>NW_026000164.1:15195640-15294782 GCF_001458135.2 Marmota marmota marmota | reverse complement strand
GTCCTTAAGTTGCTAATGCTTGTTTTTATTTTTATTTTATTTTTTTTTTAAAGATTGTTTTCTTTTTATTTTTTTTTTTTTTTTTTGAGAATTTCAATATTTATTTTTCAGTTTTTGGCGTACACAACATCTTTGTTTGTATGTGGTGCTGAGGATCGAACCCGGGTCACACGCATGCCAGGCGAGCGCGCTACCGCTTGAGCCACATCCCCAGCCCCTAAAGCTGGTTTTAAACTTCCGATCTTTCTGCCTCAGCCTCCTAGTCTGCTGGGATTAGAGGCATGTGCCAGTGTGTCCAGCTGCATAAACCTTTTTGATTTTGAGGATTAACATTTATTTACATTTTAGAATTTATATGTAGAAAAAATGAGTGGCTCTAACTTTTTTTAAATTTTATATTATAAAAATTATTGAAAGTAATGAAATTAGAATTTAGAATTGGTTATCTGTTTTCTTCTTTCATTTTTTGTGTGTAAGTACTTAACAGTAGTATGTATGGTATGTCAGACATTAATATTAACTAGCCATAATTCTTTTTTGAATATGCTCAGATGCTCTGAGTTCCAGACATTATATCTTTGTGTCAAAAGTGAAAATTCATTTATGTACTTTTTGGTAAAGTCATCTATTTTTATGTTTTCAGATATGATTCATCAGCTTCCACTGTTGACAGAAAGACAGTACATTGCAACAGTTCACTCTCGTCTTCAGGATTCACAGCCTTGGAAATTACCTGGGCTGCAAGCCACTGTTAGACTTGCTTGGGCTCTGGCATTGAGGGGAATATCCCAACTACCTGATGTGACAGGTAAATTGTAGGTAATTTTATAATGAGAGTCAGTGTATCAGTTAATGACATTTTGGGAGAAGTACTATCTTTTGACATAAATAAATATGAACATAAGTAGTCTATCTTTGGTCACTTTATAAAAAAATTATTAGCCAGGCATGGTGGCACGTGCCTCTAGTCCCAGTGACTCAGGAAGCTGAGGCAAGAGGATCACAAGTTAAAGGCCATCCTCAGCAACTCAGGGAAGATCTTTGTAACTTAATGAGACCCTTTCTCAAAACAAAAATTTTTAAAAGGGCTGGGGATGTGGCTCATTAGTTAATAGCCCTTGGGTTTAATCCCTGGTACCAATAATAATAATAATAAGGTATCCTTTAGACTTTAGGTAGGTAGCCTTTAGACTTTAACATTCATGTACAAACTCTTATTTTACAACTACACATACTCTTTTCATTTATATGTCTTTATTTCATTACTTTTCTGACATAAAATTAGCTTTTAAACTTCAAGTGGCTGTGATCATTAATCAAAGTCTTATACTATAATTTCCCATATCACATCTTAAGGGGCACTGTAGAATATGCTATCCTATTTTATAGTTTGCTATAGAATAATAGATAAGAATATGTTATGATTTATAGTTTTAAGTCCCAGATCTTTGGCTACTTAATCTTTTTGGTTTAATATTCTCGTTTTTTTTTTTGTTTGTTTTGTTTTTTTAAATATATTTTAGTAATTAGGGCTATTAGAGTGATGTGGGGGTGGGGTATTGAAATTAAACTCCTAAGCACAAACTCTGCTACAGAGCTATACTTCAGCCTCAAGAAATTGTAAACTATAAATGATGTTAATAATACTTAGCTAACATTAGTAACTTAATTAAGTGTCAGTATCAATCATAATAAGAAATTAAGAGAGTATTTTGTTCTCAGTGAGTTTAATGCTATGGGTAGAATGCAGATTTTATTTCAAAATATAAAATAAAACATATATCAAAACAGAAAGCCATCTATTCTGATGGAGACTATCCTGGCTTCTATATATTCTTGACTTTTTTTCAAGGCAATGAAAGTGTACTTTCTATAACAGTAACAATGAAAGTGTACTTTCTATGTATTTGGTGTCTGTGACAGCCAAGCAGAATAAGTTATGTAGCAGTTCTTTTCCAATGCCAGATTGCCACAAAGTTACCTAACAATTTTGTATTTAAAATTTAGAAGCAGTTACAAGCAATAGTGTATCTTGTTAGAAAAGTGCAGTACTACCTATGACATACTTTTAACAAAAATTTGAAGCCATATCAAGCGTCTTTAGGTAGAACTACCAACTTTTAGTATATTCAGAAGAAGGAAAATAACCTATACCACTGGGATGCAGTCCCTAACCACATTGTAGAAACTATGGGATACTTAAAGAAAAAATAAAAATGATATATGGGGCTGGGGATATAGCTCAGTTGGTAGAGTGCTTGCCTTCCATGCATAAGACTCTGGATTCTATCCCCAGTGCCACAAATTAAAAAAAAAAAAAGATGTATGGAAGCCTAGAAATGTATAAGTTAACTGCAATATGTGGACTTTATTTGAATCCTTATTTAAAGCAAACAGACCATACAAAAGAAGCAAAGTAAAATCTTACATCGCATTGATAATATAATTATAAATTTAATCACTGCATATTTGACAGTGAAAAATTATTTTTGAAGATATGATAAATGTTGAAATGTTAAAATATTGAGATGTTTGTCTGAAATTTTCTTCAATGTGATATTGTTGAAGAGAGGATATATAGCTGAAGTAAATTGGTAATATTGAAATGAAATGATGGTCATGTTGAAGTTCATTATGTTTTCTCTGTTTGTAGTAACTTAAATTTTCCAAATGTTAAAAATGTTGTAAGTAGGTCAGTTTATTGTAAAGATTTTGTTTTTCAGGTTTTGATCTTTACTCATTGGCTTGATGATTTTTTCCAAATGACCAATACGATTTCGTTGTTATGAAAGCCTTAGTATCATTTTTAATATTTTACTGTTTGGATAATAGCTCTCTGACTGTGTCAGTGTTATATTACACATGTCTAAATTAATTTTCATCACTTTTGTTAAATGAAGAGTATGTAGTTTTATAATATACTTTTTCAGTAATTCTTTGGAGTTTATGAGTTAGTTACAGTTATACATAATCTCATTTTAGTAAGTATAGCACATGGTAGAAGGTTGGGAAGGTATCTGAAATTTGAACCATCAGCAGACCATTATGAGGTATTATATCTTGAGTTAATGACTTTTTCCCAATGTTTTTGTTTCTAAATATGTTTCTAGCTCTGGCTGAATTCACAGAAGCAGATGAAGCAATGGCAGAGCTCGCAGTTGCTGACAATGTTTTCCTTTTCCTCACTGAGTCTGTAGTAGTGTCAGAAAACTTTTATCAGGAAGAATTTTATATTCGTAGAACCCATAATCTCATTACAGATTTCCTTGCACTCATGCCAATGAAGGTAAGAATAGCAATACAAAATGAGTAAAATGTAGTGAATTTTGTAAAATAACTTTGTACTGCTTGATTTTTTTTTTTTTTTGAAACTAAAAAACTCTTTTAAGATACTAAGAAAATATTTTTTTTTGGCATTTCTGGAGATTGATCTCAGGGCTGCTCTATAACGCACACAGCAATAGCCCCAGCACTTTCTTTTGTTTTACTTTGTTTTGAGACAGGGTCTCACTAAGTTGACCAGGCTAGCCTCAAACTTGCAGTCTTTCTTTGTCAGCCTCCTGAGTTGCTGGGATTATGGGAGTGTGCCACCTTGTCTAGTGCTCGTATAGACTAAAATTTGAACATGGTGTGTTGTAACTATAGTTGTGACTCATGAAAATGAAATAAAAGAGTCCCCATTAGTCAAAAATAAACCATTAAGAAGGGATAGTTGACATTGAAAATGGTTTATAAGGAAAAAGTAGACAACTTTATTTTTATAATGATTTGGAAGAGGCACAGTGAATAATCTCATAGATAATTGTTTAGACTCTTGATCATGTATAAATGGGCCTCAGGATGTAAACAAGTAAAGTAATGGATTTAAGAAGCTTTAATGCAGTGAGTTGTTGGAGCCATTTCTGACAGTTCCTTATTTTCTGTTTGCCATTTTGTGCTTAAGAAGTCATCAAAATGGTGGCAGAAAGTAAATGTATGTATATTTTAAAACTGTCCCTTTGTATGTTAAAAAGAAAGCACCCCGTAGGTTCTACACTTAAAATACATATTAGATTTCTAATACCATACCTTTTAGAAAACATAAAGCAAATGGAAAAATTACCAAGAATGGCAAAAACAGGCACTGGAGTTGTGGATCAGTGGTAGAGCCCTTGCCTAGCACGCACATATGAGGCATTGGGTTCAATCCTCAGCACCACATAAAAAATAAATAAAATAAAATAAAGGTATTGTGTCCATTAAAAAAAAAAAAAGTGGCAAAAACAGTCAAGGAGTGAAGTGTTTATTCATTACTTAATGAATCCAGTGTTCACTGTTTCTCCTGTGATGCAGGTACCATGCTTAGGTATAGTGAGGAAGACACATAAAGCTGGGGATATGCTAAGTGGTACCACACATGAAAAAGACCCTGGGTTCAATCCCCAGCACTAAGGAAAAAAAAAATGTAGGAAACTTATTCCCTGTCAACAAAGAATTTATAGTCTAATTCATGAGATAAGATAGATACAAAAAATATATAGATTGTAACAATAAGAGGTGCAGATAGTAAATTACAATGGTAAGGAATAGAATAGAGTATACCTAACAGATATCTAAACGACAGTAACATCAAAGGACTTGATAGGTAGCATCAAGTCCTTTTAATGATAACCTGTCAATCCTTTCATTTTATATTTGTGGAATCCTTAGAAGAGTTAAGGTTTAAAATTATCTCCTAATTAGTAACCCAAATGAGTCTGATTATGAAAAGATGAAGGTTGAGAAGAATTTTGATAGAAGAATCATAAGTGGTGTGTAATAAGGTAAACACTGAATTTACATAATGTTGGGATACTGGAATTTCTTTAATATCTATAGAACTACTTAGATTATGTATTTTTTTTTGGTGAGGGAGCTTTGGCAGTTTGTAGCTGTCAGTAAATTTGTCTGTTTCAGGGCTGGGGTTGAGGCTCAGTGGTAGAGCTACGCTCCCCTAACATGTGTGAGGCTCTGGTTTGAGCCTCTGCACCACATAAAAATAAATAAAATAAAGATATTGTGTCCAGTTACAACTAAAAATTTTTAAATTTGTTTATTTCATTCAAATTACCAAGTTGATTAGCATAAAGTTATTCCTAACGTACTATATTGTATTTTTTGTTTTTATAGGATCTGTAGTGATATTTCCTTTAATTCCTGATATTAGTAATTTGCGCCTTCTCCCATTCTTAATTAACCTGGTAGAGGTTTATAATCTTACTGGTCTTTCTAATAAATTAGCTTTTGGCCTAATTTGTTGTCTTATTTCAGCTCTTTTTTTTTTTTTTTTTTTTGCTTTTTTGCTTTGGGTTTAATTTGCCCTTTTCCTTTTAGTTTCTTAAGGTAGAAGCTTAGATTATTGATTTGAAACATTTTCCCCCTATATAAACTTTTTTTTAGTACTATAAATTTGTCTCTAGTAATTGCTTTAGCTGTGCTACACAAATTTTAACAGGTTGCATTTTTTTGTTTGTTTCAGTTTCAATATATTTTCTAAAATATCCCGAGTATTTATGTAGAAGTATGTTGTCTAATTTTCCACATGTTTGGAGGACTTCCCAGTTATTTTTCTGTCGCTAGTTTTTAATTTAGTTATGTTTTGGTAGGAGAACATTGTAATTTTTCAATTATGTTGACATTTGTTTTATGGCTCAATATGGCCTATCTTGATATATGCTCTGTGTACACCTGAAAGGAATATATGTTCTACTGTTCTGTGGAATGTTCCACAAACATCAAGCTGTTTTGTTTTTGTTGTTGTTAAGAAGTAGTTTGTTACTTCGGTGGGTATTTAGTTTACACAAATGTAAACAAAAGCAGGGCTACGATAATCTTTACAGCATGTTGGGAAATGAGCAGGACTACATTTGCTTTTTATAATTACTGTAGTGTTGTTATTGGTGGTTAGTATTTAGTTCCAGGGATGCTAAGTGTCTTGAATGTTCTGGATAATCCATTCCAGTGAAGAAGTATCCTACCTGAAATGTCAGTAGTGGCCCCATTGGGAAAACACTGGGTTAAATTCAACTTCTAAGCAGTCTAAAATTCTTTGAAGTGTTAAGATATTAGAAATTACAGGTAGTAATGTTGTAATAAATTTCCTTGCATACTTCTTCATGTCGCTGAAGTAGAATAGACACTTTTTAAAGTTTTTCTGGTATATAATCACTTTAAGATAATTGTCTAATATCCTGATTTCAATATTATTATTCCATAAATAAGAAGTTCATATTCATCTAATAAATTTAATAGGTGAAACAGCTGAGGAACCGGGCAGATGAAGATGCTCGAATAATTCACATGAGTATGCAGATGGGTAATGAACCACCCATTTCTCTCAGAAGAGATCTAGAACACTTAATGCTCCTGGTAAGCCACTAATTATATTGAGTACTTTGTCATCTCTGTCCCTTCCTTATGTTTTTCCTTACTTTAGAAAATTTCAGCTATCGTACTTTAAATCCACAAGTGAAATCAATACTATTGTATATTCTTATTTAAAGCATTTTTTTTATTATAAGCATTTCCCACAGTCTTTGCTTATTCATTGCAGATTGGTGAACTATATAAAAAAAATCCTTTTCATTTGGAGCTTGCCCTAGAATATTGGTGTCCCTCAGAGCCTCTGCAGACTCCCACCATCATGGGCTCTTATCTGGGGGTGGCTCATCAGCGACCCCCTCAACGCCAGGTGAGTCTTTAGGCTTTCTACTTTTATACTCTGGTGTGGTAATTGGGAGTTTTGAAAATATGAAAGATGTTACTCTTGATGTTGCTATTTAATACAAAAGACCTCTAGTGTTAATTTTTAGAAATTTATACTTTTCCTTTATTTGGGGAAGTTTAAAACCATTAAATTCAAGTTCTAATCATTTTACAGGTTGTGTGTTAAATGCTTAGAGGCTAAAAAGGCAAGTCTCATCATTAGTTTTATTAGTATTTTAGTCTCTCCTCCAAAGGTGCAACAGTAATCAATATACATGATTTTAATCAAGTTTTAGGAGTAGGAGAGGTACAAATATTAAGGAGCAAGGCTTAGAATTTTTTTTAAATTATTTTAATTTAGTTGTTGTTGGACCTTTATTTTATTTATTTTATATGATGTGCTGAGAATCAAACCCAGTGCCTTACATATGCTAGGCAAGTGCACTACCACTGAGCCACAACCTCAGCCCTTAGAAGTTTTAATTGATGACAACATGCCTATGATAACTATTGATAACATAGACAAGAGTTCATTTTCCATCCTATATTGTCTAAAGTGTGAAGTACAGAAGTAAATAAAATGGATTGCCATGTCAGGATTTGTCTTTTGGGGATTTTTGGAGTAGAAGCTTTTATGCTGTATATTTTTTTATTTTTCTGTGCAGTTTGGGATCAGATGCTTTCTTTTTATTTTATTGTATTTCTTGTGTTATTTCAGTTTTTCCCCATTTGAAAAATGTTTCAGAGAAGGATGTATTAACCTTTTAAACCTTTTAAAGATTAAAATTTTTCTTTAACCTTTTAAAGATTAAAATTTTTTTCAGTTAAAAATTTCAAACATTTGGAAGATAATTATAATGAATACTTAACATCTTAATTTCACATTTTATGTTAACATTTTGCCATGTTTGCTTCATCTATTCCCATTATTTCTAACACTTATTTTGCTGGGATTTTTTTAAAGGAAATTATAGTCTATATCACATTTCACTCCTTAATAATAAGTAGGATCTGTCTTAAAAATAAAGATATTTTCCTATGTCATTATAAAACCTTGTTATACCTAACGCATTTAATAAAATTTCTCAGGTATCTATACATTTTCAGTGTAGGTCCAACTAATGAGTCTGAATTAATATTTTTAGTCATAGGTTTTAAATATAAGCAAGTAGAAAGGGAAAACTAAGAAAGAAGCTTAATACAGCAGGAGTATAGGAACATGGTTTTGGTGGGAACACAATAGTTGTATGTTTAGGTTACTGTCAAAATAATTACTGATTGCTTGGTTTTCATACTAATGCAGTTGGCATTTAGGAACTTTGAGTTCTAAGTGTACCTTTGAATTTGCTGGTTAATTTTGGATTAGTAAATTTCTTCAGGTATTTTACATATTTAAAAATGGTGTTTAGGGGCTGGGGCTGGGGCTCCTCGGGCGGTAGCGCCCTTGTCTGGCATGTGTAAGGCACTGGGTTCGATTCTCAGCACTATGTATAAATAAATAAGGGTCTATCAACAACTAAAAAAAAAAATTTTTTTTTAAAAGGTGTATAGTCACGCAGTTTTTGTGAAACACGCCTACAATCATAGCAGCTGCATAAGCTGAACCAGGATGATAGTAAATTTGACTCCAGCCTAGGAAACTTAGCATGACCCTTTCTCAAAATAAAAAATAATTTTTTAAAAAAAGGTCTGGGATGGGCTGGGGTTGTAGCCCAGTGCAAAGCGCTTGCCTAGTATTGCTGAGGCACTGGGTTCAATCCTCAGCATCACATAAAATTAACAAATAAAATAAAGGCATTCTGTCCATCTACAACTACAAAAAAAAAAAAAGGTCTGGGAATATAGCTTGGTAGTCGAGTGTCCTTGGGCTCAATATGCAAGATTTTTTTTTTTTTTTATTTTTATTTTTTGGTACTGTGAGTTGAACCTAGGGGTGCTTAACCACTGAGTCACATCCCCAACCCATTTTAATATGTATATTTTAAGAGACAGGGTCTCGCTAAGTTGCTGAGGCTGCCTTTGAACTTGCAATTCTCCTGCCTCACCCTCCCAAACTTCTGGGAGTTCAATATTCAGTTCTGCAAAAAAAGAAAAAAACATATCTAGTCTTATGTTGTAACATTGAGATGTTTGGGGGGGAAATGCATTTTATTTTCACAAAAATATTCTGTAATTGCATTAAATTGCTGATGACAAGCTTAAAAAACTATTTTCATAAATAGAATACCAATTTTGTCTTTTGCAAGGGTAAAATCAGAAAACTGGTTTTAGCTTATATAGTCTTTATTAGCTAGTCCATGTTGCATTATAGTTAATATATGCTTTACTTAAACTATTTTCTTTTCTCTATTTCAGGTTGTCTTGTCAAAGTTTGTTAGGCAAATGGGTGACCTTTTGCCTCCAACTATTTATATTCCCTATTTGAAAATGCTCCAGGGATTGGCCAATGGCCCTCAGTGTGCACACTACTGTTTTAGCCTGCTCAAAGTCAATGGTAGTAGTCATGGTAAGGAAATTGGATGTTGTTTAAGTTTGTTGTTACACTGTTGAGTTTGGTATCCCACTGCTTAGTAAAGCTGGGTTTCTCCAAAGATATAAGTTATCCTTATGACAACAGAGGACAAGAAGCATGCTGGTGACACACTGATTATGGTCTCACAGATTTGGGAATTTTGTCATTCTCATATATAGGTACAGTTCAGGTTAACAAATCAGAATAAGTGTAATATTTCAAGAACACAACTGGTATACAAAGAAAAATACATTCCCTTTCCACATCTATTTTCTTTTTTTATTTTCAAAAATACTTGTTTTTCTAAAGTTTTCTCTTGACCCTCTCCCAGTTTTCTCACTTCATTTTTAGACTAGGTCTGGTTAAATCAAAAACACTGGAAAAGAGATAGTAGACATCTGGTTTGTCAGGTAGATATTATTTTCATTTTTAAATGTGAAGAAGCTGAGGTTTAGAGATGTAAAATAATTTACCCAAGGTGACAGGTCATTGGGGAGCCATGATTAGAACTGAGATCTGCCTGTCAGATCTACTTTGTCAGGGCCTCCTTGTTCTATATCCTATACTCTTGCCCCTACTGTTGTACACTAGGGGCAAAATATACAAAATAGCATAATTTACAAATCTTGAATGTAATTACCTTTCTTTGGGAAAGCTTAATATTTGTGGGTTATTTTGTGGGGGAAAGCAGCCCTGAATAGCTATATGACAGCACAGAACTCTTGTGGGTCTTAAGCAGGTAACTGACATGCAAAATAATTAATATTTACATGGATATCATCCCATTCTTAGCCCTTAGGAAAAATTAGTTCAAAATTCTAGTTTTAGAGGTGTGTTAACCCTTTTTCAACATACTACTTACCTGGAACAAGATTGCCTTTGTGTTATGACAAAGACAAAGTTTATTGTTTTAAATTAATTTTATTTTCATTTCTAAGCAAATGAATAGAGGTTTTTGAAAAAATATTCTGTACCACCTTTCTTTACAGTTGAAAATATTCAGGGAGCAGGTGGTAGTCCTGTTTCCTGGGAGCATTTCTTTCACTCCTTAATGCTTTATCATGAACATCTCCGAAAGGATCTTCCAAGTGCAGATAGTGTCCAGTACCGTCACCTTCCTTCACGTGGCATCACCCAGAAGGAGCAAGATGGGTTGATTGCTTTTTTGCAGCTCACATCTACCATCATTACTTGGGTAGGTAACCAATCTACAGCATAAGTTTACTTATATTCTAGCACAGTAATATTTTAAGGGGTCAAACGTTTTCTCTTCATTCTTACACATGTGAGTGATAGATTTAGCACAATATAGCATTCTGCCTTTAAGCTTTTTCTTTTCTTGTCCTGGTAGAGGGTATAAATTGTGGTAACCTTGTTCATTGGAATAACTTTGGTATGAAAATAATATCCTGAACCTGAACCAGAGTGGCATGTAAGAATGAGTTTTAAGTATGCATCCTTCTAGAAGGTTTTCTAACACAAATGTAGTGATAATGTGTGTGCATACATAGAGAATAACTTTAATTAAAAAGAAAGGCGATTTACGGAATTATTATTTTTTATCCCCATAACAAAGCATTTTACTAGCTACAATCAGACTTATCTTCATAATATTATTTTCCAACTTCTAGACCAAAGTTAAGTGCTCAGGCTGATGTTTTCTCTGGAGGAAAGGAATAGTATCTTCTAGCTTTTTGGTTTTTCTAATCATGATTAACATTATTAAATGTCAAAACGTCAAGTTAGTAATTTATATTATTGAAAATGAAGAGATAACTTGATACTATATATGTCTATTTTTTCCTCTGAAAAAGACAAGTATTTATTCATTCATGCATGATATTACACTATAATATATTTTTCCAGAGAGGATTTAAAATGCTGAGATAATATTTATAAGACCCTAGCAGACCATTTATCTCTGTAGTATTATTTTCCATACTTGGATCATCAAAAGTAGTTCTTCATAGGCTGCTTCTTCTCTGTTCTTTACATTGACCATACTATCAATTTGATTTGATCCACTGGTAGACTTCAAGCAAACATGTTAGGCTTATCTTTGTTTAGTATGTATTAAATCTGTCAGGGCTCTGTATAAATGCTAGCAGTTAAGTGATTGCTGGTTATTTTCCTTTCTTAGTTTTTAAAAATGGAAAGCTGAACTTGGGGATGTACCTCTGTAAATTCCAGCCTAGTGGGGAAGCTGAGGCAGGAGAATCACTTGAGTTTAGGAACTAGAGATCAGCATGGGCAACAGAGTGTCTAAAGTAAAATTGAGACTTTTTTTGTGTGTGTTCATTTCTCAGAGTGAAAATGCTCGTTTGGCTCTGTGTGAACATCCTCAGTGGACCCCTGTTGTGGTGATTCTTGGGCTCCTACAGTGTAGTATTCCCCCTGTTCTCAAAGCTGAACTACTGAAGACTCTCGCAGCTTTTGGAAAGTCTCCTGAAATTGCTGCTTCCCTCTGGCAGTCATTGGAATACACTCAGGTAGTGTTATGAACTCCCTTATTTGTATTATTTGGAAAGTGAGCTCAAAAACACCGTAGAAGCAAGAGCAACATGTTAACTTACGGTATGTCTTAGACTTCTCAATGAGAAAGTTATGGTTTGGGGGCCACGTACAGCATCAGAAACTAATAGGCCTGGGTTTTTCTCTTGGATTAGTTGGTAAGTTTATTAGGTTACCAGAGACTGGTTTTTCAAATACATTTTTGAAGATCTTGTTTTTCAATGTCTGTAAAGATAGGTAGATGGAATTTCTCTGTCTTTTAGACAAACTTTTGTAAGCCTTCATAAGTCATATAAACACATTAAAATGGGAAATGTCTGTTTTTCTTTCCTATATCCATCTTTCCCTATATCAGAAGAGTGAAATATCTGTGGAGGTTGTTTTCCTATTAAAGGGCAACACAAGTTTGCTATTTTTGTACAGAAATTTTAACAATAACCAGAGAACTTTTTACTGGTGGTCACGAAGGCTTATTGCCAGGAACATAGTTTTTGTGCTAAAATGGGCATATAGCAGGAATTTTTTTTATTTCTGCACACTTAGGAAATGTACTTATGCTGACATGGGAGGGGAAATATATGGGTTATATAATATTTGGAGTCTTTTTCTTTCTCTAAATGCAAGCTCCATTGGAATTTTTCTATCAAGTATATTCTCTATGTGATAATGTGGAAAAGAAAAATTGATATACCTTATAGAAATATCCCTAAGAAAATTGTTAGATGGAATATGTGTTTTGTCTTAGGAGCAATACAACATAAACGAGCCTGTCATTATAACTCATTATTTACAGAAGCATCCATTTTAAAGTAGTATTGTAGAGTAATTCTAACATATGCTTCCTAAAGATGTGAATTGTACTTTATAAAAAAAAAGGAAAACAATAATTAGTGGGACTGTGTGTTGAGAGGCTGGGCCACTTTTGGCTTACTATTGACACTTCAGGTTCTTTTTTTGTACTAGGCATGCTTGACCACTGAATTGCATCCCCAGCCTTATTTATTTTTATTGAGACAGGATCTCACTAAGTTGCTTAGGGCCTCTCTAAGTTGCTGAGGCTGGCTTTGAACTGTGATCCTCCTGCCTCAGTCTCCTGATTGCCTGGATTATAGGTACAGCCGCTGCACCTTGCAACACTTCCCTTTTTGATTCATGAGTATACCAGTACTTATCAGATTCCTACATGCTGTTTACTTCTGTACATCTGAAATGCAATGCAATTGGGTTTTGACATTCTTTTTTTTTTTTTCTTTTCATTTTTTTATTTGTTCTCCTTAGTTACACAATGACATTTCTATCCTTAGAGCAAAACTTTTTTTTTTTTTAAATTTTAAAGTATTTTACTTGATAGTACACTCTTGACTTGCAGGAGAGTAAAGTATTGTGAATAAATACAATTTTACTATACATATGTTACATATAAATTATACACAAATATAATTTTATTATATGGTAGAATACTTAGACCCATAACAAGATCAGAACAACATCTTAACTCCAAATCTCTTTAAGAAACCCATTTTCAGTAAGCTAACTTCTTGGTTTAAGTAGGGCTGGTTGTGGACAGAGAGCAGTGTCTTACACGCTGGTGAGATTTCTTCTTGTAAATAACTTTTTTAAGATTCATTTCCAGAATATCTGAGAGGAAATTTGCTGAACAGAGCTCTTATTTGATCTTACAAATTACCAGTTTTTTACACACCATAAAATTGAAAGTTGTATCTAACTCTCCCAGAATTGCTAATGAAAGTCCAGGAAGAGCTCCTCCCTTGTTATTTCTGATGGACAGTGTGAGATGTGTGGGTGTGGTGGGTGAGGTATGTGATATTACATTGCTGGAGAGTAAAGTATTGTGAATTGATGAATGAGGAGCATTCCTAACATCTACTTCTTATTTTAAGATACTGCAGACCGTCAGGGTTCCAAGCCAGAGGCAAGCTATTGGTATTGAGGTAAAGTTTTCCTTTTAGTTAAATGCTATATTCATTTATACTTGTAATGATTAAAAAAAATGCAAAAATTATTCTTAACATTTAAGTGTCTATAGTTTTTAATTCTAATGTTTTTGCTTTGAAGGGTTTTCTGATCAGTGTTGAAATAGAGATGAAACACTAAGTGAAAGGAACCAAAATATTCAATGTTTCAATGTTGGAAAAGAATGTTACATGGCAGCTATCCAAACTGAAAAGTTTTGATTTGAACTCAATTTAATTAGGTTACTTGAGTTAACCTGAAGTGATAATTAATTCTTTTAGTTTCTATTTTCCCTCTTCCTTTTTTTAAAGAAACATTTAAGATTTCTATTTTTAATTCAAGTTTGGAACATTGTGTGGGAATTTGAAATTCTTTCAGATGACCCTTCTATATTGATATAATACTTTTATTTTTTCCTCTCAGTGAAAAATTAGTAATCTCTGTTACTTATCTTTTGTTGTGATATAGTACTATTAATTAATTTCTGTAAAATGTTCTGCACTACTCAGCTGTTAGTTCTGTATTGTCAGATTTTCTTTATTTTTTCTTTAAAGGTTGAGCTCAATGAAATAGAATCCCGATGTGAAGAATACCCATTGACTCGGGCCTTTTGCCAGCTTATTAGTACCTTGGTGGAGAGCTCATTTCCTTCTAATTTGGGCGCTGGTCTTCGGCCCCCTGGCTTTGACCCTTATTTGCAATTTCTTAGAGATTCTGTGTTTCTCCGATTCCGCACAAGAGCTTACCGAAGAGCAGCCGAAAAGGTTATGTTCAGAGAAAAACTTATTTCTCCTTATTCATTTATTGTTGCATTTTCTTTTATCATTCTAGAATTGTGTAAATTCATTCTAGCCTCTGAAAGTTAGTAAAATTTAGTCTTAATTCTCAAATGTCTTTGGATTAATTTTTGTGCATTAGAAATAAGTTTGGGCATTAACATCAAAGCACTGACATTTAGGAATGAGTAATTTATATGAGTTTATAGTCATGTAGATATTTAGATCCTTAATTGAGCATATTTTTACTAAAATTGAACCACAAATGTTATACCTTTGTTGAAAACACACTTCCCTTATTGGGATGAGTTAGTTCAGGGATTAAAGGAAGTTTAAACTTGCTCACATTTTATCTGTTAGTAGTGTTTGTGAGTTGCGGAGTGTTGGCATAGTGGGAAAAGGAGTATTATGAACCATTAGGTGTGGCTGCCATGGTTGAAGGCTGAGGGAGCACTGACATTATGCACACATTGACTCTGCTTGTAAGATACCACTGAGCTTATATATCATTTTATGTAATTCCAGTATTATCTTGAGGCAGGTACTATTAATATTCCCATTTTACAGATGGAGGCTTAGCAAGGTTAAGGAACCTGCTTAAGGTCCAGGACCAGGATTTTAACCTAGGACTCTAATTCCAAATCCAAGCTCATGACCACTAAGCTATGTAAGAGACCATTCCAGGTTCTGATGTAATTCACGTTAGTCTATAGTACTATTTATTATAGAATACCCTTGGCTGTATCTTGTAGGAACATTTCTGCTTTATTTTTATAGTTTGTTGTTTTGGAACCTGATGGGGTTTTTTGGGTTATATTAATGATTATAAAAATAGCTTAGTTCCTGCTAATTTGGGGCAATTTGGAAAATTTAAGTAGAAATGTTATTACTCATAACCCTATTGCTAAAAGAAGGATTATTATTAATCTTTTTTCTATTCATATATACTTAAATAACATTTGAGCTAATAGACTGCTTTATGTTCCTTTTTTGCCACTTAGCTTCATGAATATTTTTCATATCATTAATGATTCTTTGAAAGTAGTCTTTTTAGTTATTGTATAACATTCGTTATTTGTATGTAGCATAGTTTGCGTATTCATTGCCCTATCAGTCGAAAAAGCTTATTTCTGATAATAATCACAAATAACTGAATTTTATTTTTTGTCAATTGCTTTATAATTTTTGTTTTTCTTATAATAAAAATACACATTTGAAAGGGAATACATTTTATGTAAGCTATCTTATTCACATAAATTTTCTGATCTGATGAAATCATTAACAGCAGCCATGCCTCATTAATAAAGTCATTTTAGGTGATTAATGGGTGCTGATCATTGCAGTATCTTCAAAAAAATGTTCTGACACTTTTTTTGGACTTGTTTTAAATATCTTATCTGCCTTTTCTTAAAAAGGTCAATGACTTAAGTGTTTAGAGCTCTAGTCAGCCAAGTTCTTTCCAGATGTTATTCTTTTTCATCCATATGTAGCTACTTCTCAAGTGTTTTTTGTCATTGATTTCTGTTCTACCCCCACATATTTACCTGAAAATATTTCCCTCAATTCTTAGAATTTATTTTACTTAAAAGTCTTCTTGAGCCTGACTTATGGAACTCTATTTTTAGGACAACAGCTTCTCATAGAAACAGTGGTTTGCATTGAGATAAATAATAAATATAGCGTGTTAGAGGCAATGTCTATAGGTTTTAATTCGAAAATTCATCATGTGATGATATATCTTTTTTACTTGAATAAATTTTCTTGAAAATTTTGGAAAATACAAAAAAGTAAATAATTTTAAAGTAATAAAAATTGGTCATCCTGTAGTCCCATTCCAAAATTCAGCCTTGATAAAATGAAGTATATAAGAAAGAATTATTTTAAGAAAATAATTTCAACAACCATCCTGTCTACAGTACCAATCTTATGCCAATTCTGTGCCATAGATTTTTAAAGCATTAAAGTTTTAATTTTACCATGTATATTGCTGTATACGTTCATCCTTTGATGTAAATATTTTTCCCTTATTTGTATAGAACTTTTAAAACTTTTAAACTTAAATTAAGCTTGGGATGCTGAGGCAGGAGGATCTTGAGTTCAAAGCCAGCCTCAGCAAAAGTGAGATACTAAGCAACTCAGTGAGACCCTGTTTCTAACAAAATACAAAATAGGGCTAGAGATGTGGCTCAGTGGTTGAGTACCCCTGAGTTCAATCACTGATACAAAAAAATAATGATAATAATAGGGGACTTCACTCATTTTTCAGAGAAAAGTGATAGGAATGCAAAGCCTGGCAAGGCTACTACCTTGGTCTATTTTACTGTTATTAAAATATTTGTTTCTTTTTGTAGTGGGAAGTTGCTGAGGTTGTCTTAGAGGTATTTTATAAACTGCTCAGAGATTATGAGCCTCAGCTTGAAGATTTTGTGGACCAGTTTGTGGAGTTACAAGGTAATTTGTCACTTTTCAAACAAGGTGTCAACTATTTATAAAGCTATTTATAACTCATAAAATTTATAAGTTATAAATAGCTGTAAATTCAAATTTATATTTATAAGCTAAAGTAGTGTTTTGTTTCATTATTTTAATCATCTCAGTTATTTTGTTCAAGAGAAAATAAAGTAAAATTTGAATGGAAGATAAAGGGCACTACATTATGGATTCTTTAATGATTTAACCTAATGGGTGACTAGTTGTTATATGAAATGGGAATTCCCTTTTGGGAATTACTCCTCTGTACTGTTATAGTCTATAGTACTGTTATTACTTTATATAGCTTATGTCACTGTCTCTAAATTGAAGTTACCTTCATTTGTGTAAATCCCATTGAATTTATACATCTCATGATTTCATAGAAAGCCAGGATGTGACAAAAATACTAATTCATCATCATTGCAACTATTGTGTTCTATCTAGGAGAAGAAATTATAGCCTATAAACCACCTGGCTTTAGTCTAATGTATCATCTTTTGAATGAGTCACCAATGTTGGAGCTTGCTCTTAGTTTACTGGAAGAAGGAGTTAAACAGCTTGATACCTATGCCCCTTTTCCTGGTATGTACCTAAAAGTTGTTACATTTTAAAAACAGTTTATTCTTCTGTAAATGACAGTATTTTCTCCCCAGTCCTGGAATTGAACACAGCGTATTTTACTACTGAGCTATATTACCTGTATACCACCACCACCACCCAGTCACCCACTCCCCCCCCCACCTTTTTTTTTCTAGATAGGGTCTTGCTAAGTTGCTTAGGGCCTTGGTAAAATTTTAAACTTAAATTAAGCTTGGGATGCCTGTAAGTTGCTGAGGCAGGTAACTTGGTAAGTTGCTGAGGCTGGCTTTGAACTTCTGATCCTCCTGCCTCGACCTCCTGAGCCACTGGGATAACAGGTGTGCACCACTGCACCTGGCTTTAACTTTCATTTTTGGGTTTCAGGGAAGAAACACCTAGAGAAAGCAGTGCAGCATTGCCTTGCACTTCTCAACCTTACTCTGCAAAAGGAAAATCTCTTCATGGATCTTCTAAGAGAGAGTCAGCTGGCTCTCATAGTCTCTCCTTTAGAACAGCTATTGCAGGGAATTAATCCCAGAACTAAGAAGGCAGATAATGTAGTAAACATTGCAAGGTAAGTTATATTCATAGGTAGAGAAATGATGATATGAATCAGATGAGCATTTAACTTTGATTTCTAAATCTTGTTGGATCTCTAATGCATCCCTTATTATTGGCCTTTTAATCTTGCTTTTTCTAGCCCTTTTGATTTTAGTAACTGAATCTCAAAATTTCTCCCTAATTTATTCTGTATCCTAAAAATATTTGAGGTTGAAATACACATTATTATTTGCTTTCTGCCTGGTAACTGGGTGTTTGTAGAATAGGGCTGGATAGGAAGTAAACATCTTTCTCCATACATGTATCATAGCTTTCTGATGATTTTGTGTTCTATGGCTTACAGAAGCATTACCACGATCTCTCACTTGAGTTTCACATGGTGATCTGTGTGTCCAAATCCCCAATTTCTATAAGATCACCAGTCTTTAAGGCCTTCTTCAGTGACTTCACTGAAGTCACTTTTTATTTTGCTTTTTAATTTGCTACGTATGCTAATATCCTACTAGGACTAAACATGAATTTTGGAAGGACACAATTTAGCCTAAGACAGGCTGTTCCTAACTAGAAGGGGATATCTTTTTCTGATTTACCCCAAAGTGCTCTATGGGTTAGGGAATCCCTGGTTCTAAACTTTGTTTAGTGAAATGATGGGAAATCAAGTTTGATCACATTGTTCATCCAACGTTTTATTGTTTTAAAGATACCTGTATCATGGTAATACTAATCCAGAACTGGCTTTTGAAAGTGCAAAGATCCTCTGCTGTATCTCTTGCAACTCCAATATTCAAATAAAATTGGTTGGAGATTTCACACATGACCAGGTAACTGATGTTGTTTTTGGTGCATTCTGACAGAAGTCACAGTATCTATGGAGGAACCATATTCTTGTTTGTGGAAAAATTCTCCCAAGAATAAGTACTTGGTTGTACTTGTCACAGGTATACTACATACACTATACATAGGATGTGGCCCTGTAGCTTACAAAATGGCTGTACTCTGGGTCTGAGGTTGTGGCTTAGTAGTACAGTGCTTGCCTAGCATGTGTGAGGCACTGGGTTCGGTTCTCAGCACTGCATATAAATAAATAAAATAAAGGTCCATTGGCAACTAAAAAATATTTTTTTAAAATGGCTCTACTCTAGGCACATGTAAAATGATGGAATTTGTGGACACAACTTCTGTTTGTTTTTAGTCTCATCCTATTAGTTGCTTCTATTCTAAGTGAGCCTCTATATTTCTGAATGTGTTTAACTATTATGAGCTGTCCACGTCTGTGGTTGTCTGGTGAACCCATCTGTGTCACTTCATGTGATGTTACACTGTAGAGTGTTTTTATTCAATTCATAATAGTTGTGTTTCTATACACTGAATAGACTCCTATTAGGGACTCCTTTAATTTCCTTTTTAGACATTTATCTTATTGTATCTCTACTTCAGAAATCACTCCTTTAGCTAAAGGATTTTGTCCTTCTTCACAGTGTTTTAAAACAGGAGTTCTTCTAGCATTTTCGCTTTGGGTGGGACAGATCTTCATTTTGTGGCTAATTGACACTCACTCTGCTAGACCTTTAACATCACTGGTTCCCCTGCCACTACATGTCAGGAGTAACTTCTAGTTGTGACAACTTAAAATGACTCCACATCCATAGTGTCCTGTAGATTGGTGGTACTACCCAGGTTGAGCAGCACTATTTATATGCATATATGTCTAATCTGTGGATTTGTGGAATTATGGGATAATCAGGGGATTTTTGGCTTGCTGACACTCATTTTAGTTTAAATTATTGAATCCATCTTAACATCCTGCTAGATTTCTAAAGGAGAAATCAGTCAGGACATATAAGTTAGGTGATGCGTTTCTAGAAAGAAGATGAGAACCTTAATTTTATATTTTGGTTAAGATCTCAGAACACTGAAAATATAATGAAGACATCATGAAACAACAATTTAAAATTATTTTTAAGGTAATAATTTGATTTTTTGGAAGGAAAATTAGGCAAACAAAAGTTTTAGAATCATTAACTTTTTAAAATCTTTATTAGTTTATTTCCAATGAATGCTAACTTAAAAAAAATTTAAGGAATTAAGTTTTCTAAATATAACCAAAATTTAAAACCTACAAACTTTATTTGGAGTAGATTTGCCTATTTTTTCCCAGACAGATGTTTATAGTTAAACCATATTTATCATAGTTTCTCTAATATTTAGAAACATTTTATTAATTTATCCTTTTTTTTTTCTGTTTGTTTATATGACCTTAGAGTGTAAGCCAGAAACTGATGGCTGGATTTGTGGAGTGTTTGGATAGTGAAGATACAGAAGAATTTGTACGTCTAGAAGAGGGTATGCCTCAGATTATCTAACATCCTTATTTTTTATTTTGCTTTTTTTTTTTGGTATGAGGGATTGAACCCAAAGGCACTTAATCACTGAGCCACATCCCCAGCCATTTTTATATTTTGTACACAGCCAGGGTCTTGCTAAGTTGATTAGGGCCTTGTGAAATTGCTGAGGTTAGCTTTGAACTTGATATCCTCCTGCCTCAGCTTCCCAAACCACTGGGATTACAGGCGTGTGTCACTATGGCCGGCTATTTTTTACTTTATATGTATGCTTAACATAAAGAATAAAATCTGGAACTCTTAACTGTCTAGTGGTGATATAAGACAAATTGAGGATTTGCTAGAGTAAGTGTATAAGGCTTTTTTTATGTTTTGAGACAGGATCTTGCTGGGTTGCTTAGGGCTTAACTAAGTTGCTGAGGCTGGTTTTAGACTCAGTAATCCTCCTGCCTCAGCCTCCTAAATCATTGGGATTATAGGCATGCACCACCATGCTTTAGGATTCTTTCTTAAATAAATCAGACCTTTATAATGGCTAATCTGGTAATCTAAAATGAACATGGAGATTAGGGAAACTTTTGTCATAACCTCTACTACTAAGCAACATACCCAGTTCTTTATATTTTTTTAAATTTTGAGACAGGGTCTCTTAAATTGCCCAGGCTAGCCTTCAACTTGGGATGAAGTTGAACTACCTTAGCCTCCTGAGTTGCTGGAATTACAGGCATGTTCCACTACCATGCCTGGCTCATATTGTAATTTTATTTTTGATTTTTGTTAACCTGGTATTGTTTCATAATATGTTGTGATTTCCACATTAAGGATCAGAAATGGAAAAGAAATTAGCTGTAATCCATCATGAAACAAGAATCCACATCTTGAATCTTCTCATCACCTCTCTGGAACGCAATCCACCCAATCTTGCTCTCTACTTGTTGGGCTTTGAATTGAAGAAACCTGTCAGTACCACAAACTTACAGGATCCAGGTATAACCATAAGACATATGGGCATTTGTTTGTTGCTATATTTGTGTATCTGAGTGGTCTCTTACTGAATTTGTGCTCATATGGTAATTCATTGAAAAAAACAGATAAGTGAAAGATAATATGATGGGTCAATCTTTAGGACTTAGAGCAAGTAGGTAAATGGAGGTTTAGAGAATTGGCCTTAGTTATTAATTTTGTGTATCAGATTTGGAAGAGTTTTATAGCAGTGCATTTATTTGCATGTTTACAGAATTTGTTACAAAGACAGGCTAAGAGATTTCTAATGCAGAAATTCTACAAGAAAAGTTGAATGTTCTTTTGGTTTCATGTAGGAGTGTTAGGTTGCCCTCGGACGTGCCTGCATGCCATCCTAAACATCCTGGAGAAAGGAACGGATGGGAGAACAGGTCCAGTGGCAGTTCAAGAATCTCCTCAACTGGCTGAGCTGTGTTACCAGGTATTCTGAAGACTGAGTAGAAGAAATTTGTTCAGATACCTGAGCGTAGGACAGTATAACAGTGAGACTGAATTAAAATGAGCTCATTTAGTAGTTTGACCAGACTTTCATTTTTGGATAAAATCCGTAAGTTACAGACTCCCAAGTCTTATAAATCTGAAGTTCCTAATCACTTGAAAATGAGGGAAATTAGCTGTTTTTTGTTTGTTTGTTTGTTTTTGATTTTTTGACCAGGTAGTGTAGAAACTTAAATAGTGTCATATACAAAGTAGCTTTTTTTGGTGATCAGAGCAGTGGATTTGGGTAAGACCTGTGGTTTCTGTCTCTGCTTGGGAACAAACTTAAGTCACCTTGGTTGTGTCATGCAACTTCTACGGATCTTGAGTTTTTCAATTTGTTGAAAGGGCTGTTGCGAGACTAAAATGAGACTACAAGTAGAAATGCCTTTTTTTTTTTTTAATTGTAGATAGACATGATACCTTTAATTAATTTATTTTTATGTGGTGCTGAGGATCAAACCCAGTGCTTCCCACATGCGAGGTGAGTGCTCTGCCACTGAGCCACAACCCCAGCATGGAAATACCTTTTAAGAGCCATGTCATAAAGTCCTACAGCTATGTAAGATGGTAGAAAGGGTAATGTGAAGTTAAATTATGAGAACTTTTGTCTTTTTCTACTTTTAATAAGTATTTTAAGAACTAGACTTTATGTGACTCAGTGGGTACGGTGATTCACATTTTTATAAGAAATGCATCCTTAACCTCTCATTGGCATTTTCTGTTTTTCTGTGTTTGTTTGTAATTTTTCACTGTTTACTTCTGTTTTCAGACTGTCCAAACATCCTTTCACTGCACTATACTGCAGCTAAGTGTTTCTGTGAATCAAATTTAATTCTTCCTTAATGTCAGAGCAAACTTTAGTGCAGTGTTATAGAACTTAATATATAGGTAGAAGCAATTGTTAGAAAGTGAATGAAACCAGGTTTAAGTCAGGAAAGGGGCATGGAGGGGGAGAAAGGTCTGAGAGACGGGAGAGCACATGCCTTACTCTAGCTCCTGATTGTACCGTGTTAGAAACCAGGTTTTTCTGCCAAATTATTGTTACTTCTCTCACATTCTAGAGTGTCTTACTGTATTTTACTTAATTTTGTTTTGAGAAGTTAAGTATTAGTTTAAGGCTTTATTTATAGAATATCAAAACAATCTCAAAAAAGAAGCATACAACTATAGCAGAACTGTTTGCTTTATACCTGGCCTTTCCTTTTGGTCTTTTCCTTGAGTATACCTAGTGTTTATTTAGTTGTATTCAGTACACATGTGTCCTTTTACACCCTCTCTCTATATATACTTTCTATATTATACTTGCTGTAGTGTAAATTACATTTAGGTTGTTTTCCCAATTTTAACTTTGGTCTGGTGAACTTATTCAGTTACTTTGGGTTGTTTTATATTTTACTTAAGAATATATTATCCCCACCACCATGCTGCCAAAAGAATATATTTCCAGACATGGATTTGCAGTTAGTTCTCATTATTCTTAGTAGTTATATTTTAAGGAGTCATTGTGAACACTGAAGGGATAAATCCTGAGCTCCTAGGAAAAATAGAGAACTAGATTCCTACAAATTGTGGATCCTAGTATTCTCCTCAACTAATGAATCCATCCATAATCTTGTTTTCACATATATTTCTGTTTAAAAAAACACCTTATGTAGTATATATTGTTTATTCCTTAACGTTGAACTCTTGGCAAATAGCACTGGAACTCTTGTTTATATCAAGTTTGTCTTATATTTTTCCTCCAAAAATGCCTGTGTGACGTTTATCTTTACACACGTTTTTCACCTTAGCCTTTTTGGGCTTAGGAACACTAAACAGCATTTCAAAACTGTGTTTGGACTGTTTTAAACAGCAAAATCACCAGTAAAAAGCACAAAAATGAGAAAAAGGTGGCTCTAAGTAGACCACAAAAAAGACTTGTTTGCAATATAGAATTAGAATAGGAAGGCAAAGAGAGTATTGCTTTGCTTGAGTATAAGCTGGTTGAAATTTTTCAGTACTCTGCCTCAAGTACTTTGAGTATTGATTTGGAGGTTACAAATAAATTTTAGCATGTAAGCATTTAAGCAAATACAGAATCTATAAATAATTGAGTATCAATTATGTAGGGTCAGAAGGCATAGTTTTACGACTTTAGATTTTAACTTGTATTAATGGCACTGATAATAGATGACACTAAAGAGTCTGTTAGTGGAAAACAGTTAATAAATGTTCGTAAAATGAATCACAAATGAGTGAAATTTTCCACTGCTAGTTTGCCAAATACCATGATTTGCATTTTACAATAAGAATTTTTGTTGATTTATGAGCTATAACATGGCACTTGGATTATTATTGCCCTATTTATTTATTTATTCATTCATTTATATTTCTAAGAGATGGAACCTTGCTATGTTGCCTAGGCTGGCCAAAAACTCTAGGACCCAAGTGATCCTCCTACCTAGCTCCCCAGCTACCTGGGACTATAGACACATGCCATCATGCCTAGGTTAATTATTGTTTATTGCTGAAAAAAAGATGATATATTTTTTAAATTTTGATTTATTTTTCCTCATATATAGTGTTTTTGCCATTTTTGTTTATTAGATCTTTGTGATATTCTCATACAGGATGGAGCTCTTATGTATTAGCTCTAATCATCTCTTTTTACATTCAATATAAAAAAACTTTTCCCCGAAATCTGTTGTTTTCAATTAAATTTATGTTTAGAATTTATATAGCTGAGTTTGCATATCTTTATAATTTTTGTAATTTGTTCAGTTTTAGTGTTCTATCTTCCTGAGGTTGAAATGAAGTGTGGTTCTCAGAAGTTAATGCTAAGTAACTTGCTACTATAATAGTTAAAATACTAAAACCAAACTATATGCACATGTATTGACAAATATTTTTAAATGTTTTTTAAATTAGTTATATGTCAGCACTTTCAATTTGTATTTTAATCTCTCTCTCTCTCTCTCTCTCTCTCTCTATATATATATATATATATATATATATATTTTTTTTTTTTTTTTCCTTTCCTTGAGCTACTTGGCTAAGGACATTTATAAATTAGAGTTTATATTTTGTACCTGGTTTTATCCATATTGTTGTTGATATGTCTTAATTTTTCACGTAGTAGCTCTAAGTTAATATTTTGTTATCTTAAAACAAATGTCTTCCAGATAACACACAAAAAAGACTGATTTAAGGATTTTCTTTTATTTCATTAGGTGATATACCAGTTATGTGCTTGCTCCGATACATCTGGTCCTACTATGAGATATTTGAGAACCAGCCAGGATTTCTTATTTTCTCAGCTGCAACATCTCCCTTTCTCTAACACAGGTAGGCCATTATTTTCTTTTGCTATTATAGGTTGGGTATCACTTATCTGAAATTCTTGGTACCGGAAGTGTTTGAGATTTTGAATATTTTTTGATTTGTAATATTTGCATATGCATATCCCATTGGAAATGGGACCCAAGTTTCTTAAGTGTAAATTTAATTATGTTTATGTACATCTTATGCACATAATCTGAAGGTAATTTTACACAATCATTTTAGTATACGTATATTTTGACTGCAGCCCATCACATGTGGTCAGATGTAGAGTATTTTATTGCTTGGTACTCAAAAATTTTGAATTTTAGAGCATTTTGAATTTGGGATTTTTGGATAAGGGATGTTAAATCTTTTTTAACAAAATTATAAGCTCATGATGAGTGATTTGATTTATACAGTATTTGAGGGGAGCAGTTATAATTTTTATGGAATTCTGTTTTGATTTTGTTACTTTGCATTTGTGTTATTGTGGATTGCTTTTGTAATTTGTGATTGAGAAACCTGACATTTTAGCTTCTATCATAAGATTATTTAAACATATCTTACTATGGACAGGATTTGATTCTTCTTCTTTTTTTAATATCTTCACTTTATTTATTTATTTGTTTGTTTATTTATTTATTTATTTATTTATTTATTTATTTATTTATTTTTATGTGGGTCTGAGGATCAATCCAGTGCCTCTCATGTGCTAGGTGAGCAATCTACTGCTGAGTTACAACCCCAGCCCCCAGAATTTGATTCTTTTACAAACAAAATTTAAAGATTGTGTTGAAAGGGATAAGAAAATTTTTAGATTAAAAAAATTATGGAGGAAATTTACATTTTTTTTTACTGAAAGTGATTATACAACTCTTGGTTTACTTTTTTGGTGTGTAGTCATATTTATGTCTTAAAAATTTGAAAACTGTTTATAGTGAAAAACATAACTTAGTTGAGATGGATAATAATTATCACAGACCAAGTATCATTAGAATTCTACTTTTTTCTTGATTAATATTTAAAAATTTTCTGAATTCAGTTTATATCCAGACCATATGGCTTATTATGTTTTTTTAAAAAATTACTTTATATTATCTTTTTATTTTAGGAAATTGAGGGTCACAAATTATACCAATAAATTTCTATTATTAGTAACTGGAAGCTTCTAATTTACTTTTTTTTTTAATATTTATTTTTTAGTTGTAGGTGGACACAGTATCTTTATTTCATTTTTTATGTGGTGCTGAGGATCTAACCCAGTGCCTCCCACATGCTAGGCGAGCACTCTACTACTGAGCCACAACCCCAGCCCCTAACTTACTTTTAAGAGTGACACCTTTGGGAATTATTTAATGGCAAAACCTTTTTGCACTTCATTTTCAAAATAAGTTTCTTATTTTTTAGTCCTGAGATTTTGTTTATATAAAAAGCTTTTAGAAACCCTGTCCTCTTTTCCCTCCATTGTTGGGAATTGAACCCAGGGCACTGTACCACTGAGCTACATCTCTAGCATTTGTATTTTATTTTGAGGCAGGGTCTCAATAAATTACCAAAGCTAGCTAGGCGCATAATTATAATCCCAGCTACTCGGGAGACTGAGGCAAGAGTATTACAAGTTTGAGGCCAGTCTTAGCAACTTAGAAAGGCCCTAATCAACTTAGTAAGATGGTCTCCAAATAAAAAATTAACAAGGGCTGAGGGGTGGGGTCAGTGATTAAGCACTATTGGCTTCAATCCTGGTACCAGATAGATGGATGGATAGATAGATCACTGGTACCAGATAGATAGATATAAAGATAACATAAGATATATAAGATAGCCAGCCAAGACTAGCCTTGAACTTGTAGTCCTCCTGACTAAATCTCCAGAATTGCTGGGATTATAGGTACGTGCCACTGCATCCAGTGAAACTCTTTATATGCCTAACTAATCAAAAAGAATAGTTAATATTTACTTATTATGGTATGGGTTTTTGAAAAAATTGATCAGCTTTGCATCAGTCTATAAATATTGTTATTTGGTGAGTTTTATGTTTGCACTATTATCATTTAGGACTTCAAAGGCAAGCATATAAAAATAATACTGAATTCAAAACTCCTCATATATGTAATTCCTACCCCTAGTTATATGTTAAATCAAATGTTTTTAATTATATTTAAAAAATCATAAAATTGATGCAGTATGGGTTTAACTTTAAATATGTGAATTTTATGATAGTTTTTGAGATATATATTTGAAAATACTCTTCCAAACAAAATATTATGTATTAATATCACATAATTGCAGACTTAGAAGAGCCTTATGAAATTATCCTGGTAATGAAAACTTGATTCTCTTATTCTTCATTTGTTTTAGCTCATCTTTTATAGATATATACTGTGTTACTTTTTCTCCCTTTGTATCTTTTTTCTTTTAGAATTTTACAGAGTAATATGATGTTGCCAAGTTTCATAAATTGGCTTCTTTACATGGGAAAATATCTGATGAGTTATGGATATTTAGGTCTGTTCTGATCCTGTGTTATGACTCTAAGAAATTAAATTTATATGTTTAAATTTCAGAATATGAAATCTCTATGTTGAACCAAATGTCATGGCTTATGAAGACGGCTTC
Organism: Marmota marmota marmota; assembly: GCF_001458135.2. Taxonomy (NCBI): domain Eukaryota; kingdom Metazoa; phylum Chordata; class Mammalia; order Rodentia; family Sciuridae; genus Marmota; species Marmota marmota. The sequence continues at coordinate 15,266,913 of NW_026000164.1, read as the reverse complement.
AATAGAACTAAGAGTTACTTCTCTGAATCGCCAGCGATCTCATACCCAGAGGCTCCTACACCTCTTACTAGATGACATGCCAGTGAAACCATACTCAGGTGAATGTGTGAATTTTGACACTTGTTTTATTGTACTCATAATTGGTCTTTGTCAGTCCAAATGCAAATCTGGATTTTATGCTAAGTATGTAATTGTCAACCAAAACAGTTCTTTCCACTGTAAGAATATTTTTCCTTAAAACACAAAATTTAGCCAGTGCAGTGGCACATGCCTATGATCCAGCTTCTCAGGAGGCTAAGGCAAGAAGATTATGAGTTCAAAGCTAGCCCAGGCAACTTAGTGAGGCCTTAAGCCATTTAGCAAGATCTTGTCTCAAAATAAAAAATAAAAAGGGCTGGTGGAAATATGGCTCAGTAGTTAAGCACCTCTGGATTCAATCCTGGTACCAAACTACCAAACAAAACATAAAATTTAAGCTGGGTGTGGTGGCGCAGGCTGTAATCCCAGGGGCTTGGGAGACTGAGACAGGAGAATCGTTATTTCAAAACCCATGGCAAGGCATTAAACAACTCAGTGAGACCCTGTCTCTAAATAAAATACAAAACAAGGCTGGGGATGTGGCTCAGTTGTCAAGTGCCCCCGAGTTCAATCCCCAGTACCAGGGGGAAAGAAAGAAAAACAAAATTTAAGATCATCCCATGGTTGTCATTTTATTTTTGTTTTAAACATCCACAATACAGTTATATACAAAGTGTTTTGTTGAGTTTCTCATACTGAGCCAGGGTGACCTAAGCTATTTTGCTTTTTTTTTTTCCCCCTGATACTGGGGATTGAACTCAGGGGCCCTCAATCACTGAGACACATCCCCAGCCCTATTTTGTATTTTCTTTAGAGACAGGGTCTCACTGAGTTGCTTAGCGCCTCCCTTTCACTGAGGTTGGCTTTGAACTCATGGTCTTCCTGTCTCAGCTACCTGAGTCGCTGAGATTACAGGTGTGCGCCACTATCCAGCTGACCAAAGTTATTTCAGTATGTCTTACACATGTGAATTAAAGATAAGGTTTTGAATCATTTCTTTATCATAATTGGATCTTACCAGTTTTGAAATTGTGATTATCCTCTTTGAAATTGTGGATGATAGTATAGGGATGGAAAGAATTAGATGAATGTTGGTGAGTCTTCATCAATGTTGGCATTTGAATTTCATTAGCAAAGGGCTTTTTGACCTAGACACAGTGACCTAAAAATAAAATGCACAATGTTTTGTCATATTCAAAGAAATGTAGTTTTAAGAGTTCTTTATTTTACAATCAATTATTATTGATACTCCAGCAGATGGTGAAGGAGGAACAGAAGATGAAAATAGGTCTGTTTCTGGGTTCCTTCACTTTGACACTACTACAAAAGGTAAACCTTTAATTTTATAATACATTTATTTTGTAGACATAGTCAGTTGCTTAAAACTGATGGAGATTATTGTGCCTGCAAATTCTGAACTAGTATAGAAAAACTATGTAAAGCAATATTTGTCATTTATAAATGTTTTTAATAGCTAGGGTTATAGGATAAGAAGGAAATTATTTTTGTAAGTGGATATAACAGAAATAAAATCAGATTTAGATTTCAACACAGTCTTCAGTTTCTAGACTAATGCCCTTTCTGAACAGAGTAATCTTGGAGTGAGCTGAGTATGAGGGTTTGTTTGTCTCTTCAGATGCCCCAAGTACAATTGATTTACTGCTTTTTATTTTTAGTACGTCGAAAAATTCTAAGTATTCTTGATTCGATTGACTTCAGTCAGGAGATTCCTGAGCCTTTGCAGTTGGATTTTTTTGATCGGGCCCAGATTGAACAAGTTATTGCTAACTGTGAACATAAAAATTTACGGGGACAGACAGTCTGCAATGTCAAGGTGAGGATTGCTTTAAGTATCCTGAGTACAAATGGTTCAGTCATTGAACCATAAGAAAAAGTATAACTTAATCCAACCCCTCCCGCAAAAGAGATTTTGGTTTCTAGCTTACTGGTCTCTGTGTGTGTGTGTGTGTGTGTGTTTATTTGTTTCATTGTTTTTTTAATCAAACAGCCAAGAAATAAAACTTAATAGACCACACTAATTGTTTAAAAGGTTCCCCATTTCCTTCCTTATCATAATTATTTCACTGAACTAGTACTATGGAGAGTTTTTAACTACTTAATGTTCTATCAGGCAAATGGTAATGTCCTCACAGAAAGAAGAAGATAACCAGGGCACTTTTATTGACTGCCACAGAGGCTCTTTGGTACTACTTTCTGGAATGTGAAAGATTCTTAGTATTTTTGTCTGGAAATTGAACAGTGCCATTGTTAGTTTATGTGTAGAGATATCTGAAACTCCCTTTAAGCCAGTTTATAGTAATTACTAGGGGTTATTATTTCTACCAGTATCTGAAATTGTCTGTTGTTCTTTTTTCCCCTAATTCTATAGCTTCTTCATAGGGTTCTGGTAGCTGAAGTAAATGCTCTTCAGGGTATGGCAGCCATAGGACAGAGACCACTACTAATGGAGGTAAGTTCTATTGAGTAGATTAGTTTTATTTTTTTATTACTTAAATGACCTAAGTTACTTGTTACAAGACAAGACTGTAAATTGACTTATAGTTTATCAACTAGTAAACTACTTAATTATTTGCTGGGTGCAGTGGATTACATCTTGTAATTGCAGCTACTCAGGAGGCTAAGGCAGTAGAATTGAGGTTCAAGACCACTTTCAGCAACTTAGGGAGATCCTGTCTCGAAATAAAGTAAAAAAGGACTCTGGATGTAGTTCAGAAGTAGATTGCTTGCGTAGCACCATGTAAGACACTGGTATAATCCCAGTATCGCAAGACAAAACAAAACTCATTAAAAATTAAACCTTCATGGAGTCTTTCACTTTTTAAAAAAAATTTTTTTAAGTTGTTGATGGACATTATTTTATTCATTTATTTATATGTGATACTGAGATTTGAACCCAGTGCCTCACACATGCTAGGCACGCGCTCTGCCACTGAGCCACAACCCCAGCCTGAGTCTTTCACTTTTGATTTTGTAATTTTTATAAACTGAACTGAAGCTTAATGTCTGGTATATCACATAAATTTTCTGATATGCAAGTTAGGGATTTAGACTATTAGTGAGAGAGGAGAGTCATTTTTTCATTACAAGTGAGGGGAGTTATGGGTAAGAGGTCAGATGGGAAGAATCTTATACATAGAAACACATCTGGCTAGGCCAAGTAGAAAGTCACAAATAAAGACGTGTTAGGAAAACATGCATTTGAACTTGGTGTGTAAGCAATTCTAGGGCTCTAAACTAAATATAAAAAGACTATTTATTTCAAGGAGAAAGATGGGGTTACAAAGTTTATTTCCATCTATACCACCTCTGTCCCTGCATCTTTCTCTCTCTCACCCTCTTCCCCCTGTGTCCCTCTGTCTCACAAAGAACTTTATATGTTAATTTTCATAGCATTGGCCACAAAAATAATATGAAAAGATATCTGCTGCCTGGTATGCATTGTGGGTTTTCGAATAAATGTTTTCTGAATAATTGACAGGAACCTATTAATAACAGACATTATTTGCCTTTGTGTATTAACCTAGCATTTCAATTTCTGTGGCTTTAGGAAATCAGCACTATTCTTCAGTATGTGGTAGGAAGAAACAAATTACTGCAGTGTCTTCATGCAAAACGGCATGTGCTGGAGTCATGGAGGCAGCTGGTAGAAATTATACTGACAGCTTGTCCCCAGGACCTCATTCAGGCAGAGGATCGACAACTGATTATTCGTGATATTTTACAAGATGTACATGATAAGGTGACATGCTTCCTAAAGTAGTTCATAAGGTTGAACAAATATATGCCATTTAAACAATATAGTTTGTCATCCTTATTTTCCATTTTAGATTGAAAGTAAAATAGAGTTGTATGATACCGGTCTCAAGGCTTTGCTTAAGAAAGGGATTAATTCTGTCAAGTAGGGGCTCCCAGCTACTATAGGTATATCAGAATTGTCTAGCGAGCTTTGTAAAAATATACATAGATAGATCACTCTCCACACCTATTGAATGAGACCCTAGTGGTGAGACCATTTCTGTGAATTTCAACAACAAATAAATTAAACATCCTTATGGAATGGAATTTTGATAGGAATCCCTTCTAGTTAAGAGCGCCTGTTTCTCTGCATTATGTTTAAATTTCTCTCTATATATTAGCTTTTTTCCCTTTGAATGTTACTTATATTCCATTTTTATATTGTTTTAGTAGTTGAAAAGTTAAATATATACAAACTTGTCAATGGTAGCTGAAAGCAGGATCCTCACTCTGTTTTGCCTTTGTACTTTAAGATACTGGATGACGAAGCTGCACAGGAATTAATGCCAGTTGTCGCTGGTGCTGTGTTCACCCTGACTGCTCACCTAAGCCAATCGGTCCGCACAGAACAGAAGCAGCCATTGGTTTCAGGACCCAGAGAGGCCCATTATCCGTTAATGCTTGATAGTTCTTTCTCTTCACCTCCTCCAGCAGAGAACCCATTGGTGGGTTTTGCTTCTATTGGAGATTCTTCACTTCACATCATATTGAAGAAACTGTTAGACTTCATTTTGAAGACAGGTTTTTTTAATCTAAATTTTCTATAAATTACAACTTTTAATTTGTTTTAACTTTAATTGAAAAAAAATGGTTTTCAAATGCCTACGTCTGTTTGATTTTCCCAGGTGGTGGATTTCAACGAGTGAGGACTCACCTATATGGCTCTCTGCTTTATTACTTACAAATTGCCCAGAGACCAGATGAACCAGATACCTTAGAAGCAGGTAGAATTAGATCAATTCCTAGTCTTGTTCTGTTTTTAGAGATGATTACTTTAAAAAAGAAAATCACTTCTCCATCTTTTGGCTAAGCACACATATAATTAATGAATCTTAACATAATCATTAAAGACTAAAATCAAGGATGCATATTCAGTTCATAAGAATTATGAAGATTAGCGCATGAATACTGTAAGGGAAAAAAATACCCTCAAATAAAGTGTAAGCTTTATTTACTTCTGTAACTCTTCTTACTTACCTCTAGTTCTGTTGAACAAAATATGTCGTCCACAGAGTTGTACAGTGTCTCCCTTCCCTTTGCACAGTATATATTTAGTTGATTCTTTAAAAATGGCTTGTTAAAGAAAGTTATCAAGATGCCAGTTTAAAAACTGCTGCTATGTAGTTGTTGAAGAAAAATCAGAAGGTTAATTTCATATGTAGGATATTGTTTTACTTGGTGTATTTACAAATGTTTTCTAAGGTTTGCATGAATCTTATATGAAATGTATGATCATACTATTAATTACCATTGAATATTTAAATCACCCTTATAATGGAAGTACTTTTTGTTTTTACTAAGTACTTCAACTAAAAATAATAAAGAATAAGAATGTGTTGGACATGGGGGCACATGCCTTTAATCTCAGCTACTTGGGGAGACTAAAGTGAAAGGATCATCTAAGCCACCCATTGTGTTCAAGGTCAGCTTGGGCAACACAATGAGAACCTGTCTAAAAACAAACAAACAAACAAAAAAACCTATAGTTTTGGAGGAAGATTTTTGTCTACATTACACCTGTTCCTTTCTTGCCAAATTTCTCAAAAATCTCAGTAAAAGATAACAGGAGATTGGTTAACAGGATAAACAGAGGATATTGATTCTCTTGGAGTCTCAATATTTATTTTAAGTATGGTTTATTATTTTTGTGATACATTGTTATTTTAGTACACAAGCATGATATGTGCATGGTGTTTGTGAGGTTCGCCTGGCTGGACTAAATGGGTGGTCAGTGGTCCTTTGTGTGCATGTAGTAATGGAAAGATTTTTTGTTGTATGTGAGTTATAATTACTTAGTTACTAAACTGATTTTTATTAGAGTGTTTTTCTCTGTTTTAACTCTTTAGCAAAGAAAACTATGTGGGAAAGGCTGACAGCTCCTGAAGATGTATTTAGCAAATTACAACGAGAAAACATAGCCATCATTGAGAGTTATGGCGCTGCCCTTATGGAAGTGGTCTGTCGAGATGCTTGTGATGGTCATGAGATTGGAAGGGTAAATTAACTGTTAATATTGTTACTGAATAAGTATTTTTGACTTTCTGAATGTGTAAACTGAGTCAAGTTTTAAAACTTTAATATTTATTAGATTGTATACTTTTTATATATTTTTCTAGGTTTTCTATAATACATACAATTTTAGAATTATTTTAAAAAGATTTTAAAAACTACTTTAACAAGGAAATGTCTAGGTTCAGCTAAAATATATACATCATTTATTTATTAGTTCTAATCAGTTACACACGATAATAGAAAACTCTTTGATTCATTGTACACAAATGGAACAAAATTTTTTACTTCTCTGGTTGTGTATGAAGTAGAGTCACACAATTAGTGTAGTCATATATGTACCTAGGGTAATGATGTCTATCTCATTCCACCATCTTTCCTACCCCTTTGCCTCCTCCGTCCCCCTTTGCCCCACCCAAAGTTCCTCCACTTATCCCATGCACCTACCCCCGCCATATGGATTATTAGCATCCATTTATTAGAGAACATTCGGCCCCTGGTTTTTTGAGATTGGCTTATTTCACTTAGCATGATATTCTCCAACTCCATCTATTTTCCTGTAAATGCCATAATTTTGTTCTCTTTTAATGCTGAGTAATATTCCATTTTGTATATATATCAACAGTTTCTTTATCCATTCATCTATTGAAGGGCAGCTAAAATATATTTATGCCATTATGTTAATGTGTTAGATTTTGTTCAGAAATTTAACTTTCATCCTGAAAGTTTGTCTTTTATTAATAAATTGAGATTCTGTATACATATAGTTTCAACTTCTCAAGAAAACAATATAAGGAAATTTTATTGCAAGTAACCTTCTTATGAGAAAAGTTTGTAACTATTTTCAAAAAAGACAATTATTCTTATTGATTTTGGTAGCCATCAGCATGTTTGGACTTTGTTTCATTCTTCCTTTAGATGCTGGCCCTGGCTCTCCTTGATCGGATTGTCTCTGTGGATAAGCAGCAGCAGTGGCTTTTGTATCTTTCTAACAGTGGCTATTTGAAGGTCCTTGTGGATAGCTTGGTAGAAGATGACCGTACTTTGCAGAGCTTACTCACTCCACAGCCTCCTCTTTTAAAGGCCCTTTATACTTATGAATCTAAAATGGTAAGGTTTCATTCATATTTACTTTTAGGTCAGCAGTTCTTTTACTCTGGGGCTGTAGATGTATGAAGGAAAATTAATGTGGCATACATTTATAATGTTTCTATCATATAAGCTGTAATCATTTTTAAGGAGTTTTAAATGGGGTATCTGTGTTAATAATCATCTTCTGAATATGCAGAAGACAGGATGAAGTGATCCTGAGAGGGTTAGTTGAAAAATGGACTGCTGCTAACTTTATTCAGCTTGCCAGTGTTGGTCAAATGACACCAGGTATTCCTTGAAGAGAAAGCAACAAAGTTAAAACTGTATTAGTTAACTTTTGGAAATTCCGTTGTACTGATTCAGTATATACTTCATCATTTTCTAGTTCTCAAATCTGTTTTAGAAGCAGTAATGTCTTAGATTCTTCATTAATTCTTTTCTCCTTCATTTATTCAACAGGTGTTTATTAAATACCTACTATACGCAGGTGCATGATATTAAGTATTAGAAACAACTTAGTATTGGTAAAACAAACTTCCCTACCCTCCATAAGACTACATGATGATAACAGAAACTACAGTGTAATTGAATATTTAAATCATTCAAAGTACCATATGCAAGCCCCTTAGATATGTTGTACCATTGAGTCCTCAAAAAAACCTATGAGAAAGGAGGTTATTATATACCCTTGCAACTGCTCAGAACGTCTTGTCTTCGGTGGTGACTAAAGATGAGAAATGTGTCAGGAGTGTCTCATTTTTATATAAGGTCCTTGGACATGATTTCAACAGTGGTAATTTTCCTTCTGCAACTTTGTAGGCATTTCTCACAAGAGTGGCTAAGATACAGCAGGGTACTTTAGAGCTTCTAAGATCTGGGGTGATTGTGAGACTAGCACAATGTCAAGTCTATGACATGCGCCCAGAAATGGACCCACAAGGGTAAGTGTCCACAACTAAATTGATTAGGCTCCTAGTAAAGGATAATTATGGCTCACCTGCATTACTATATTACCTACAGGAAAAAAATTATTTTGTTATTACTTTCTAAACTTTTAAATATGAGAATTATTATTTTCACATTACCTAAAGGGGGATGCAATTCATGTCCTGTCATTATCACTTATCTTTGCAAAGTCTCTTATTTATTAACTTTTATTTCCATGTCCTGCTTCAACTCCCTTTCAATAGGCAACCATTTTCATTTGTCTAAAAATTTAAACATTTATAATAAAAGAAAATTTATTATCACAGTATTCTGAGGCCTAATTTTAAAGATTAAGTGATTTTTTAAAACCTCATTTTAACTTATTTTAATCTTGTTTTATATTATGTAATGAACAATGTAGATTTGTTTTTGGCTCAAATATAAGAGAGGGAAATAACTTTTTGGTTTCTTATTTTTGCGCTTTGTTTTTATTTTTTTGCAGTGCTGGGAATTGAACCTAGGGCCTCACCTGTATTAGGCAAATGCTGTACCTCTGAGTGATACCTCTTACTGCATGATCAATAACCTTTGTTTTTATCTATTTCTTAGAGTCTCTGTGGCCCAGGGGAACATTAGGAGATGTTTGGGGCATTACATTTCCAAATTTTACAAATTTTCCTTAGTAAGATTTTTCAAATTTCAACTAACTCCATTTTTAGTAAGCTGTAAGTTTAGGTAAAAACACTTGTTTGTTTCACTGATATGTATATGGGATATAGAGTATTTACTGGTAGCTTCACATCTTAAGTCAACTGGCCATGTTTCCGTGCCATGTAAATAGTATGGAATTGTTAAGATCTGATGTTAATTCTTGGAATATTACCCTCTCCTTTTTATTTTGGTTGAAATGAATCAAGCATGTTTGGCATGAGAGACCCTCCAATGTTCATCCCCACGCCAGTGGATCGCTACCGGCAGATTCTCCTTCCAGCTCTCCAGCTGTGCCAGGTCATCCTCACGTCCAGTATGGCCCAGCACTTGCAGGCAGCAGGGCAGGTAAGATGAATCCATGCTTAGAGATTATTTAGTACAAAATCCTCCTTTTACAAATGCAGAAACATTGCATAGGAAGCCAGGTGGGTTGACCTCAGTCCTATTTGTGGCAGAGCTACCTACAGAAAACAGGCTCCCTTATACTTTGCCCTGAATTACATTGGTTTGTTTTATATTCTTGTTTGAATGAAATACTCAAGCAAATTAATAGACTAGTGCAATGGAAAGCAAAAGGTCAGAATTTGTTCCTCTAAAAAATAGTTACTATGCTGGTCATGGTGGTGCATGCCTGTAATCCTAGCAGCTGGGGAGGCTGAGGCAGGAGGATCACGAGTTCAAAGTCAGCCTCAGCATTAAGGCATTTAGCAACTCTTAATAAAATGCAGAATTGGTCTGGGGATGTGGCTCAGTGGTCAAGTACCCCTGAGTTCAATCCCCATAGCAAAAAAAGAAAATAGTTAACTATGATAGGAATAAGCTGGTTTTTAAGGTATAATTTAACTAGATATTTGTTTAGAGAAGAATATGCACAGAAAATATATTAAAAATAGCACCATATTTATATGCAATGTTTACAGAATGAAATAATTTAAATAAATCAATTTTCTTTAGGGCTGGGGTTGTGGCTCAGTGGTAGAGCACTTGCGTAGCATGTGTGAGGCCCTGGGTTCAATCCTTAGCACCACATATAAATAAATAAAATAAAGGTATTGTATCCATCTACAACTAGAAATTTTTTTTAAAATTGTCTTTAACACCATAAATTAGTTTTATTTTCATTTAGACATTTATTTCTGTTTCTTTAAATTAATAATACATAATTTAATTCTCACTGTTTAATTAGGCCTATCATGATTCTGTAGTCTTCTGTTATATTGCTTTAGTATATTTGATACCTTTAGGAACTCTTCGGAAGTGCTTTGAATTCTGGTAATTTTATCTGCTTTCTTGCCATTAGGCTCAGGCTTGTCTCACCAGGATAGATGCTGCTATTTCTAAAATGATAACCCTATTTTACATTGTAGTAGTCTAGGTGACATCCTACTGCCCTTTCTACACATGGCCATTGAGTTAGTTCTTTTCTTGTTGTCTTTATGGAAATTTAAGATTTTATAGTAGCAGTGGGACATTAGACGTAAGACGTTGGTTCCCTAATACCAGTCTTGTATTGAGTGAAGTAGAATCACTAGAGCTTCTTCAGCAAGTACAGATTACTGATTCGAATTCAGTGGTGGGCGACACTAAGGATCTATGTTAAAAGCTAAAAGCTGGCACAGTTCCTGAGTGATTGAGGTACTTAGCATGTTTTGGCTTAGTCTCTGCCTTCAAGGCATTTATAATTTAGTTGAGATAATCATATGAAAGTGCTGAGAGAATCTTCCATGATGGCAGATTAAAATAAAATGAAAGGTCAAGGTGGAAAGGCAGAGTTTTGATCTCCTTTATTCTACATCAGAAAGCTTTACTTGATTGTTCCCATGTCATAGTAGTCAGACTTTTCATATTGCAATTTCTCAAATTCAGTAACCATATTATACTCATTAATTTAAAATTCTTATTCTAATTCCATTTAAACAAATAAATAATATAAGGGCCAATTAATAGTTCTCACATATTAGTACCAGGTTATACTCTAGTCTTCTGAAGTAGCTTCTAATGTTAATTTACAGACTTGGAAATAGTTCTTACCTTTAACTTAGTTTTAGTTAAATGTTTGCTTGAATTTAGTTAAATGTTTGCTTCTTTAAGATTAAATGTAAACTTGAATTTAGTTAAATGTTTGCTTCTTGAAGATATAAAATATATAAGTGCAGAAAACAATTGCTTCTCTTATTCTTCCTCATTACATTGAATTACTTGCTTCAACATTATTAAAAAGATGAATTACACATTTATAACATATTTCTTACTCTTCTTCCTGTTTCTCCGTGTTGCCTATTCCATGGCTCAGGTGTTGCAGTTTCTCATTTCGCATTCAGATACCATACAAGCAATCCTCCGCTGTCAGGATGTTAGTGCTGGCTCTTTGCAGGAATTGGCTCTGCTGACAGGAATTATAAGTAAAGCAGCACTGCCTGGTGAGTTGATTGTATTGAGTGGACTTTTAATTTTTCTTTACAGACTGACATATGCTTAATGAAATCAGTTTTTTGTTATCTGGCAGCTGTGTATGATTTATTTGAAATTGGTACCACTAACAGTCACATGCCTTTTTAAGTAATATGTTATAGAAATGATATACAATCATTATTAAAAAAAATTTAAAAGTTCAAGGAGATAATTAATAACATTTAAAATATTATTTAGATGGGTGTGATGGCACATGCCTATATTCCCAGCAGCTCAGGAGGCTGAGGCAAGAGGATCAAGAGTGTAAAGCCAGCCTTAGCAACTTAGTGAAGTGCTAAGCAACTCATTGAGATAGTGTCTCTAAATAAAATACAAAATAAGACTGGGGATGTGGTTCAGTTGTTGAGTGCCCCTAAGTTCAGTCCCTGGTGTATTTACACACACACACACACAAACCTGACCCCCCCCCCCCAAAAAAAAAAAAAATCTCATTACCTATAAATTGCCAGATGTTAACATTTGATGAATAGGTTCAAACATTGTACTGTGTATGATAACTGAGAGAAAGAGGGAGAGAGAGAGAAATGGACACACACATGCAAAGGTGATTACCTTCTCACATGCTGTTTTAGAAAACACTTAATTTTATACAAATTTGACAGATTAAAAAACTCAGTGAAAAGAAATAAAAGGGATTGCTAAATTCTAAAAAAAAGTTTCTTCACTACAGTAGTATAGAGATATAAGCTCTTAAAAGGTCAGTATGGTTATGAGAAATTATGGAAAATAATTAAAATTTTTTGTCACTTTTTCCTCCAATATAATTCTTTACTTACATGTAAATTTTAGAATCAGTTAACTCCCAGATGTGAAAGATGAAGTGATGTGTTCTTTAACACTTCCTCTTCTACCTTCAATTTATGTTTGTATGTTATCTTTACTTTGTCAGGTTTTATAACATTTACAGTCAGATTTTAAATCACAGTACCTTTAGTTGTTTATTTTTCTTTGTATATTTACATGGATTCACTGCAAAACACCATTTCTTCTTCTCCATCCTTTTTCTTTTTGGGGGGTTATGTCTTGATATTTTTAATTTTTATTATAGATCCCTTCCCTCCAGGAAAAAAAACAACATTCTCCAAATTGCAAATTGTTAAGAATGTTTAAAGGCTGTCTTTGTTTTGGAATGGCCACATGACCAACTATGATTGTCTTTTTTCCTTCAGAACATGTAGTATCAGTGATAACACTTGAATATTTATTAAGCATTTATATGCCAGACAATGTTAAAATCACTTAATTGGTTTGAGGACACAACAGTCTTAAGTAGTAAACTGTTATCCACATTTTACAGGCACAGAAAGTTTAACTTGTCCTAAGTCATATAGATAACACTGGTAGTGTAGTTTCCTAGACAGTGTGGCTTCTGTTTCTGTGTGCTTAACTATAAGCTATCTCCATTTTTTTGTTGCTCTGGAGAAGTCTTAGATAATCAGATTTCACCCACCATCCCCAAGGTCTTTTCTTCTCTGAAGATGCCTGAGTAGCTGAACAGTCTGGGTAGGGAGAAATTGAGATTTGGGAAGAGTTGTGAGCATGCCTGTTGAGGTACTTGGAGCCTGTTCCCTTCCTGAAGAGATCTCAGGGTCCTCTCTACCCAACCTGTGGTATGTCTAAGTTTCCAACTCAGTCCAGTGGTCTATAATGAGACTGAGCCAGGCCTGCCTTTATTGCCTCTACAGAGGTCCCAGTAGTGCCATGGAGTGGTTTTCCTAGTGATTTTTTTCCTTTGAGTTCTCTAAGAATTAATTACTCTCAATATGCTTGTCTGTAAATTGCGAGGTCTCCGAGAGCATTTGTTGGTTTATCGTCTTTCCTCTGTTACTTCTGAGGGATAGATAAGAATCATGAGTATGAGTTTAATACTGCTCAGTCCACCAGAAATTTGTTTCTTTTTCTGTCAGCCACCACCATCACTCAGTATTTATGGTATAAGTTGGCCCCTTTCCTTTTTTAGTGAAACTTCTTTCTACGTCTAAAGTCTTTAATTAAAAAGTAGTTAATGGGCTGGGGCTGTAGCTCAGTGGAAGAGCACTTGACTAGCTTGCGTGAGGCACTGGGTTCGATCCTCAGCACCACATAAAATTAAACAAATAAAATAAAGGCATTCTGTCCATTTATAACTACAAAAAATAAAATAAAAAGTAGTTAACAATGTTGAGTTTAGGAAGTTTTTAACTTTTATGGTTATAAACAAAACATTTTTCTTGAAATTTTTTAGTGTCTTTTTTTGAAATCACTAATCTAAATTTTAGATTGTATATAAATGCACATGTGCTGCTGCAGTGTTATTAATATATAAAAAACACTTAGTCTTTGTAGAATCATATTTCTCAAAACTTTCAGGGCAAAAATCTGATCATATGCAAAACAATGTAAATTTCAGAACCTCTTTTACTATTTCTTAGTTTTTATTTTAGTATAGAACTGTATTTAATAAAGTATTCCAAATTTTGTAGGTATATTAAGTGAACTTGACGTTGATGTAAATGAAGGATCTCTAATGGAGCTACAGGGACATATTGGAAGATTCCAGGTAACTGATTCTATTTCTAAATAGCAGTTTAAAATGTGTTACAAAACATAACAGTTGTCTGGCCCATCTTCTTCATTGCTGCCTAGATTGGGCAACTCCTTTCATCTGTTTTAATTGATTCTTTATTATCTCTGAATAACATGCTTATATTGCTGCTACCTGATTTCCCATTTTGGAAATCAGCTTTGGCTTTCCATTTAAGAAAATGAGAATTTAGATCTTGTTAGTTCTTTTGTTCCACCATACAATTTGCATATTTCTCATTGCACCACACCAAAAGTCACTATAATCACATCATAATTTTGGTTATATTAATATTTAATGTTACATTATTATGACCATGTAAATGACATTTATTATTAAGCTATGAACGTTACTGCTACTTTTCTATGCAATGTTTTGTTTTCTCTAGAGTTGGTAATTGCTGCAGCTTTTTAAAAATTTGTTTGGTTTTTTATATACTTATTACTAATGTTTCTTACACTCTCCTCCAGGTTTGTAATCTCTTTTTCTTTTTTGGGGTATGTGGAATTGAACCCAGCAGTGCTTATCCACTGAGTCACATCCCCAGCCTTTTTTTATATTTTATTTAGAGACGGGGATCTCGATGTGTTGCTTAGGGACTTGCTGCTGATGCTGGCTTTGAAAATGCAATCCTCCTGCCTCAGCGTCCTGAGCCGCTGGGATTACAGCCGTGTGCAACTGCATGCAGCTCCTTTGAATATATCCAAACATACTGGATAGTTTTATCAATTAGGCTTTAATTGATGTATGTAATTTTATTTTTAATTTTTTTCTCTTTCCATATTTTTTATTGGTACATTAAAATTGTACATAATAATGGGATTTGTTGTTACATATTTGTACATACACACAATATAACAACATAATTTGGCCAATATCACTCCCCAGCACTTCACTTCTCCCTCTCCACTGGTTCCTTTCCTTTAGCAATCTCCCTTTGATTTTCATAAGATCTCTGCTCCCAGCCCCCAAACCTTTCTTTTGTTATTCCTCTTTAGCTTCTGTGTGAAAGAAAATATACAATCCTTGACCTTCTGAGTTTGGCTAATTTCACTTAACATAATGGACTCTAGTTCCATCCATTTCCTGCAAGTGACATAATTTCATTTATCTTTATGGCTGAAGAACATTCTATTGTGTATAAATACCACATTTTCTTTATCCTTTCATCTACTAATGGACACCTAGTCTGTTTCTACAGTGTGGCTATTGTGAATTATGCTGCTGTAAACATGGTATACATGTGTCACTATAGTATGTTGACTTTAAGTAACTAGGTCAAATGGTGGTTCTGTGCCTGCTCTTTTGAGGAACCACCATACTGTCAATCAGGCATTTTATCATAGTTTCTGGGAGCCTGCTAACCTGCTTTGATCTAAACACCTTTCCTTTTTATTTGCTACAGCATAATCATATACTAGAATTTATATTCCATTATTTTCATATAGTAATTTTCTTAACCTGTCCTCTTTTCATAAATTGTTTTTTCAGTTTTAAAAGAAAAATGTTAGGGCTACAGATGTAGGTCAGTGGTAGAGAGATTGCCTGGCCTATGTTTGATCCCTAGCACAACAAAAATATCAGCATTTTTATGTACATTTTAAAATTCTGGATTAAATGACATGGTATAACTGGGTCCAAGGATATGTCTATAGTATTTTTGACAGCATGTTAGGAAACAGCTGCCCAGAGAGGTAGTACTCTCATCAGTGAAACCCACGTGCCCTGTTTTTTTTTTTAGTCTTCTCACTTTTTTTTTACCAGTAGGGAGGGGGAAAAAAATCTTTTTGATGGATCTTTTGTAAGGTGACCTTTGGAAATGTTTAAGCATATCTATTTTATATATGTAAGGCATATTTATAAGTTTAAAAAATACTTCTATTTTGGCAAAAGAAGTTTATTTCATAATTTGATTAAAAAGTTTTGCCTTCAAACTTATTTAAACATCAGTTTACATGACAAAATGTTGTATGTTATGATATATATATATACTGAATATTTGTTTATATATAGAAAGATATATAGTGTTACCAAGTTTTAAAATAAATGCTTTCACTATATACTGATTAAGTGCAGAACATTGTGCTAATAAACACTTTAAATATAATACAATGTCTCATATAATCCTGACAACAATCTTAGAAATGTGAACATAGAGGCTTGAGGAAATAAGTAACTTGTCCTAGGTCACATGCAAAACATTATGGCTGCTGCTGGAATCCATGTTCTGAATCCAAACCCATCTGCTAATCACTGGATGTGCTGCCAGTTTTGAAAAGTGATCCTTTCCCTCTGAGAGCCCTAGGAACAAATGTACCCTCAGGTGAAAAGTACCAGCATTTCAAGATGGCAGCATATGCATGTTATATGTCAAGACTACCTGTGTGTCCCCATCCCCCCAAAGAAATCTCTAAAAGCAACAAAGGAGTAATGGCCTTTAAATTTGAACTTTGTAGACAAAATTGTTGTGGTTTGTCATGAAACAAATTCTAGTTGCTCTCTCATTTTCCTTTCAACTTGTGTGTCAATTAACCACTATCTCCCAAAGAATTATTAAATGCTATTTTGAACATGGCATATAAAATTCTTTGGGAAGCATTTAAATTATATTGAGGATTAATTGCTAAAAAAACATTGGTATTCTTTTAATGAATTGACTGAAAGGTGATTTTTAATGGTGTTACCTTTAGTTGGCTCATTTGGAAGTAAGATAACAGACGTTTTTAAGAGCAGTACCACTTCCCATTAATTTTTTTTTTTTCATATCTCAAGAAGAAAAAGAGTTTACTAATTTTGAACAATATCTTTTTCTTTCTTAGCGTCAGTGCTTGGGACTGTTAAGTCGCTTTGGTGGCTCCGACAGACTGCGACAGTTTAAATTTCAAGATGATAATGTGGAGGGAGATAAAGTGAGCAAGAAAGATGAGATTGAACTTGCCATGCAACAGGTAGGAGGGGGTGAGAATTGTTGGGAATATGCCACAAGATTTTTGTGTTTTGGGAAAACTCTGTTGAAAATAACAGGTGTATAATTTTAGAAGTTGATTTACAACCTGGGTCTTCTTTAAATCTAGATTTCTATGGTATTAAACTATTTAGGGGGCAGATATTTTTTTCTTACTGCTGTTCTTCCATTTTAGATTTGTGCCAACGTAATGGAGTATTGCCAGTCACTCATGCTACAGAGCTCCCCTACGTTTCAGCATGCTGTGTGTCTCTTCACCCCTAGTCTTTCAGAAACCATTAATAGAGATGGACCGCGGCAAGGTGAGACCAGTTTTTTCCTGCATCTGAGGGATGAAGGTGCCATTATCATGATGTAGATCTTCATTCTGGTTTAATGAGATGCAATTTTTTTCTTTATATGAGTCATTAATGGGGAAATTTTAAAATAACTCTTTAAAGAAGGTTTGGGAGGTACTATTGTCAGACCCACATATAAACCTGGAGAATTCAAGAGAACGGAAAAATTCATGATTTTCTGAGGCTAACTCTAAAAGAGCCATGTGGGGGAGTGTAGTTTTAAATAGTACTTGAGATCCCAAAGAAAAAAATCTAGATTTGGAGTGTAAGCTAGCTGGGTAAAGAAAATGAAATACAACAGGCAATTTTGTATGTTAAGTCTGATTAAGCTGAATTCAGTGACTAAATTGGGTTTTGTATTGTAGTTACAAATTTATATAACAAGGCAAAGTAAATTTAGATACCAAGTAGGCTAACTTATCTTCTGATGAGTCAGTAGGGAAGATACAGAATATGGGGCAGGATTATAAATTTTTAAAGCTGTTATCCTGTGGGCACTAAAAAGACAAAGCCCATTAGTATTCAGTAGTTGTAATGGAATAGACTGGTGGTGATTTCAGAAAGTCTGTGGTGTGACTTTTGAGAATGTTATTTTAATAGCATATTACCTTATTAGATATAATTATGCTAAGAATTCCAACTCTACTATAAAAGTGTCCTAGCTAATAGGACTATATTCTTTTGAAAATTGAGGTATTATTTACATACAAAAAATTCAATCATTTTAGATATACAGTTTGAATAATTTTAGTAATAAAATAAGCATTTGTATACCTATTATCACAATCAAAACATATAAATTTTTTCCTCTTCTTTAAAGGTTCTTCTTGTTCCTTTGCATTTAATCGTTTATTTTAACCCCTGGCCCAGACACCTACTATTCTGTTTTCTGATAGTATATCTGCATTTTTTCCATAGTGTCTGTCTGCTTTTGTTTGTATTATGTCTAGGGCTTTTGGTTTTCTGTTGGCAAGGCACAGAGAAAACAGAAATTTATTTGGTATGATCTGTTTTTCATTCTTGAAAGCAGAAGTTCTACTTTTTTTTTTTTTTTTTACTTTTGAGGTGTGTGTATGTTGTTGAGGATTGAACTAAGGGACTTATGCATGCTAGGCCAGCACACTACCACCATGTCACATCCCCAGCCCAGCAGAAATCTTCATAAAAGATACCTTTTATTCAATGAATTTGTTTGAAGTAATCTTTCATAGATGAGAATATTCCTTAAAGAAATTTGGAAAGTGGCTATAGAGATTTATAGTCTATAGGTTAAAAGTCATTTAAACTAGAAGTATAAAATACCTCTTGACTTGGTTAAGTAAATTAATTCTACATGGTTCAGTTTCCCCCTACTCAAAAAGTTGATTGTCAGGGGATTACTCTAGAATAAAAAGGGACCATCTTGAGAGGATTCCAACCCTACATCCTCAGCATAAGGGTTAAGTTACCTTTCCCATTCAGGTGGCTCCAATGTGAAATGAGGGGTTACCTTTACTTTAGAAGGGCTGGGATGACTGGAAATCTTGCCCAGAGTTCCCTTTCTGCCGCAGTCTGGCTGGGCGCAATCAGGAGCCACTTGTCAAAAGAAACTAACTTTATTTTTAGAACCACACACGCCAAACAAAACAGCCTCTCAGGAAAAACCCTCAGAGCCCCAACTGCCACCACCGGCTTCCCACAAGCCTCTCTCTCCACCTCAAGCCTCTCCACCTCCCACAATCCTCCTGCTCTTGAGGCGGATTGGCTGGGTCGTGTGGGCGGAGCCAAAAAAGTCCCCCAATGAGCAGCTCCGTGGTCTGAAAGGGCAGGGAAACAGCCCAATGAGCATCACTGCAGAGGAGCCAATCAGCTAGATGTTGCTGGGGCCGCTGTGAGCCAATCATCAGCCGGCAGCTGGAAGTTTGCTGGGGCCCCTTCAGCTGTGGCTCTCAACACCTTTCCATTCAGGGGAATGGGTTCCCAGCAGGAACTTTTAGGCTGATCTGTATTCCCTTTCTAGCAATTGGCAAATGAACATCAGTCTGTTAATCTTTTAGGTCTGTAGCTTGATGGAGACTGCTGTGTCAAAAAGGCAATGCTTTTGTTCCCCTCGCCAGATATTCAAACAAAACTGTAATTTTGTCATTTATTATATGCTAATAATACATCACTTATAATTTTTAAAATTTTATTTAGTTGCTTTTTCCTTCCAAGGCAGTCTTGCATACCATGACATTTGTATTTAATACTTTAAAAAATCAATTTTATGAAGCTTTATAAACTGGTCAACATTTTTCCTTAGACTTTTTTAGGGTTAACAGCCTCATTTTCCTCTGCCAATTTTAGGCACGAGAGCTTGTAGATATGTAATAGGTTTGAAAACAGACAATACAAAGTAGTAGTCAAGAACACAAGTTGATGACAAACTGCCGAGATTTGAATCCCAGTTCTACTAGTAACAATTGGTGTGACTTCAGAGAATTTAGGTACCTTCTTTGTGCCTCAGGTTTTTATCTGTGAAATGGAAATAACAAACTCTCCTCCAACGAATTGATTACAAGAATTAAATGTGTTAATATATGGAAAGTAGTATTATTTTCCATAGTAGTAGTACTTGGTCCTATTAGTAGTAATTGTTTGCTCTTATTATTATTGTTGGGGTTATCATGTAGTATATTACTTATTATTTGTGATCCAGAGACCCTTTCCTGCAGGACTTTTACTTCTTAGATCACATAGCCCTAGGCCCCTATGGAATCTGTTTCTGTACTTCAGTTCTCACAAATCATCCTCATCTGATGTTTGCTAGCCTTTGAATGCTCTAGTATTTTCTAGACTTGAGCAAGTCAGTATAGTGAGAACTTCTGAAATGTTTTAGAGTCCTCTGAGCATTAGACCATATGCTAATTCTTTGAGGATATCGTTGTCATTTGGGTATTAGGCTACTCAATTTCACCAGGAGAAGGCTCTCAATAATGACATATTTTGAAGACTATAACATCTTCACTGAAGACTAGAAAAGAAAATCTGTCTAGGAAATCCTGATTGGTTTTAGCATCTGTTGATAATATATCCCCCTCACATGACATCTGTGAAATCTGACTTGAGAGCAAAATTAAGGGAGTTGGTAGTGAAAGAAGCAAATACAATCCCCCTTTCGGCATCTTGGCAGTTTGGGCCACTAAACAACTATTATCTCCAAATCAAGCTTGAAATGACCAAGGTATTTCCAAGACATCCCCCAGTCATTAGAAGAAATTGCTCTAAGGATGGTATCATTATTGCTCCCTAGTTCTTCTGCAAATAACTTTATGGTATCCCACTGTTGCTTTGCACCTTTGTTGAAAGGTAGTCAGGTAAAAGGCAGATTATCTTATTTAGCTGGGCATGATGGCATATTCCTGTAATTCCAGAGACTAGGGAGGCTGAAGCAAGAGTTTGAGGCCAGTCTCAGCAACTTAGCAAGACCCTTAGCAACTTGTCAAGACCCTGTCCCAAGTTAAAAAATTAAAAGGGTCAGGGTTGTATTTCACTGGTGAAGTACCCTTGGGTTCAATCCCCAGTACGAAACAAAACAAAACAAAAAACCTAGTTTTGCTACCCAAATAAAATTGTAGGGCTGGGGATATAGCTCAGTTGATAGAGTGCTTCCCTCACATGCACAAGGCCCTGGGTTCAATCCCCAGCACCACACACACACACACACACACACACACACACACACAATGTAGTAAAACACTTTTTAACATTTAAACCCATTTATATATTTGCAGTATTTCAGTTAGTGTTCTTCTGGTACCTTGAAAAGAATGACTGAGCATTCAATTCAATAACCAGAAAGATGTAGTCTATAAATGAACCCTAGATAACTACAGCTAATTGGTGAGGCAGAGATTACTCACCTAGGGCTAAGCACTACCAAATTTGTGTGTCTGCATTGCAGGTTGAGGGGTAAAGGTAGAATACGTATCTTTCATAAAGTTTACAAAGTGGTCTTCATCCAATAAAGGAAAAACTCTGCTGATGTCCACCACCCACATTTCTTTCTCTCTGTCTCTCAAGGTCTCCAGTCTTACGTCTGTACCTGATTATAATCACTCCTAACCACTTGTTTTTTTGAACTATCGCTGGTGTTTAAATGTAGTCATAGGTTACTTTTAGTGGTAACTTACATGTCCTTAAATTCTGGAATATCCATTATTTTATGTGGGTCATTTGAAATTCATACAAAATAGGCTGGGCACAGTGTCATACACCTGTAATCCCAGTAGCTAGGGAGGCTGAGGAAGGAAGATCATGGGTTCAAAGCCAGCCTCAACTTAGTGAGGCTCTAAGCAACTTAGTGTGACCCTGTCTCTAAAATATGAAAAAGAGCTGGGGATATGACTCGGCGTTTAAGTGACCCTTAGTTCTAGTCCTGGTACAAAAAAAAAAAAAAAAATTCTTGCAAAGTGTTTGTAAGTGAAACATAGTTTTATGTCATCTACTAGATACCCAAGCTCCAGTGGTTCCATATTGGCGCTTACCTGGTTTGGGCATTATTGTCTACCTGCTGAAACAGAGCGCCAGTGATTTCTTCAGCTACTACGACAGTCACCGACGTAGTGTCAACAAGCTACAGAATGTAGAGCAACTTCCTCCAGATGAGATAAAAGAGGTATGAATCTTGAGATGGGAACTTGAGAAACTTGCTTTCACTTATCAGGGCTAGAGTACTCATCCCAGACTTGGGAGTGAGGATGATACATGCAGCTAGACTGAAGGAATTGCCTGATTCTTTTGTTAGACTGGAAGGAGAGTCTCACCTTTGCACCAGGCTCATAGCATGGACATTCTTGACTGAAAAACAGTCAAGTAAGTGCTGGGGTTGTAGCTCAGTGGTAGAGTGTCTGCCTAGCACACGTGAGGCACTGGGTGAGGCACTGGGTGCTGTACGCCTGTAATCCCAGCAGCTCGGGAGGCTGAGACCAGGCAGATCCCAAGTTCAGAGCCAGCCTCAGCAGCGGCAAGGCGCTAAGCAACTCAGTGAGATCTTGTCTCTAAATAGAATACAAAAAAAGGTTGAGGATGTGGCTCAATCCCTGGTATAAACAAACAAATAAATAGTGTTCATCTATAAGTAAAAACAACAGCAAAAACCCACTAGTCAAGTAGCTTCTGTTGAAGCAAATAGAAAGCTGGCCTTTAATTAATGAGTTTTGGGTAATTTCCACTCTAAAATCTATGCAGACACTGGTGTTTATGTTACAGATATTTTGGTGGTAAAACTGTTGTAGTTAAAGCAGCGTCCCGGGGTTTCATAAATTGACTTCCAGACCACTCACGTATAATCGAATCAAGCCTTTATTGAAGCATATTGGTGGTGACTGACCATAACATAAAGTTGTTCCCCTGATCAGCCCTGAACAATTGCAAGGGCGCTCCTTTTAAGCCTGAAAACCGCAAAAGGGATGTTTGGGGGTCCCGCCAATGCAAGCAAGTCAGGTTACAGAAGCAGGAGAGTACAGAGAGTCAGGCAGCGGGACGCTTAGCCAATCACAATTAGCCCAGCCACCCCAGTTACAGAAACAGAGCCCTGTTACCCTAGTTACAGAAACAATGCCCCATTAGGTAGTCCCATGTTCTTAAAGGTTTCTATAGCAAAAGGAAAAGAACATCTTGCCCTGGTCATGACCCTTCTACTTGGCATGGTTGTTTTACAAAATGGAGTTACTAAATAAAATAGAGTCACTTTGGCTTGACTATCACAAAACTTAGGTAAATGTCTCTGTTTTCAGCATCCTTAGTATCCTTTAGTGAATTTTTCAAACAAATGGGATAGCACATGAGACTTCACCGCTTTCTCAGTGACCCAGAATCATTCTCTTTTCCTTTCTGTACCTGAAGATACCAAGTTACTGGGTTTGCACCCTAACTAGTTTGCTTTATTTTCTATTTGGCACAGCCGAGCTCTAGGACACCTCTTGGCCAATTCTTAGGTCCTGCTGAAGTATCTTGGTGCTCCATGGCAGCCTGGATATTGAGCTATTTTGCCAGTCCTGGTTTACACCAGACTTCAGTGACAAAAATTCTATGTCATTCGTGTGATTGGTTAAAGCTTACTCCCTTTTGTCACTCTTCTGATAATCACAGGGAACATTTATTGAGTCAGTTGTGAGCTACATGTTCTAGCTGAATACAAAGGCAGGTCTTGGTGCTACTACCATTTGTCTGTGAGGAAACTTAGGCACAGAAGACTAGGATAACTTGCCCAAAGACAATGGGTGAGGCAGACTTACTAGCTTTAGGCTATTCCTGAAACTATGTAATTTATATCTGATAGTCCTTCCTCTTTGTTGTATAGTTTGTTGGCAATGCTAAAAGAGTTGTCCCTCGGGCTGTGAATTCCAGGACCCCCTGCGGATGCCATACTCCTAGGAGCTCAAGTCCCTTATGTAAAACAGCATAGCATCTATCTGTATATAACTTTTTTTTTTTTTAATGGTGCTGGGAATTGAACCCAGGGCCTGTACATACAAGGCAAGCACTCTACCAGCTGAGCTATATCCCCAGCCCCTGTATATAACTTAATGCTCATCCTCCTGTAGGCTTTAAGTCTTCTTTGGTTACTGAATGCCTAATACAATATAAATGCCATATAAATTATTGTTATACTGTATTGTTTAGGGAATAGTAACAAGGAAAAAATCTATATGCTTAGAATAGATGTAGTTTATTTATTGTTTTTAAATGAGTTTGATCTGTGTTTGCTTGATTGTGCAGATGCGGGATGTATCCAGAAATATAGTGGCGTGTGCATTCCACCAGCCCCTCTTCAGTACACCTTCTGTCAAACCCAATGTCAGAATATTAAATTGAACCACTGTGCTAATGTGTATGCCAAATTAGAAGTGCTCAGGGAGATTTTAGTTAATGATCATATGTTTACTGTGCCCTAGAAGAGTATATTTATTTTTCTTCAGAAGATACCTGACAGCTGTTAAATTCTCCCTGGCATTGTTTCACCTACTGCTTGAAGAACTTTTGTTTTGTTTCAAGGTGACAGGAAATTCAGGGTTGTTGGGCCCTTTAGCAGGTTGGAAAGTCTTTTTCTAGGTCAGATTTTTCTCAAAGGGCAGCAGGTGAACATTCATTTATGAATCTGACTGCTTCTTTGGCTCTTATTTGTAGATAATGAACTTTTTGTCTGCAAGGATTTTTAAATCTGAGTGTTTTTCACAGCACTTATCACAGTGACCTTCTTATAGTAGATTTTTGTTAAATTTGTTACAATTTATGTCACTTTTATGCTACATTTATTTCTTTTTCTTAGTTGTGCCAGTCTGTGATGCCTGCTGGTGTTGATAAAATCTCCACTGCCCAGAAATATGTTCTAGCGAGAAGGCGTTTGGTGAAGTTGATCAACAATCGAGCTAAGCTGCTTTCCCTTTGTTCTTGTATCCTTTATGAAGTCATCGACTTGAGTGGTGACCTTTAAATGGAGGAACTGTGTACTTATTCTCACATTATTTGGCCACAAAAACCCAGTGGAAGGGGACAGAATTATTGTTAATTTTCTCCAGTAAATGCCCAATATATTTCCAAATTATAAATTTTTTTTCTTTTAGGGTAGCTAATAATATATGCAGACTTTCTCTCTGGGAAGGAGGTAAGGACTTAAGACAGGGAATACAGCACCCTGCCACCTCCCCTTCTTCCTTTCAGCACCCCATGGTGCTTTCTCTTACCTCACTGGAACCTTACCTGTGTGCTAGACTGAGGTTATAGATGCATCATTATGTGAGTACAGTCTCTCCTTTACCCCTCCTCAGAAACTGGCTAGTAAAATAGTATAATGAGATTATTGTCCTTTAATATGAGCTCAGTTATCATAGAGACCTGCTTATTTATTCTTTGGCGCCATCTGGAGTACTATTTGTTACATTGCACACCCACGGATTCTCAAGATTCCTTATTTGCCTCCAGAACCTTATTTAAAAACAGAAGACTACAAGGTAAACTTTATTTTGAAAATTATGCACATTAGTGCCTTGTAACTAGTGACTTTTTTTTAAAACAAAGCCTCATTATGTTAGTCTCGTGTCAGACTCCTGGATTCAAATCAACCCCTTGCCAACTATTTTTGTTTATTTATTTATACTTATTTTTATTGGTAAATTATACATAAAGTGAAATTTGTTGCTATGTTCCAGGTGTCTAAGAGTGAATTGGGTAATTGAGATCTACTTAGTCATAGATGTAGCTATTTTTTGTATATTACTTTCTGTCCATGGGAAATTACGGTGAGCATAACAATATTTTAGGGTCTTCTTGTCAATTGTTCTTTAGTTTCTTGATGTTAAGGGCTGACTTAGCTCTAGAGTCCTTTGATCACAGATAGTTTTCCAGAAGAACAGAAATGGGTCATCCACTAGGCTGGAATTCTTAGTGATTGCTAGAGGGAGCCACTTTGAGTGACTCTCAGGTGGGAAGAAACAAGAAAATCTTGAGAACCCTGGCTTGAGTCAGTGAAATAGCTTCCATGGCTGCAGGAGTTTCATTCTTGACCTGCATTGTTCACTTTTAGCATGTAGATCACTAGTAGATCTGTACTTACGAAGATATCTTGACTATGTCTTTTATCTCTAGATTCCTTTTCCTCAGAAACCAATCTGGATTTTAAAAGTGGGTTGACTGTAGTAAACCAACATGATATAGACCAGGTAAGGTTCTAGTCTCATATGCTTATTTATTTTTTCCTCTTTATTAAAGGAAAAGGGAAAGCCCTGTAAGTCAATAAAGATTATAATTTTCAGAGTTGCATATTACAGACCTGATTTGAATTCTGGCTTGGCTCATTAATACCTGTGTGGCTTGTAGCAACCTAACTTCCTAGCCTCTCCTTCTTTATCTAAGTACTGGGAATGATAATTCAACCTTGGAAGGTCTTGTCAGAATTAAATGAGGTTTTTTGTATGTGAAGTTCCCAGTGGGGTACCAGGAATATGTTAACTGCTGAGTAATCAGTAGGCATTGTGACTGTGTGTTAGCTATAAGTAATTGAGATATCTTGTAAAGGAAGAGGATTTATTGTGGCTCACAGTTTTGGAGGCTCCAGCCCAAGACTGGGCAAATCCAGTGCTTTGGGTCTACAGTGTGCATGCTGAGTGGCAGGTAGAGCAAGGTGTTTATCTCATGGCCAGAGAGAAAGTGAAAGGCCATAGTCACTCTTCAAGCGTGCCCTCTGGTGACCCAAGAACCTCTCACTAGGCCCCACCTCCTAAAGATTCTATCACCTCCCATTACTGTGGGGACCAAGCCTTTAACACATGGACCTTTGGGGGAACCATAGCAGTGTGGAAATCCTATCTTTTGATTAGCTTTGTAGAATTTTTAGACACAGTCTCTCTTAGCACTTAATTTTTTAGAAAATAATGGTGAGATTATAACCATTAAAAATTCTACTATAGTAGTCTATCAATAACAGGTAGCATTATGCTCTTAGTAATCTCTTGATTGGAAAAAATGAAAAACAATTGAAATGAAAACCTCATATTAAATTAATACCAAAGTCTTGATTCTAACAAACTGTATTAGGATGTGATATTAGGGACAAAGTGTTGCAATTAGATCTTCCAGTGGGCATCTGAATGCCCTTGGCCATGATTTGATAAGCCTCTACTCTTCTCATTCCTCCTTGCTGCTGCCTTTCTTAAAGCTGAAAGGTTGAGCCTTATCAGAAAAGAGAGGTGCAGTTATAGCAGCCTGCAGAGATGTCCTGGGTAGCATACTCTCATCCTAGGCCTGACTGCATTCATTCCTAAGTGAAAGAAGCTTGTTTTTTTGGCCAGGCTTGTGTAGGGAAGTTAGTACTAAGTGAGACCATGTGCAGAATTAGGCAAAGAATAGATCCTCCAGAAGATGTTTGTTTGTTTATGTATTTATCTATTTATTTATTTTGGTGCTGGGGATTGACCCCAAGGCCTTGTGCATACAAGGCAAGCACTCACTCTACCACTGAGCTGAATCCCCAGTCCTAGAAGATGTTTATTAATAAAAACATGTTGAATGGCTGACTGGTACGGTTCCATTTAGAGTCATCTGTTACAAAGCTAAGGGAAGAAGTATAGGATAGTCTCACTGGGTGCTGTGATTTTAATGCAAAAGTGAAGGCAATAAACATCAGAAAGATACTTCTGAGATTACATATGTATTCTAAATAAATATGAATTCTAAAGTATATACTAGGTCTAACTATACCCCATTGATATTTTTTAAAAATTACAAAATAAAGTAGAAAGTAAAACCTTCTTTCCCACCTGCATTTTTTCTTTCTTTCCCCAGAAGAAACCACTCTTAACTATAGTTATTTCTTGTATGGCTCTTTTGCAGTTCTTTTTATGTGTATGTCAGTACATCAACATGAATGGTTGTTATTATTTAAACATCTTAAAATTTACACATTTATACAAGAAAGGTAAGGCAAAAAAATCACTAGGCTCATACCAAGAAATTCCAAGGTAGAAACTGTGAATGTCTATTTAATTTGGTACCACATTACAAAAATCCAAGCATATTTTACCCTGGTAAGACTACATTGCAAAATGGAAATATTTTAAATTTAAAGACATAGAATGAAAGAAATATTTGAGACAACAATTTTAATAATACAGTGTTATCTGTATTACCTCTAGCTTCAGGCTGATGCCATCAACGCTTTCGGAGAATCACTACAAAAGAAACTCCTGGACATTGAAGGATTATATTCAAAAGTTCGATCTCGTTATAGTTTCATACAGGCTCTTGTCAGACGTATCCGTGGCCTACTGAGGATATCAAGGAACTGAGCCTGTTCTTTTGCTCTTCAGTGGAAGAGATAAATTGGGAAACACTGTCTTCTTTTTATAGTTTGTTTCTAAATTATGACCAAAAAATATTTTGCTATTTCTTTCTTTATATATGGACATTTTTTTCTGTAAACTCTTTGCCTCATTTCATCCTCACTTGTAAAAAAAAATAAATCTTTTTTAAAAAAACAAAGCAAATGTATGGTCACTCTTTTGAAATTTTAACTAGGACATGATCAACATTACTGAAAATCTAACAAATTTCCACATTAGTAGTTTGCCCCTAAAGACATTCTGAACATTAAAATAAAGGCATAGTCTGGGAACCCTAACTTTTTTTGCTCATTGTACTTACATTATAATTTTATGATATTCATGGTTACTCCATGGATAAAGAGCTCTTGCCATCCTTTGTTATTGAATAGTCTGCAATACCTGAAAGCATATTATAGAAATGCTCAAAAAGTCATCTCTCTCCTAAAATTAGGTTTTACCCTTTTTTCCTTTTCAGCACATAAAATGACAGTATGTTAATTTGCATTTGTTCCTTACAAATAATTGTGACATTTCTCAATCATCTTTCAATATTTCTCATTAATATAATGGGTATCTCTAGGATTAAAAAAAATTATATAATCACCACTATTTCCCAGTTATATTCAAGTGACTGTGTCATCTGAGGGAACATTTTTTCCTTTCCAACCAGCAATTATTTTAACCTAATATATGGGAGAGACTACTAAGAGGGGAATAAGTCTTGATTCATGTAGAAACAGAAAATTAATACTTAGTTCTATGGTGTTGTGGTGTTTTCTTTTTTAAATCTAATAAAATTTCCATGACTTAAGTATTTTTTTAAAGGCTTGATTATTGTTATATTCTGAAGTTGATTTATTGCCCACTAGTTATAAACAATAGTCTTTAGCTGGACAATAGTTAATAGAAATCTTAGTGGGAGGTAAATGAATGAAATGAGTGGATCCAAAATAACTCTCCTCATGTCTGTTGCTCCACTGCTCAGATAAAAACACATACTTTTTTTTTTTTTGGACGGGGATGAACCTAGGGCCTCACACAAGCTAGGCAAGTGTTCTGCCACTAAGCTACACCCCAGCCTGCATATAGTAATAATCTTTTATTTGGAACACAGGCTCACTTCCTGAATGAGCAGCAAAGCTGTGCATGGAAACTAAGCACTTTATAAACCTGTGAACCCTTCCATACTAGATATTTGCTAAATATGGAATTGAAATTGTGGGTTTACTAAACACCATTATCTTGTTTTCTTATTTCTTCCAAAAATGTAGCTGATTGTCGATCAGAAGTTGGGGCACTGGAGAAGTGTGAGGGAGTTGGAGGAAGGACTGTAGCTTTATTGTGGTGCTGACCAGAAATGCTTTTTTTCTGACAAGCAGCAACCTGCTTGGGCTTTGTTACCTAGGGCAAAGGGTGTTGGGTACAGCCTGGCCATTCAGCCAAGCAAAGGGGAGGAAACCAGGGTTAGATACTTTTTTTTTTTAAAGTTAGCATTTCAAGCAAAGGTTCATCTAATCCTCAAAAATACTAAATTGATGTACGATTTTAATTCATTTTTATTGAGTTCATTAGTTTGTTGGTGTTGGGAAACAAGTGTACTCTCTTCCTAGTCGTTATCACTATAGTTTTGACAAATGGATGACATGCAAATTAACATGTCTTATTTGAACTATACACATTCTAGCCTGTTCCAAATATTTGTCTATTGTTTTCCCAACTCTTAAAAATTTTTGAATTAGAATAGTTGGAAGAAAACTAAAAACCAAATACTTTTTACCTAGATTCAAATTCTCAATAATTTGCATATCTTTATGAGTATGTGTTTGTGTTTATACATATGTATCTAATTTTTTCCTTAACTTGTAATCATGACACTATCCCTAAATATTTTAACAAGAACAATATTTTCTTCTGAACTACAATTATCACATTTAAGACATTTGATAAAAAAATATTTTCTAATAGTATGTCCATATCAAAATTTTCTCAATTGATCAAAAAATGTACTTTAGAACTTTCATTGGACCTAGGATCTGATCAAGAATTATACATTATAGTCAGTCATTTTATTCTTAAACAGTTCCTTACCCTTTTGGTGGGGAAGGTGGTAAAGTACTTAAGCAATTTTGAAAAAGCTTCCACACTTCTTTTGATTAGATTCAGGTTAAACATTTTCAGTAAGAATCCAACTGTATAGGTGATCTTATAACTGTGCCTTAAATACATCATATCAGAGCCCTGTGCATGCCTGTAATCCCAGTGGCTCAGGAGGCTGAGGCAGGAAGATCGTGAGTTCAAAGCCAGCCTTAGCAAAAAAAAAAAACAAAAAAAAAACAAGATATCAGGAGATTCATAACAGACTCATGATATTAAGTTTGATCTCTTGGTCAAGATGGTGTTTAACACATATCTCCATTATACAGGTTATTTCTTTCCCGTTGTAATAAGTAATCTGTGGGTGATAACTTTGAAAACTTAACAACCATTGTCTTAATTCGAGTATTTTATTTAAAAATTAGGTTCAATCATATAAATAATATAATCAATATAATAAGCATCAAGATACTTAGGCTTACATCATACACCCAATTTATTACTCATTTTTTTCCTCAGGTCTTGTTTTTTGTGAAAAGAAATATGGTAGATATCATTGAAGCCTCTGTGAAATCCCTGATCCCACTGTCCTACTTCCCTCTCAAGAACTGATCGTTGGGGCTGGGGATGTGGCTCAAGCGGTAGTGCGCTCGCCTGGCATCCGCGCAGCGCTGGGTCAGATCCTCAGCACCACATACAAATAACGATGTTGTGTCCACCGAAAAACTAAAGAATAAATATTAAAAAATTCTCTCTCTCTCTCTCAAAAAAAAAAAAAAAAAAAAGAACTCATCGTTAATCCTATCCATATGTTTTATACTTCCACTCCATATGGGTATATTCATAGGCATTAAATAGTATTGTTTTGCAAGTTGGTAATGTTTTTATGTGTGTCAATACCGTGTGGAGTAATTTGCAAATTTTTTTCATTCAACATTGTTTTTGATAATTTCTCAAGTTTGTTTATTATGATTATTGAATAGTTACAGTATCCTATTATACAAGTACACTACTTATGCCTTGTACTAACAGTGGATCTGCAGACATTTAGGTTTCCAAAATTTTGCAAACTACAATGACTATCATCATATGTGTCTCTCTGGATGAGACAGACTCTTAAGAAGGCTTATATAGGGCTAGGAAGATACTGTGTCCACCTATAACTAAAAAAATATATTTTTAAAAAAGAAGGCTTATACAGAGTATATAATTAGAAGTGAAAATCTTGCATTAAAGGTTAAGAGCTTTCCTTTCATCAGACATTATAATTTTTTTCTTGGTGGTTGCCTCATTGTACCCCTATCTGTGTGACTACACCATGGATAATACTTCCAGTTGTACATTTAATTTTAACGAATCTGATGAGTGTAAAACAGTTAAGTATCTCAATTGATTTGCATATTTGTGTATTATTCGCCATTTTTTTCCCTAATATGCTTCCCCCCCATTTTCTGTGTAGGGAGTGATTATACATTGAGAATGGCTTTAATTTTTTAAGTTTTTTTTTTGCAGATATTTGCCTTCAGTCTGTTGACTGATTTTATAGTGTACATTACTGTTTTCGTTTTAAATTATTTTTTCCTCCAATCTGAGATCATAAAGATTTTTCTTCTGTTGGTTTGTCAGAAAGAAGCAATGAGTCAGAGGTATGGAGAAAAACAGAAATGTAGAGAAAATATTTAAATTCCTAATACTGCATTGTTGTCCATCAGATCTGTATAATGCATTCCTGTTTAGTTTAAGCTTGTATGACTTTGAGGGTTTTATTATTTATAATCAGTTCTACTTAATATAGATTAGGTCGATTTGGAGTACTGAGAGCAGGCAGAGAAGGGTGGGTTCACTGTGAGTGTGTGTGTTAAGGGGTATTTTTGTCTATATTGATCCCCTTTCTTGATCTCAGTTCTACCAGGTAGCTGATGTGAATTGCATTTATACAGGCGGAAACTGAAATTTAGAAGTGTTAGTTGCCCTTGGCTGCCAGATAGTGCAAAGAAATCAGGACTTGGACTCATTGCTGTGCTAGCACCCATATGTCTCCATCTTAACTACTTAAGCACCTAACCTCGATCTTGAGTCCTCAGATAGGTTGCACTAGTGGAGCTTTTGAAAATTCCTCCCTAGTACCTCAGAATCCACGTGGGGTTTGGGTAAATGTTGGGAAGGGTTCCCAGGCCATTGAGCTGCGCATCCAGGGATGGGACGCGCTTCTTCATCCCGTCTTGTGAGCCACGGTGCCCTAAACCTGGCTGTGATCAGAATCTTTGGTGTGCTTGGATGAACACAGATACCTGGGCATCTGGGCAAGTTTACAAAAGCGGAAGTTCAAAGTGGTCTTGTTCTGGCGGCGAGCCTGGGATGCTCCGCTAGGGGGCGCCTCGAGACGCTTCCGGGGGCGTGGCGTGGCCCGGAAGCAGACGGTGGTTTCCGCCCTCGCGCCCGGGCAGGCAGGCTCCGACCGGCCAGTGGAGCTGTAGCCGGGTTTCTGTCCCTCCTTGTGTTCTCGGCCGACAGCATGCTCCAGTTCCTGGTGAGTGGAGCTGCCGAGGAGCGGGACCCGCAGCTCAGGGTCGCCTCGGGATCCGGCCACGCCAGCGGTGGCCCTTGGGCTTTGGGCGCGGGACCGTCCCCGCAGCCCCGTGCCTGTGGTCGCCTCTCGGGGAGGCCTGTGGGGTTTTTTTCCTGCCTCTCCCTAGATCCTTTGCCAGCGTTCATCTGCAGGCATCCCAGGTCTTAAAACTTGGAGGGGAGTTCAGGGCGCTCATTGTGTAATCCTCCCTTGCAAGCTTTGTCATTAGACGTCCTTAGTGACTTTTTGTAGTCGTCCCCTCTTATGTGCTCCTGTCCCCCGACAAAGGCCCAGGCCCCATCCTGACTTAGAGCCTGATGGTTGGCCGCCACCTCACGAGGTCAGTGAGAGCCTTCGGCAGCCTCACCCGACCTTTTTATAAGTTTCTGACTTTGAGGAGTAAGTCAGACACTGTTGTACAAGTAATTTTTCCCAGAATCCGTTTTTATTTTAGGCGGGGTGGGGGTATGAGTATAACCATGAGTAAGCAGATTATTTCTCATGGCTGCTATTTGAGTTAAAAATGCATTTTCTGGTGAAGGTCGGTTCCTGAGGACTTGCCAAAGTTCCAAGTGAAAGTTTTTGACTAAACTGTTGTGCGTCCAAACTTGATGCTTTCAACCTTTTATTATTGTTGTTGTTCTTGTTGTTATGTAGGGCTGGGGATTGAACCAAGGGCCTTGTGCATGCGAGGCAAGCCCTCTACCAACTGAGCTATATCCCCAGTCCTCACTCTTATTTTATCATCATTAACATCATAATTTTGGTCCTGGTGATTAAACTCAAGGGTGACCTACCACTGAGCTACATCCCCAGCCCTTTTTTTTTTTTTTAATTGAGACAAGGTCTTGCTAAGTCGCCTGGCTGAGCTGGAATTTGCCATCTCTCTGCTTCAGCATCCCGTGTAGCTGGAATTACAGGTGTGGTTGCCATTATGCCCAACTCAACCTCTACTTCTAATGAGGCAGATATTCTGTATCTTTTAGATGATCAGTGGAAACCCTGCTGCTCTGGGAATGAGTTGATTTCTCAAATGTACTTTGGAAAGATAGCGATTGGTTATTAAGTCCAGTTAACCAAGAGAGAATCCTAGATCAAACTGCTAAATAGGGCTACTCCTTTGCCTGTGGGAGTTTCTATAGTGTCTTAAGTGTTAGCTTAGGAGTTAGGAGTAATTAGCAGCTGCTTGTAGGAAGCACTTAGTTAAAAGCAGTATCAACCTCTAAGTGTATGATGACATAATTGATTGTCCCACTACATCAGTTGCTCATTGATAAACTGAGAGGTCATTGGCCAGTTACAATTAACTTTTTAAGTGCTTTTGCAGCAGAATTGAGTTTATTTGTGATGTGTATAAACATGGATTCTGATTTGAGAATTCAAAATTCTCAGCATTGAAGGAGAGATGCTGAAGCCATTGATTGAATTCCTAGCTCTTAAGTAACTAGACTCTGTTGCCTCCTGGCCTCTCTCCTACCTGTTGCTTTTGTTGAAAACAGTGGATAGCATTGCTTTTCACACTGAGTCCTCCTCTTTTACATGATTTACTAACTTTGTTAACTTGGGCAAATCTTTCTCTTTGTTTTCAGTCATTTCAACTGTAAAACATGGCTGTCACGTCCTAGTGTTTAAGAGGTTGGACTCCAGAATCAGACTGCTTGGGTTTGAATCCTACCTCTTATCATTCTCAAGCTGTGGGAGTTTGGGTGGGTTATTTAAATTTTCTATGCTTCTGTTTCCTCATCATAGTTTTGTTATAACTTATTAAAAATAAGTTAATAGGGCTGGGGATGTGGCTCAAGTGGTAGCGCGCTCGTCTGGCATGCGTGCGGCCCGGGTTTGATCCTCAGCACCACATACCAACAAAGATGTTGTGTCTGCCGAGAACTAAAAAAATAAATAAATATTTAAAAAAAAAATAAGTTAATATAGTAAATACTTAGTGAAGTTCCAGTGCACTTGTGTTGCTTATATATTCCTTTCTCCTTAAAGTATTTGTCCATAATCCCTATTTCTACAAGTTGTTCCTAGTTTAGCTAAATTATTTTAAGGAAGCTGTTCTAAGGGAAAGCCTAATTGGTATCACTGCTGTGGCTCTGTGCATGCCACTGTGGTACTGTTACTGTTGTTATTTGTTTTTCTGCTTTTGGGCAGCAGTACTTTCAACTCAGATCACCTCATCTTTGATCTTCGTTGGCTTTTGGATCCCGTATCTTGGTACTTTCCAATATTCTTTCATGTTATAACATGCAAAAATTATTTTTTTCATGGAAAAACCCACAGAATGAAGGTGACCATCTCTGAGTGCTGGCTCTTCCCAGGGCTGAGGTATCATATCTGCTTGCACCAGTTTGGGAAACTGCTCTCATTTCTCCTGGCTGCTTTTCTCTGTTCTTGGTTACTATGTGTTGTTCAAGGCTTAGTCCTTGACCCTCCTTTATCCTCTACAGACTCACTTATAGGGAATGGGTTCCTTTTCATGCCATCACATCTCACCTGTTTGCAGGCAGCTTCTAAAACTACCTTGAGTCCATCCAGTTCCCTGATATCAAATCAGCTGACCTTCTCATGTCTGCCTCTATCTCAGACTCCACCAAATCAGCTGACCTTTTCACTTCTGCCTCTATCTCAGACTCATGTCCAGATCCATTATCTCTTCCTTCCAATTCCTATCCCACCTAATTTTTCTGTTCTCAAATATCTCCCATATTTGAAATGTTGACATAGTCTTTGATTTATTTCTTTTCTTCATTCTTGGGGGTGGTGGTGGTGATTGGTACTGGGTATTGAACCCAGGGGCACTTTTATTTTTAATCTTTTTATTTTTAATTTTGAGACAGTGTCTCACTAAGTTGCTTAGGGACTCACTGAGTTGCTGAGACTAGTTTTGAACTTGTGATCCTCCTGCCTTGGCCTCCCTAGCAGCTGGAATTCCAGGTGTGTACCATGGCACCTGGCTTCTTCATGCTTCATATTATTTTCCTGCTATATAATCTTGAGCAAGTTTTTTAATTGCTCTCTGCCTCAGTGTTCCCAACATGAAACTGGACAATGCTAATATCTGCTTGTAAGGTTATATCAGTTCTACCTGGTACACCCTTTTCCAGAGTGATACTGGTTTTTCATGAATGTCTCTATTTAATTTACTGGTGCAATTAAAGATGTGAGTTAACTCATGAAAAAAAAAAGAATTAGAGGGCTGGGGATGTGGCTCAAGCGGTAGCACGCTCGACTTGGCATGCGTGCGGCCCGGGTTGGATTCTCAGCACCACATACGAACGGAGATGTTGTGTCCGCCGAAAACTAAAAAATAAATATTAAAAAAAAAAAAAAAAAAGAATTAGAATGTTACCTTGCATGTAATAAGCTGTCAATAAAAAAAATTTTTTGAGCCATTTAGTCTCGTTGCTTATTTAGGAAAAGTTCTCTCTGTTCCCCCTACTACTTTTGCAGAGTGGATAGTTTTCATTCCACTCTCAGACTAGCTAGCTGATATAGAATTTATTATAGTTTGAATTGGAAGGGTTATTTTAGGCTCTTCATTTTAGCTAATATGCTGACGGTTAATCTCAGCTACTAAAGGCCCTAGGAAGGGTATGTACAAGGCACTTGGCCAATACTTCGTGATTGATTTTGTTTAAAATTGGCTCTCCAGATTAGTGGGCTGCTTCTGCAGATTCAACTGTGGATCAGAAATATTTGAAAAAAAAAATTGCATTTGTATTGAATATGTAAATTTTTTCCTTGACATTATTCCTAAATAATACAGCAAAATGACTATCTAAAAATATAAGTAATCTGGAGATGATTTAAAGTATACAGGAGAATGTGTATAGGTTACCATGCCATTTTATAGAAGGGTCTTGGGCATTTGCATATTTGGTAGCTGAGGGGGTCCAGGAACCAGACCCCTGTGGATTGGGACAGCTATATTTAATTGCAGGTCTTTGTCCTTTGCCTCATTACTACTCTCAGTCATAATTCAACTGAATATTTGCCTCAGCTTCTTTGAGAACAGTCAAACCAGTTCTACATGGTATACCTTTTTCCAGAGTGTTAACTGGTTTTTCATGAATGTCTCTATTTAATTTACTGGTGCAATTAAAGATTTAACAGTTTTTATCCCCTTATTCTTTCTTTTTTTTATTCTATAAGCAAAATTATTGAATATAAAATGTAGCTTACTCTTAAAAATGTGCTTCTCTGTGGCATTAGTACAAGGAATATAGATTATATCCTTAGATTTTCATTTTAATGTACAGAATGAGTTTTATTATCACTTGAAGTATTGTTAAACTCATTTGAAAATGTTCTCCGCATCAGGTTTAAAAACTAAGGCACAAAAAAAAAATGGTGACTTGTTTTGTGCCTCCGTAGAATGTAGAAGTCTTTTGACTGCTTCTCTAGCTGAGTCTGAAATTGAGAAATAAAATTACCAACTTTATTAGTAATATTTAATTTTGTTTTGTCTTTCTTCTTAGTGTAGACTTTCTTACCTTGGGCCATGAATCATTTTTAGGTACCCTCTTGAATGCTAGTTGAAGCTATATTTGCTAAGTAAAATGAGATTATTTTTAGATTTCTTAAATGGCGTGTCACTTTTGAAAATGTAATTGATGAGTCATAGTTCAGACTTGTCACATACTTTGGGCTATTGTCAACCGCTGTAAGTTATTGCCAGGAGCCTACTCCAAAAATATATTGTAACTTTATTTGCTAACAACTTTTTGATTGGGGAAGGAATTGAGCAAGAGTCAGTTTACTTTGGATTTGGCTTTGTTCTTTTAAGAGTTTGTGCTTTTTTTACGTTAATAGTTAAAGTATTGTGACTGATCTGCTCCTGTATGTCCAAACAACAACAACAAAAAATGCTGAAAACATTTTTCATGGAGTGTTCATACGGAGCCAATTATCTGACTTTTTCATTCAGTTTATCTCCCTTTTTCATTTCTGACATTTCCATTCTTTTTAAACATTTGTCCATTCTGGAAGCCTCAAAATTGTCTTTGATTTCTTTAGGTTCATCCCAGTGACTGACGTTATTTTACCAAATTTTAATAACTTTTTCAGCTTTGAGATCCAATTCATCCATTTAAGATGCATAGTGTTTTGTTTGTTTGCTTATTTTTGTATCGGGGATAGAATCCAGGGAGCTTTACTGCTGAGCCACATTCTCCAATCCCCATTCTGGTTTTGTTTTGTTTTGTTTTTGTTTTTTTGAGACAGAGTCTCCCTAAGTTGCTAAGGCTGGCAGAGAAACTTGGGTTCCTCCCGCTTCAGCCTCCCCAGTCACTTGGGATTACAGGAGCATGCCACTGTCTCCATGCCTGGCAAATTCAGTGTTTTTTAATATGTTCACAGACTACACACATCAGCACTATCTCATTTTATACCTAATGTCTCATAACCTCAGAAAGAAACCCTGTACATACTAATATTCATTTCTCATTTCCCTCTCCCCCCAACCCTGGGCAACCATCAATTTATTTTCTGTCTCTGTGAAATTGTCTATTCTGGGTATGTCCTTTAAATGGAATCATACAATATGTGGGGTTTTTTTGGATTGCCTTTCACAGTGTTTTCATGATTCATCTATATCATGGCATGAATCAGTGCTCCATTCCTTTTCATGGCTAAATAATATTACATCCTATGGATATACCACATTTTTTAATCACTTCACTTGTTTATGTACATTTTAAGTTTTTTTCTACCTTTTGGCTATTAATAATCTTGCTAGGAATACACAAGTTTCTTTGTGTGTATGTATGTTTCACTTAAGACTCTTAGGTGTACACTCTTATTTATTTATTTATTTATTTATTTTAGTTGTAGATGAACACACCACCTTTATTTTATTTTTTTTTATTATATGGTGCTGAGAATTGAACCCAGTGTGAGGTACTCCACCACTGAGCCACAGCCCTAACCTCAAGATATAGGCTCTTAAATGGAATTGCTGTATATATGTTAACTGTCTGCTGAGCTTTTTTGAGGAACTGTTAGCCTGTTTTCCAGTGTCACTGTATCGTTTTACATCCCCAACAGCATTTTTTAAAAGTTCCAATTTCTCCAAATTCTCAGCCACATTTGTTCATTTTTTTTGACTACAGCCATTCTAGTGAGTGTGACTTGGTGTCTCACAATAGTTTTTTTTTTTTTTTTTATTTGAACCTCAATAAGTACTTCTAGATATAAGAAAGGTACTTCATTTTTTTTTTTTTTAATTGTGGGTTGTTCAAAACATTACAAATTTCTTGACATATCATATTCCACACTTTGATTCAAGTGGGTTCACAATAGTTTTGATTTGCATTCCCTCAGTGGTAATTGATGTTGAGCATCCTTTTATGTGCTTACTGTCTTTTTGTTTTTTCTTTGGAGAAATCCTTTCAAAACTATTGCCTATTTTTAAATTGAGTTATTTGTCATTTTTACCATTTGATTGTAAGAGTTCTTTATTCTTTTTTAAAAATTTATTTATTTATTTTTCATTTGTTTTAATTAGTTACATATGACAGTACAATGATCTTGACATATCAGATGGGGTATAATTTCTCATTTTTCTGACTGTACAGGTTGCCGAATCACATTGGTCATGCAGTCACGTATATACATACAGCAATAATAATATCTATTTTATTCTGCTGTCTTAATACAAGTATCCCAGATATATGATTTGCAAATATTTTATCTTATTCTGTGGGTTTTCTCTCTCCTTCCTTCCTTTCTTTCTGATGTTCAAAGCCAATCATTTATCTATTTTATTATTTGTTTATGTATTTTGCAATGCTGGGGATCAAACCCAGGACCTTAAGCATGCTAGGCAAGCCCTTTACCATTGAACTACACCCCAGCCTGTCTTTTTTCTTTCTTAATGATAATCTTTGAAACATAAATATTTTTAATTTTGATGAAGCCTAATGTGTCTATTTTTCCTTTTGTCATTCTATGCTTTTGGTATCATAACTAAGAAAACCATTGCCTAGCCCCAAGTTGTGAAAGTTTACTTCATTTTTTTTCCCCGTTTTATAGTTTTAGCTCTTATAGTAATTAGGTCTTTGAGTTAATTTTTGTGTATGATGTGAAGTAGGGATCCACTTTTATTCTGTTGTCTCAGCACCATTTCTTGAAAAGACTATTCTTTCCTCATTGATTGCCTTAATACCCTGTTGCAAATTACTTGACCATGAATGTAAATGTTTGTTTCTGGATTCTTCATTCATGTTTGCTTGTTTTCTCATGTTACCACATTAATCTGTACTTAGCTTTTTTGAGGTGAATGCTTCCAAAGCTGGGTTTTCATCCCATTTCTGCTGTTGGAGGATAGTCACTGGCTACCATATTATGGGAATGAAACTCCTTTGCTTGTTTTTTAAGGTCTGTCAACTAGCCCTGCTGAGCTCTACATGCATATTGTTCTCCATTCCTTACTCAATTCCTCTTTTCTAATCAGGCCTTTTTCTTTTGGGGGGAGCAGGGGGTGCCAGGGATTGAATTCAAGGGCATTAAACCACTGAGCCACATCCCCAGCCCTATTTTGTATTTTATTTAGAGACAGGGTCTCACTGAGTTGCTTACTGCCTTGCTGTTGCTGAGGCTGGCTTTGAACCTGATCCTCTTGCCTCAGCCTCCTCAGGCGCTGGGATTACAGGCGTGCGCCACTGCACCCAGCTAGGCCTTTTTCTTTTATTCTAGTCATATCCTTATTCCCATCTTGTGTCTTGCTTCTCCACTGTCAGTTCCCCTTCCAGTTCTTTGGCCAATTTAAATTTTAACACTTCCTCAGCATATTTAGAGCCTTATTAAAGACACAACTTATAATACATCCTTTCCTTTCAGGTGGTTTCTTAACTATATCATTCATTTTCCCTCTTAATGCAGACCTTGTTCTAGTTGTTGGAGCATCTGTACCATTCAAGATCCTGTGCTGGGTGCTGCCTACTGTTGTTATATAATTGCCATTATGTAGTATTTCTTCCTGTGTATCATATAAATTCTCTTAGAGACAAAGTAAACCTTTTGCAGGGTTGACTATGAAATTAATTTTGGTATATAGGAATCTGCAATCTCTTAAAATTTGGGGGGCCAGATATATTTGGGAAATTAGGTTACTTTTTGATTATAGAAGAATAATAAGCTACATATAACTTGATACTTCAATAACTTAGAAGGGTCTGGGATAGCAGTTTGTAAGCAAATTCACTAAAAAATTTTGCTGTTAAACATTTTTCAGTGGGGTTGAGGGCGGATCTTATAAAGATTTCTATTTCTATAGCAAAAAAATTATTCACACTAAAATGTGATAAAGACTATAAATAGTCATATATCTGTTTAAGTCAGATGTGATTTTGCTGCCAAATAAGATCTAATTGCAGAGCTGGAAAATGCCATTCCTCTATTGTTCACTACTCTGAGCTGGTCTCCACTCCTCTTCCTGGGCTGTTAGCTCCAGCATCTTCTTTCTACCCATTCATCCCCTATACCATTTCCCTCATCTCACTCCTCCTTCCCTGGGCCTCTAGTGTTCTACTGTTTATGGTTTCTGGTGTGTTTTTGAGAAGCAGATATTTTTTCAAATTTCTAAAATATCAAAATCCTTGCAGAGAGGGTATGATAGTAAAATATTTACTGAAGAGCTTGGAAAGGTAGCATTTCACTTCTTTCTGTGATCTCATCTCTCAGGGAATGCTTATGCATAGTAAGGACCCAGGTGTATTCTGTTTTTCTGTATGCACTTCCAGTTTGAAGATAAGGTTAGACCATACCACATATGGCTGATAATACATTAAGTGCCACACTTCGGTTTT
Organism: Marmota marmota marmota; assembly: GCF_001458135.2. Lineage (NCBI taxonomy): Eukaryota > Metazoa > Chordata > Mammalia > Rodentia > Sciuridae > Marmota > Marmota marmota. The sequence goes on along the minus strand of NW_026000164.1, from coordinate 15,225,408 downwards.
CTGTTTTATCCTCTCTATTGTGATTGGACAAAAGCAACATTGATTAAACAAAATGATGAAAAAATGGATGCCAGTTTGAATTTATGAAATTAGAAATTAAGCTTTAGATGGAGGTTCTTAATTACTAGGAGAAAAAAACAATTATCATTAAAATTTGAAGCTAAGGGGCTCAGTTGATAGAGTGCTTGCCTTGCATGCACATGGCCCTGGATTCATTCCCCAACACCACAAAAATTTTTTTTTTTAAGTTAATGAACTTTGGCCCTTTTGGCATATAGGGAATACTCTAGATTTTCATGAAACAGTTTTTGTTAAGGAAGATAGTTACCCAAGGGGATAAACGTTTATAGTTCTCCAAAAATTGTGACTGTTTCTCTCAGCACTGAGTTGGATCCCTGTTGCCCACTTAGCCTAAGTGTTCTGCCCATCAGACTTCACCATGGCAGGGGGCTGATAAGCTCAGTGGTGTGTCAAAGTTTCCTAGTCATTACATATTGTACCTTTTGAGTGCTTATGTATTTTTTTTTTTTTTTTTGAGAGAGAATTTTTTTAATATTTATTTTTCGATTTTTGGTGGACACAACATCTTTATTTTATTTTTATGAGGTGCTGAGGATCGAACCCAGCGCCCCGCGCATGCCAGGCGAGCGTGTTACCGCTTGAGCCACATCCTCAGCCCGCTTATGTACTTTTGAATGCTAATGTCCTGTGCTCCTTATGAATGACCCTGGATAAGTTACTTTACTCTCTGGACCTTAACTTCCTCTTTTGAAATATGAAGAGATTGAAATGTGAGAGTCCCTTCATTCTCTAAGATCCTGTGATTCAACTGAATAATTTTTATTTGATGTAGAGAGGAATAGCAGTATCCACAACTGAAAAATTGCAGCATTCAACAACAAAATCTGCTTGGGCTTCTAGAGTTTATATTCTGGTATTTATGGGATTTGTGAGGGGACAAAGAGAATTTAGAGTAGATTTATTCATTGCTACCATTCTTTCTTTCATATGCTCTTTAACATTTTGAGGGAAGTTACATCTGTGTTTATTTTATAGAAGAAAAATGTGCATCTCATGCTAAACAATCCTAAGCTAGACATCAAGCTTCTTTACCTGTCCTGAGCTCCTGAGAAGGATCTTATCTGTGTATCGTGGTTTGGTCTCACTTGGCACAGGACTCAGTATGCAGTGTAACTCTTCCTGTTCTGTTTTTTCAGCTTGGATTTACTTTTGGCAACGTGGTTGGAATGTATCTGGCTCAGAACTATGACGTAAGTGGCTGTCTTCATGTTTCATAGTGTCTTTTCTTTGTTGAGGTAAAGTGTGCACTTTTGGGTAAATGAAATCTTAAGTCTGAGGAGAAAATCCTGAATTTTATAGAAAGCTTTTCTACTGTTTGAAAAAAAAAAATTTTTTTTTTAAATTTACAGAAACATCTGTCCTCCACATTACCACAAGAAGGCAAAATCCCGTCAGTTTAGGTGGTCTCAGGATGATCCTAAGTAGTGCTCCCTAGCCCAAGTATTATTAATTTGTTCTATGGAAAATCATGTGATAGGTGAGAATTTAAAGATTGATTGGATAATCTTTTCAGTCCTAACCCAGTAGTAGAGATGACTGAAAATTCTGGAGATGGAACAGGGCAGTGTAACATGTTTAAGGACAGAGTTTGGTGAAGTGGGAAGTCATATTAGCCTTGCTTTATAAATGGGTAAGTTGAAAACCAGAGGCATTTTAAAAAGACAAGCGAAAGAAAGATATTAACTTCTGATTTGTTTTGTAGTAAAGTTTTTCACTTTGTCAACCTTCATTTGAGTCATCTGGCTTTCTAGACAAGGGCTTTACTGCTTTCTATCACATTTATTATTTACATATACAACTTTTACTTGGCATCAGATTGAGGGGACTAAGTGTGTGTTCAAAAGGAGAATCAGGGTCTGGCTTTCAGAGAGAGAACATTAACTTACAACCTCTGCTATTTTTTGTATGTAGTTATGAGGCTAAGAAATACTGCTGTTGAGCAGATCTCCTTCATAGGAAAATAAAAACTTGTAAAACCACCTTTGGAGAAAGAGAAGTAAAAGAATATTGATTAGGTAGATACAATAATCCTTACAATAACCATTTTTCTTTTTAAAGATACCAAACTTGGCTAAAAAACTTGAAGAGATTAAAAAGGATTTGGAAGCCAAGAAGAAACCCCCTAGTTCCTGATGCCCACTCCAGCCCTACGTTCTGGATACTCTGATTCTGCCGCCCCTGAGGGGCCTCCTGTACCATCTGATCCCAAAGCTTTTGTTTTCATCTTTTCATCTCCAGCCACAGCAATTTTCTTCTTTGATAGATCCAGTGTTGCCTCAGAGCAAAAGTGGGGCCATAAGTTAAGAACTACCCTTTATGTGTCCAACAGCCTTGCCTCTTCCCCCGCCCTTCCTTCCAGCTGACTGGAATTATGGTGCTAGTTTAGCAAAGTCGCTTCTCCCCTGTTGTTTGGGATTTCTACTACCTTTTGTCGAAAGAAAAATTAGTGAGTTTTTTGTATAGCTGATCAGATACAAATAATGCTAATTTCATAGTTTTGCAGTCATAATGGGTGCTTGTTAAACTAATTTGTTATTAAATTTTGTTGTTTCAAAGTAATTAAAATTAATATCTAGAATCCAGTTTCTGTTGAATTATCCATTTATTTTTACTGTTGTCAGGCAGCTCCATAGTTGATAATTCAACTAATAAATCAATTTGCTATTCATGAACTGAGACACTCTATTCTAAGAATCTTATCAGTAACTGGGGAATTAAAAAATATGAAAAACAATGGTTTTTGTTCTAATGACATTCACAGTCTATTTAGCATGCATGTTTTTCCTTAATGATGTATTTGATCTTACTCTTTTTCTTCAAAAGAATCATTCTTGGGATTACAGGTACATTTGACATTTTATCATGGGTAAGTGTGAAATTGTTGATAAAGGAAATGTTAAGACTTTTTACATTAAAAGATATATTTACATTATAACTTCATAGTGCTTCTCCTAAGAAAAATGTAGTTCCACGTATAATTTTTTTTTTTTTAATTGAAGTCTTGTTGCCTAGGCTAGTCTTGAACTCCAGGGCTCAAGCAATCTCCCCACCTCAGCCCGCTGAATGCTGGGATAACAGGTACATCAATATGCTGGCCAGTCTTTTTTTTTATTTATTTATTTTTTTTTTCTAGTACTAGAGATCAAACACAGGACTTCACACATGCAGGGCCAACACACTACAAGTACATCTCCAGCCCTTTTTTATTCTTTCTTTTCTTTTCTTTTTTTTTTTTTTTTTGTGATACTGAAGATTGAACCCAGAAGCACTTTCCACTGAGCTATATCCCAGCCCTTTTAATTTAAGACAGATCTTGCTAAATAGCTGAGGCCAACCTTTAACTTATGAGCCTCCTGTTTCAACCTTCTAAATCACTAGGAATACAGATATGCATCACCATGTCCAGCTTTTATTTTGAGACAGGGTCTTGCTAATTTGCCCAGGCTGGTCTTGAATTTGTGATCCTCCTGCCTCAACTTCTCAAGTAGCTGGGATTATAGGTGCCCCATTACTAGTTTGAATTTTTTTAATTAAAAATATTTTAGTAGGTAACTTTTCCAATGAGTGAAGATACAGAAGTGATTTCATGTAAATACAGGACCTGTCTCATCCCTATCCTCTTTATTTTTAGCTCTTCTTCCTTGGGCAGTCACTGTTACACATTCCCAGTTTACTTTTGAGGAAGAGTCTGTTCCTAAACATGTCTATATGCAAATGGTAACAAACTATACATAATTGTTTTTCTTTAATGGAGCTCATTCTGTATCAGCATTTAAGGAACAAGAAGCCTTACTTCTTTTTTGGCTGTATACAGTTCTATTGAATGGATGAACCATAATTAATCTGTTACTAAAGATTGTTTAAATTGTTCTTTTCTATTACATTGATAACATAAAACCTAATGTTATTATGTATACCTCTGCAGGATACAGCTGTAAGATATAAGTCCTAAAACTATATTTACACTTATAGAGGTAAATATCCATTTCATTTTTTGTTTCAGAGGGCTTGTTGGGTAGCTTTGTCAGTAATACCTTTCTGAAGGCATTTTAGCAGAATCAAAACACTGGAAGGATTACTTAGAGACAACTTTTTTTAGTGATGACACCAACCCTATATGTGATTCCAAAATAAAGTGATTCTGATTTTCTTTGAAAACATACATGATGATAAATTTTATCCCTGTAAAGATCATCCTCCAGTGAGACAGATTAGGATCAAATTATGGTTTGGCTTCTCCCTTGCAGTGGGAAGTGGGCAAATGGCTTATTCTTTCTGAAACTCTGCATTAATCTGTAAGATTTGGATGTAATACCTACCTCATAGGATTTTCATGAGAAATAAATAATGTATATGGTGTGCTTTGCAAATTGTCCAATAAATAGTAGATATTAGTCCAAATATGTTGCTTTTGGTCAGGATATTTTTGTATTTCTGCAATCACTTTTGGAACCAGTGCATGAACATGCAGAATGTGGTGTTATTCTGTGGTGTTAGATATTGATGAAAGTTCACAGTATCCACCTTAATCATATTGCCTCACTCACAATTTGATCTTGAATAATCAGAATTAACTACAGCCTTGAAGAATGAAGGTCCACTATTATGAAATAGAAAACTTCAGGATTGATATTGGAAACTTAATAAGTACATTAAACTTGAAAGATTTAGATTTAGGCAGCAAAATAAAACCAAATTAATCATTTAAAATTGTCAAAAAAGGGCAGAATTCTATGAGTTGAGCTTACTACTTGACATCTGTAGGCTTTTCTTATTTGGTATTTTACAGAATTAAGCAGTTATCTGCTCAGTTAAAGGAGCAATTTTATTTTTCTAATTCAGTTTTCATCTGTATAACTACAGAGAAGCTGTGTGGCTTTCCTAGTTGTCTGTACATATTAGTTCGTATGTATATGTGTAATGTTTTCATTTCCACTGAGCAGTTCACGCCCTAGATACTGTAATGGTGTTTGTTTTTCTGCTGAGGTCTCCCACATTTAAGTGCTTTTTCTGAGCTATTCCTCTTGAAGGAACACTGTATACTATACTGGAGCAAATGAGACTTCTGAAACTTCCAGTCTGGGTTTTGCACGTAGCATTGCCATTCCTTATGCAGATGAATGGATTCTTTTTCTCCACTTTAGGGCCTTGCCTTATGGAAAGAAACAGGGCAGTGAAAGGAAAATATTTTGAGGCTTGCCTATAGGGAGTATGTGACACTTAAAATTTTAAATGTTCAGCTTATACTTTTCCTAAATTTGGTTGCAACATTCAGTTAGGTACAAAAGTCCTAATGGGTGGGTGGCTTGTTGTACAAGGCACTGGATAAGAAAAAAGAACTGAGAAAAGGGAGATTTTGTGGAAAGTGCCCACCCAGGGTGGAGTGTTGCAAAACCTGGGTCCTGGGCCTGTAGAATCACTGCCTCAGTGATAGGACTGTGTGAAAGTGGAGTCACACTGTCATACATGTACAGTTGTTCAGAACTGGGACAAAAGAAAGGTGCCATGTAAACAGTTGAGATGTGCTCAGCATTCCTTCAGTGAGGGCAGCCCCAGGGTAAGCTACCAGTGTACTCAGGGTCTCGGTTCCCTTTGTCTTCTAATGGTTTAAGCATCTTGGCAATATGGTGGGTTGTTCTTAGAAATATTTTTTCAAACAATGTAGTCCCCACATGCAAATGGCCAGCTATATTCATTTGGTATACACAGGGGATTTGTTCTAGCCCCCCTCCTCACTGCCATGGACACCAAAATCTGCAGATGCTCAAGTTCCTTATATGCAATGGTATAATATCCTCATATAACCCATAACATCCTCCTGTGTTCTTGAGATTACTTATAACAATACAATGTAAATGCTATGTAAATAATGACAGGGAACAAAGTCTATATGCTCAGTACTGATGCAATTTTTAAAAAATATTTTCAGTCCAGTATGATTAAAGCTACTAAGGCAAAACCTGTGGATACAGAGGACAGCTATACTTCATTTGATGTTCAGCTAAAGAAATAGGGATCTATTCTGACATTGAAGGGAAAAGTAGCAATTTTTAAAAATTGAAACATGGTGGCATATGAGTCTTTGTGACATGTAAATGCCAGTGTAAGACTGTATACCATGTACTTTGGTGACTTAAAGGAATTTCAAAGGCAACCTTGACTGAGCAAATTTAATATGTAATTGACTTGAGAATAAGATGCAACTAAGTGGCTCTCACTCTCAGTTTCATCATCAGGAAAATTACCTGGTATGAGATGATCATCTAAAGCTTTTTCATCCATGTACATTAAAAGATAAAAATCAAATAATATGAAGAGACAAGACTACTGAGAAGGGCTAGAAGTTATCCAACAGTGGGAGGACAAGGAGTTTTTTTGTTTCTGTTTGTGTTTTGGTACTGGAGATTGAACCCAGGGGTGCTTAACCACTGAGCCACATTCCCAGCCCTTAAAATTTATTTAGAGACAGGGTCTCTATAAGTTGCTTAGGGTCTCAGTAAGTTGCTGAGGCTGACTTTGAACTCAGTCCTTCTGCCTTAGCCTTCTGAGTCACTGGGATTACAGTCATGAATCACTGCACCTTAATAATTAATAACTCCTAGGCATTATTAATTATATCTTCCATTTCCTGTCACTGGAATGGGCAATCTCATTTGACTTGAATCTGGATTTAGGAAAAAATGGTACTGTTCTTAAGAGCAGCCAGTAGAACAGATTGAAACAAATGAGATTTCTAAACCAGCGGGTTGAATACACCTGCTAATGGAGCATTGGCTGCAGCTGCAGTGGGAAATTGGCGCCACTTCCCCTTTAGCAGTGACTCAGGGTCCCAAGTAGCTGAACAGTGCTGAACAGTGGCCAGTAATCCACTTAAGTTCTAAGTCAACTTATTCTCTTTATACTTACACTCCTGGAATCTTACTGATTTTCTGTACCTTTGTCTTGTTTTCTGACTTGGCGTAGGGTCTGTGTAGGGTTGAGAAATATGATGATTTGGCTGCCTTGACAATAGTAACAACACCTGACCTTTGAAGCAGATTGATTGGAGGGATGCTGACTTGATCAAACCAGTTGTAGCATACCTAACAATGGGCATTTCATTTGATCCCTGAGATCTTTACTATTAAAATTGGCCAGATATCGACTAAGCTAATAAGCAGGACAAAAGCAGTAGCATTCCCAGTTAGACATGGCCAATCACATTTTGTATCCACAGGGGATTTGTTCTAGCCCCTCTGTGGTTGGAGTGTGTTAACTGGCACAAAAAACAAAAACAAACAAACAAAAAAAACCCAAAAACAAAAACAAAACAACTTTATAACTCAGACACTTGATAAACTAAAGGAGTGATTTTATAGATAAATTATTGTGGGAAAACTTCACATGATATTGACAGTATCTTAAAATTAGTTACTACAGTGCAAAACTATGGGGGACTAGTTTTTCCTTAAGATGTATTAAGTAAGCAACTGATTGTTGAAATTGGAAATACTTAATGACAACAAACTTGGAGGGATAGAGAGCTATATCCAGCCATGCAACAAGGACATCTCATGAAAAAAATTGCTTGATCTACAGGAGGAATAAGGCCTTGCCTTGCAGAGTGATTCTTATTGGGAGCATTTATTGAGCAGGTACAGCTTACTACATCATAGAAGTTGCCAGGGGAATTCAAGAGATGCAGGTATCTCCTTCCCCTCAGGGGACTTATCAACAGGAAAAAGTGATTGGCATGTTGGACCTTTGGGTTATACTTATGTACTTTGTCTTCTCAGGAATGAACTACTCATTAAATCCAGAAGCAAGCCAGCATGATACCAATAAAAGTGATGTGGTCTTAATTATAGTTTTGATCTCCCTAACAAGACAGGTATGAATGTTTTCCCTCCCTCCCCACCTGTAGCCAAGGCAATGGTATTTCCAGTTAGTGAGTGGAGAAAGAAGCTAATTCAATGTGTCTTTTTTCTACTTCCTTCTCCTTTGATAAAGTGAATGATACCAGCTTTTCTTCTAAAGAGGAAAACTATTTCTTTACAGAATTTGGTGTCAAAGGGGAGCCATTGGAAAGATGGAGCCATTTTTTAAAACTGAATCAAGATAGTAATAAAAGAGGCTTTTTTTGTGAAGAGAACTTAGGATAGAAAACTTGAGATGGCTCAAGTTCTGGGTAAGGTTCCCTCAAAATAGAGTCGCTCTTTTCACCATCTGCATAGGTGGAACGATGTGCATATCTCCTTCAACTCCTAAGGAGCCACTACAAATAACAAAACCTAGTGAGGCCAGTCAGTTTGAGAGGCTTCGCCCTTCAGGGGCAATTAAGACAGGCTTTCTTTTTTTCCTGTCTTAGGAAGAGTAGATAGGAAAGACTGGACCTAAGGAAGACAGATCAGTTTTTGGTTTCTTGAGCTGTGATGCTAAGGCAGGTAGGCAGCCAGGAAAGAAGACATCAACCGCCCAGCCCATGCCTGTGGTGATTGCAGGGTCCCTGCACTTCAAGGTTTAGGTGGCAGGATCTTCTGGCACCGCTGCCTTCAGTGTGTTTCTGGGGCATGCTCCTGGTAATTTTCTTTGCCTGTGGTTCAGATTGTGCTCAGCGCAACTCCTTCAACTGAGCCAGGTTGTCCACTTGTGTTAGGCCTGATTGGTGATGTTATTGACCTTCGCCCAGGCTGGAAAAGTGTCCAGGTGGAAGAGGCTAACACCCCAGGTGTTGATGGCCACCATCACTATCACCAGGCCAATGACATTGACTCCCAGGCCAGCTTTCACCTGCAGGACACAAGCCAGCACAGATCCCTAAGTGAGCGCTTCCTGGGCTCCCAGCTAAGCCTTGCTCCACCCAGGTGGCCCTGATTGTTCACTGACTGCCTGGGATGCTCAAGTGTTGCATTATGGGGTGGCACAGGACCGTGGAAGGACCAGAAAAATAGGAGGGATTAGGGCTGGGTGAGGACAATTAGAATCATCTCCACTTCTTGCCTGTAGTCTTCCCTCTAGGAAGTGGAATCCCAGGAAGTCTGTTCGTTATTTAGGATGTTGAGAGTTATTTTTGCAGTGAAATGTGTTAACAAAATTAAACAGCTCTTTAAAGCAGGAACTTCTCAGAGCCTTATGTGCTCATACACAAAAGGAACTTGCAGGGGTTATATTATATGAAGGCTTTGCCACTGTTACCTTTTTCCCTCGAGGGAACAACTTAGGGAAGTAAAGTGTCTTGGGTCACCTGGGGCAGCAAGTCAGCTGCCTCTGCTCAGCCCTTTACTAACAGCATCAGGGCCTTTGCTTCTTCCCCTGGGAATTTTACCTTACTGAGTCCAACCTGTATCATTTCTGAACTGTCATTGACACTGACAAGCTGAAGGGTGATGTGAGGGATGATGGGCGGCTAAGCCAGGGCCAGCTGGAAAAATGTGTACCGTGAGGACAGCTGGCATCCTTCCAGGGGGTAGCCAGGCACACAGCTTGTAGCTGAAACAGGTCCCCTAGCTGCCAGCAAGTTGGGGAAATTAAAGGGAAAAAACAGATGCTAGGAAATTATACCAAACAAATAAGTAGACATGACCTCTGTACTGCCCCCTGGCTGGAGCCATGGACCCCTCAATCAGGCTGGCTCCCTGGGTCTTTTGGCATGGAGAACAGCCTGTGCTTCTCAACATGTTCTAAGGAGCTAAATTAAGGTCCTTTAGAGCTGAAAGGGACCACAGGGAGAATCTAGTTGGAACCTCCTTAGTTAGCAGATGAGGAAATTAAAGCCTGGAATTAACCCCGCTGGTACTAGAACCCAGGACTGGCTTGCTTCTTGTCATTCAGTGCCTTTGACAAGGACTGTCTCTGATCACTGGATTCCAGTGTAAATGGCTAGAGGTGAGCAGTGGGGGCACACAACAGAGGAAGCAGAGGCAGAAGAGCTGGGCAGAGTTATGTGAGAAGACTGGGGAGCAGGAATGAGGGACAGTGGTGACTTCCTGTCCTTGAAATAGCACAGATGATATAGATAAGCAACTTGAATCTGCTTCCAGCCTGAAACACTTTCTTCTTTCTCTTCATTTGATATTTTACAGGTCTGCTGAGAACAAGTTTCAACAGTGAAAAATTTCTTTTTCACCTCAGGGTGACTGGCCTCTCTGTATCCGATGGTCAGGCCTCAGTCATTTCTATCAGTTTGTTTATCCTTTCCCCAACCCCCATCAGCTGGATATTAAGAACAGCAGTGAGTATTGGTTGAGGAGTGGTTGAGTCAGTGGCAAAATGGCTCCTCAAAGTCATTTTTTATGAGCCCAACTGACAATTAGAAATAAAAAGTGATGCCTTATGTTTTTTCATTGTTGCTTTAGTGCTTTCTTACTGGGGAAAGAGTCAAGCAGAAGGATCCTGCTCTTACAAAACACATTCACCCTAGATTCATATTTCTTATACTCTATTTTCTGTGAATAAACCAGTGCCTTTTTCCTTCTTTTCTTTCTTTCTTTTTTTTTTTTTTTTTTTGTGTGTGTGTGTGTGGTGCTGGGGATTTAACCCAGGGCCTTGTGCATGCAAAAGAAGCACTCTACCCCAAACCAGTGGCTTTTTGAATGAATGTCCCCAATAGTCCAATGAAATGGAGAAAGAAGAATGGAGAAATGGAGGCAGAGATTTGTGTAAGCTCATGGCTTCTGGAACTGGGCCACACACAGTGCCTGCACCAGCTTTTTCTATCCATCTGCCCACTTTTCTCCAGAACTGGGGAGAGCACATTATTGCTATTCTTAGAGCTTATGTACCATCCAAGAACCTTTTTATGGGTATCATTCTTTCTACCACAAAGGATAGGATGTTAACAGGTGATAGATACTGCTACAAAAAAAGAAACCTTGGGAGAAGGCCTGCAGCCAGTCTTGCCCACCCTCATGGTGGCTGAACCTGGCAGAAGCAGGCATCTGCAACTCACCATGTCTTTGATCTGGCAGTGCCCATAGCTGAAGACGATGGCATTGGGGGGATTGCCCACAGGCAGCATCACTGCAAAGGAGATGCACATGGTGACTGGGATCAGGGTGTAGAGTGGGTTAATGTGCAGCGTTTCAGACTAGGAGAAGAGAGAATTCACAGAAATGTTAACTTGGACATTAGGCATGCATTTCCTGTGCATGAATTTGTTTTAAATGATGGCACAGTGCAGTCTAGCCTTCACTGGACAGGGCTAGTTGGTTCCCTCCCCTGCAGGGCATGCGCTGCCCTTGGCAACCCAAATTGCTAAAGCTTTGAGGAACTTTCTAGAATGAGTATTTGATTTTTTTTAATTTATGCTATTCTAAGGAAGTGGTTCTTAAGCCTTATTATTTAGTTGAAAAATCCTTTCTTCAAACAAAAAAAAATCTCATTAATAAGCTGTTTTGATTAAAACAAGTATCCCTCACCCTTGGGGGTATAGTACTGAGGGCTTTTTTTTCTGGGGAGGATAATTGTTTTATTTGGGATTCAAACCCATAGTATTGCTGTCACTGTTGTCAAGTTTTAAATGAGTGCCCTCCCAAGCTCACACACTCAAGGTGATAGAAGAAGTGGGAGACATCTGACCAATGGGCAGAGAGAGTTGACCAATGGGCAGAGGGGAGTTTGGGGTTAGAAGAGCAGGAAGAGGCTATTTTGCTAAGATGGGGAAAAGGCTTCCATTTCCTAGATTTCATCTCCCAGTGTGGACATATGCTGCATTGGGTCAAGTTCATTACCTGGCGGTTGCCCTCTATCCCTTTTCCATTCATAACCATTGGTCTGAGGTCATGGAATAAAGGACCTTGCTCCCAATTCTCAGAACCTTCTGGAGGAGTTGGGCAGAGATAGTAATGATCCTGAGAGCTGTGAGCTTGGTTTTTGCAGCTGTGTGTGCTTTGACTCCATTTTCTGTGGTTACCTCTTTGGCCCTACTGCTAGGTTTTTATCTTAGCAGGGAAAGGTTGATGAGGATTGTGGGGAAATGGAATTCTAGGGTTTTAAGATTGTTTTGTCTATTCTTTTTTTTTTTTTTTTTTTTTTTGGCAGTCTGGATAAAACCCAGAGCTTTGTGCATGCTAGGCAAGATTTCTACCACTGAGCTATGTGCCCAGCCCTTTATATTTTATTTTGAGACAGAGTTTTGCTAAACTTGCAATCCTCCTGCCTCAGCTCCCAAGAGCTGAGATGACAGGTGTGCACCACCACACCTGGCTATTTGTCCATCCTCTTGTTTTCATTTTGGGCTGCCCCTAAGTTAATCTTTTGAAAAAGGATTTCCACAGCTCTTACTATGATTTATTAGTGTATCTTTTATTTATTAATTGCTATTTGAAAACTTTTTTTCAAATTTTGGTTTGAATACCAATCAGTGAAAGCTGTTGTGGGCAGTGACCAGAGAAGAAGGTACAGCCACAGAAGCTGCTTCCTGGAGCTGGCTTGCCGTTGCAGGACCATGACAACTGTTTAGACACCTGGGAGCCCTGCTCTACTTACCAGGCTGCACAGGATGGGCAGGAAGATGGTGATGGTGGCTGGGTTGCTCACAAACTCTGTGACAATGGACACCAGGATACATGCCAGCAGGGTGACAGCCCATGGCGGCAGGCTGCTCAAGGATAACATCTGGTGCCCAATCCACGTGGAAAGACCAGAGCTCTGTAAGAAAAGGTGTTAGAGTAAAAAGGAAGGAGGAAAAGCACATTCCAAAGGGGTTCTTAGACTTCAGAGGGTCAGGAGAGCTGGCTGGAAGGAACCACCAGGATTCATCCAATACTATTTTTAATCTGACTAGAAACAGATGCAGTCCTGATTTTATGTTTAGATCATTTCTGTAGCTCAGAAATTTATGATTGTACAGCATTCAGTCTCAATGTCCTGATCAGTCGGCTGTCATGTGGTGTGCACAGCCACATCTCATGCTGTGATCCTTCCTGGGACTTTTTCTCAGCAGGGGTTGGAGATCTTTACCCCTCATCTTTAGCCCCTCAATATCAGTCTCATCCTATCTCCAGCCTCTGGCACCTTCACACCTCAGTGATGCCCTTTGTACAGAGTCCAGATGTAATCCTTTCTTATGCCTTTGGTACTGGGGATTGAACTCATGTGTACTTTACCACTGAGCTACATCCCAAATCTTTAAGTTGCTGAGGCCCTAGAAGAGAATGAAATTATGTCACTTGAAGGAAAAATAGATGGAGCCAGAAACCATCTTGTTAAGTAAAATAAGTCAAACTCAGAAGATTAAGGGTCATATATTTTCTCTTATTATGGAAACCAGAGAGGGGGAAAAAAAAAAAGGTAGGGGGGTATTTCATGAAAACCAAAGGGAGATCAGTAGAGGAAAAGGACCAAGGGGTGGGAGGCAGGAAGAGCTGGGGTTGATATTGGACAAATTATATTGTTCTCTTGTGTGCAAGTACAGATGTGTAACAAGAAATCCCATCACTACAACTATAGTGCACCAATAAAAAATGTGAGAGAAAAAGTCTATTTAATGGGGAAGGAGCCTCCTCCCTGGCCTACAGCATAGTCATTAAGCCCCAACTGTTGGGTTCAGTTCCCATGATGGTTGACAAGTACTATCTTGTCGGTTTTTTGTGCATACCACAGATATGAAGGCATATTGCTCACTCTGAACTTTTCCCATTAGCAATATTTGTACATATCCACTCAAATAAATGAATATTCCCACTTTGAATGATTCATTGGATTAGAAGATATTCATCTGCCAATGGTATGTCTCCTCTTCTAAAAAATGAAAGCCACCATTAAGCTTTTGAACTAAAAGCCCCCAGGTTGCCATATGCATTCGTTTCTCTTCTGCTCCCTCTTCCTCTCCCTTCTGTGATTGACATGCTCAGGCTCTTGCTGTGGAACCCCAGACTGCCAAGGCAGGAGGGAAATGGAGAGTAGGGGCAGAAAGCAAGGCGAGTTGTTTTTATGATTCCTCAAGCTAAAGTCCTGCTACTCAAATGTTACTATGCCTTCACTACGCTGTCAGCAAGCCACATTTTCTCCTCTTTCCCAAATTCATCAAAAGCTCATCTGATCTCTATGCTCCCTTACCAGCTCCCTGCAAGCTCACAGACAACTGTGATGAAAGATCTCCAGAATTCTCTGTTGTAACCATCTCACCTTGGAAACTTTTCTTCCTTTTTCTTCCAACCGACTGAGTTACAAACTGAATATGTGAAGACTGCATCAATCAATGGTTGGTACAGCACTTGCAGCTGCAGGAACTCTAATTATTCCCTCTCACAACATTAAACCTCACTCACTGGACAAAGGCAGGGGAGGAAGAGCAGTTAGTTGAGTGGAAATAGTACATTTTGTGAAAAAAAAATGGAGTTTTATTTACTAAATCATCCAAATAGTACTCATAAGTAAAGTGACATAATTTAATGGCAATTATTTTTCCAGCAGAACTCTTTCATGCTATAATTTGAAAGAAGTTGATAAATTAGTCTGCAAAGTTAGACAAAACAAAATGAAGGAAGTCTTAATTTTTTAAGCCCCTGGGTATGAGAACATTTCACATTGAATTTTCCTCACTAGTGTCAACTCTGAAATTATTTCAAACTCAGTAGGAGTCACATAGATTGTACCTGAATTACTAAAGTTTAAAAATTGGCAGAATCAAACCTATCCAAATAGGTTTTACAGAAACATCACCTATACTATCTGAAATACATATACAATTTTGATTTAAAAAGAAAGGTCTTGCTAGGCTAGACTCTAGCCAAAACTAACAACTGAAATTCAATAAAGATAAATATAATATCTTATACTTGGAATTAGAAAGGTTGACAGCACATATGCAGGATGGGTTGAAGGAATTCCAGTTTAATAGTGGCTACCAATGGGAAGGATGAAGGGTTGTAGCTGACGGCTATTTCAATATAAACATTGACTTGAGTGCCCAGGAAGCCCTGTAAAAGCTTCTATAAAATTGTAGGCTGGTGCTTACGTCAGAGGTGGGAGATGGGTTTGGTAATATAATAGTCCATTTTGTAGTAGACTGACCACCCTGGGCCATATCTGAATAGGCCAGGGTAGGTAAACCACAGTGAGTCCTGAGGTGAGAGATTAGGATGGCAGTCTTTTCTGAGAATGGCTAAAAGAGTGAGGGAGTTCTAGTAGGAAAAACAGATTTAAAAACTATCATTTTACTAATTATTACCTAGGATAGGGTTCCAGAGAACAGAGCCAAAACCAACAATGATGATACATGGAGAGTAAAGAACAAAGTGGGATTTAAATAACTGTTCTTCACATAGGGAGTACCCTGTCATTAAGGGTGTCCAGGCCCTGGCATCCTGGAAAGGAGTGTCACCTTGCATAGGAGATGGGGCTCAGTGTCCTCTGAGGATCCTTCCCAGTGTAGGATTCTGTGCCCTGGCAGTCACTGATACTCAGAATGCACAAGTGCAAGTGAAACATGTTTAGAATGGGCTCATTCATATGGACAAGGGAGAGAGAGAAACAGTCTGAACCTTAACCCAATTCATTCTTTTTTTTTTACACTGCTTTGTTTTGTTTTTGGCACTGGGAATTGAACTCAGGGGTGTTCAACCACTCAGCCACATCCTCAGCCCTTTTTAAAAATATATTTTATTTAGAGACAGGGTCTTGCTGAGTTGCTTAGGGCCTTGCTGAGTTGCTGAGGCTGGCTTTGATCTCTTGATCCTCCTGCCACAGCCTTCCAAGCTGCTGGGATTACAGGTATGTCCGGCTCCTACATTTTTTTATTGTTGCATTACAGTTGTACATAATGGTGTGATACGTTGTTATATATTTATACCTGCAAACAATATAACAATATAATTTGGCCAGTATTACTCCCCAGCATTTCCCCTCACTCTCTCCACCTCTCATCCATTGGTCCCTTTCCTCTATTGATCTTCCTTTGATTTTCATGAGACCCCCCCACCCTTACCTTTTTATTTTTCTTCTCTAGTTTTTGCATATGAGAGAAAACATATGACCCTTAACCTTCTGAGTTTGACTTATTTCACTTAACATGATGGTCTCTGGTTCTATTTTCCTACAATTGACACAATTTCATTTTTCTCTATGGCTGAATAAAACTCTGTTGTGTATACATGCCACATTTTCTTTATCCATTCATCTGTTGATGGACACCTAGGCTGGTTTCATAGTTTAGCTATTGTGAATTGTGCTGCTATAAATATGTATCACTGTATGAGTTGACTTTCATTCATTAGGGTAAATACTGAGGAGTAGAGTATGGGTCATATGGTGGTTCCATGTCTAGTCTTTTGAGGAGCCTCCACACTGATTTCCATAGCTAACCCACTCATTCTTAGGACCGTTTTGTATTTCAGAGAAAGCACTTCAGCTCTTTCCCATCACCTCCATTAGAAGGGTCTTATTCCAGACGCTCCCAACTGGGAAACCAAGAAATCTTTACATCAGCTTCGGCAAAGCTTCTCTGAAACGTTCAGTCTATGCTATTGACCCACAGGGACAATCCACTGTATCACTTGGGCTAGTTTCTCAGCCCTTACAGACTCATCTCCTATATCACTGTCAGAGCCCAGGGAATGGCTACAAAATCCAACAAACCTTTTGCTTGTGGCAATGTGGGACCTGCAGAGGAGGTGGCAATACTGGTGTGCCATGACCTGAATCACAGCTGATCTGTAACTGTGTTCCCTGAAGCACTGAGAAGGTCAAGGATGGACAGGACGTCTATCCTGCTCTGTTGCTGTCCATGCCAGTGACTGATACCCACCATCCTCTCCCTCAGCTTCTTTAAGCCTCTTCCCAGGGCTATAATGATTCTCTAGATAAAGCTTCTGGACTCATACTTGACCCTGAAGAGCAGAACTGAGGACTTACCTTGCTGCCAGAAGCCAGGGCATAGCCTCCTCCCACCAGGATGACAATCTCCCAGGGCATGGTTTTCTGGAAGTCCTTCCATGTGATGATGGGCTCAGACTGTAGGGAGGACTCCCGGCTTGTACCTAGATCAAAGGCAGGGAGAGATGGATGTAATTTATGGAGATTTATGGACATGATTTATGAAGATTTAGGGATCTCATGGGTGAATTGGAGGATTTGGGAAATGGCTGTACCGCTTTGTGGGGAGTCTGAAGGGCCTTGGCAAGCCTCCTTTGAATCATTCTTACTTGGGTGTTCTTTGACTAAAGCCATCCCCAGCTTCTCCCCCTGAATATTCCCTTACCGTCATTGTTTTTCCCAAAGCAGGGCTTCTTTGCTGGAATGAGGAAGAGGAGGAAGCCAAGGAAGACAGAGACTGTTGCATCAGTGCGGTAGCCTTTCCTAGCAAAGACACAAGCATGGCTGGAGGAGGGGTTGGGAATCCTCGGAAGTATTATGAATAAGAAAGTCTGTCTGAACACGGTGCCTCTCTTTAGGACAGTCTAGAGATGACAGCAACCTGACTTCTTGCCAGTTGCTGGCAAGCTGTGCCACAGCGGATTCATAGTTCATGGTTACTGTCTGGAGGCCGTGCCTGGCTGGGCGAGATGTGTTAGTGTAAACTCATGGGCCCTTAGTTGGGGTGAGTCCTAGAAGTGATCAGGAGCCGTTGGATAAGGAAAAACAGAAAAGGCTGAGTCTTCTTTCCTGTGGGGCCACAGCTCCACCGTGGTCTACCTGTGACCCTCCTCAAATGAGAAGTTGGTACTTGGAGACCTTGGGGCCTGTGGCTGGTCTTGGCCCTCAGAGGTCCTGGCATGGGATCCTGTGTGAACCTCTCCTTCCTCCCACAGGCTTCAGCCTCTCTGAAGTGCAGTCTCTTTACAGTTGGCACTTTTTAGACAGTGTCTAACACTTTGTGTGACAGCTGAAGGTCAGAGAGCCCATGTGAGAAGACGAAGGTCATACAGCTGGTGAGTAGTGGCTGCACCCCAAGCCCAGACTGGGATTCGAAATACTGTTTTCTTCCTGACTCCACACTGCTGCTTCCCTAGAGGGAGCAGGTTTCTCGGGGAATGAAAAGCTCTCTGGTCTCATATCTCATGTCTGCCCCTAAGAGCTGTGATGGACCCCAGCGGTCACTGCCAGAGGAAACTGGGTGAGGGATTGGTTCTTCAGGAAGAAACATCACTACTTACTTTTCAAAGAAGGAGTCCCAGCCAGGGACAAAACCAGGCTCCCGGGTAAACCACAGTACGGTCATCAGGATGAAGAAAAATCCAGTCACCATTTCAGGGTAGCTATAAAATCAAACAGAATGAGCCACTCCAGGAACTGGGGAGTTTGGTTTAGTTGTTGTTGTTGTTTTGCTTTTGGAAACTCCTATTCAGAGTTGCAATACTCAAGGCATAAAACATAGTCACTGCTTGCCACTAGAAAGGCTGGCAGTGACGCAGGAAGAAGACCAATCAAGCAATGCCAAAAAATAAACAGGAAGTTCACCACATGTCCTAGAGAAATTTAGGTGGGAAGGGAGAGACTTCAGCACTACCCATTTATGAAAATAATTTTACCTACACCCTACAAAGAGAGGGTATCGAAATGGGCATTGGACACTGTGCTAGCAGGAATTGAAATGGGTACAACATTTTTTAGGTCATTTGACCTCAAAGTATAGACATCAGGAGCCTTAAGTTTGGTCCTTCCCTTCATCTCAGACAGTAACAAGAAATGCTCACCGAAATATTACCTATTAAAAAAGAGAAACAAGCATTTTGTTTATCCAATGATCTCCTGTGACACTGAATGCATTTTGGTACAACTGTGTGTTAAAATGAGATGCATCCGCTAATCATCATGTTTCCACAACAGAATTCATGACGTGGGGACATAGTCATAGTACAATGAAAAGTGAGAAAAGGCAAAATATGCAGGTATGTTCAGTATGAATTTTACCAAAAATACATGTACTGTTGCACAAAAAAGTATGGAAAGAAATTTTTAAAAATTTTTTTTTAGTTGTTGATAGATCTTTATTTTTTTAATTATTTATACATGGTGCTGAGAATTGAACCCAGTGCCTTACACATACCAGGCAAGTGCGCTACCACTAAGCCACAGCCACAGCCCCTGAAAAGAAATATTAACAGTTGTTTATGCTTCCTGTGTTTTATAAATGTTCTACGGTGAACATGTATTCCTTTTATAACTTAAAGCTTTAAAAATAGTTCTCCCTGAATTGTTTACCCAAAGTTGTACATGCCAATAGCTATAAGAGGAGAAATAGCATTAGTTAGAATGCTGGGTCACTGTAGAAATGCTGATAGAAGTGACTGAGCATTGGTTAGTGATTTCTTAAAACTTCTCTTTAATGCTGCCTTATTCTCTAAATAGCACCAAGCCTCCCAGTTCCCTAGGAGTGGTCACTGGCTCACTGCGGTGGCCCACTTGATCAGTGTGAGGAGTCCTAGTTTGGGAGGGGATTTGGCATGTTCCAAGACTGCCCTGTGCCATAGTTCTGTTGCTCTTTCCCCAGCTGCCTTGTCTGCGACACTCCACCCCCACACCACAGCTATACCTTGGACTCCAAATATAGCCAAAGGGAAGGGTGTCACTGCAGTCTGGGAAAGCTTGGCCTGGGCATTAAGTAGCATTTCAATGCCTGGATTCATAGATGTGGGAAACTCGCCCAATGTCAGGAACAAGGCTGTTTTGTGCTTCACTTTACTCGCTGTGTTTCTGTCCTGGACAAGGAAACAAGGGCAGTGGCTGAGGTTTTACCTGATGTCTCCCAGCTTTTCATATTCCTCTTGGATTCTCTTCTCTGACAACTCTTCCCTTTTGGTCTTCTTCTTCTTGCTCAGAGAACAGGTCTCTTTAAAGCTGAGAGGGGGAAAATGAGCAAAAGAGAAAACATACTTCTGAGACCCAGAGGAAATCAGATATCAAACAGTTACCAAACCACCAGTTTGCTGGGATGGCCTTTCTCCCCGCTCACGTGCACTGTCCTTCTGTTCATACAGCTTCTGTCTGCCTGGTTCCCCAGCCTTGCACCAGCCTCCCCCAGCCTCTTGGGTATGTCCATCTGGGCACAGCTCTGGTGTGTCTTATGCATCTGCGCAGGAGCATTTACATGTGGTTGTTTCTACATACTCATACATAAGGAAAAGAATCAGTGTGATTTGGTATGTATGTCTGCATGTGTGTGTGTCCATGTGTCCCACATGCACAGGTGTGTGTGTATGTGTGTGTGTGTGCATGTGTGCATTTATTTGTCTAGAGACAAGGCTTGTCTGGGGGAAAAATGGATGTGAATTTTATATGATACTATTGGAGTTACAGAAGTATACAGCCATCAGTGGTTTGACGACAGTCTCTGAGTAAAAAGAGAAGTCAGCTCTGAGAATATCCCTTGACCAGTGGAGTGTTGGGCTTCGTGGACTCTTAGCAAAACATCATATGTGTCTTCCCTTTATGTGTTTGAAACTTTTCAAACTTGGAAAAGATAATTATGAAGAAAAGGATTACTAAGCAGATTAATATTAGAAATAATACTGTAAGAGACAAATCTAACTTGTTATTTTGAAGGATCTGTGCATGTTCCATATGACTCCCCCTATAAAATTAAACCAAAGGAAACTTCTACTTGGAGTCATATTTCTTTTTTTTTAATATTTATTTTTTAGTTGTAGTTGGACACAATACCTTTATTTTTATATATTTTTATGTGGTGCTGAGGATTGAATCTAGGGCCTTGCACATGCTAGACGAGCGCTCTACTGCTGAGCCACAACCCCAGCCCTGGAATCATATTTCTAAAGAGTACTTGGAATAAATCTATATTCTTTGAGAGCAATGAAACTACATTAAACACTCTCCAATTCATACTTTTAATAATTAGTTGAAATTAAGGACATTTTACTTTAGAACAGAGAGTCATATAAGTCTAGAGCTTCTAGAGGAGACAAGATCTGGCTCCCAATGTGGTCCACTGCCTTCTCCTCAGGCATCCTGTTGGTTACTCCCTGCTTTGAGCACAGCCTTCCAGCAGTGCTTTGCTGGCAGGGCCTTGAGACTCACTTGCAGCCCAGGAACAGCCAATGCATCCAGAACCAGCTGACAACCAGCATGATGAGGGATATGGGGAAGCTGAAGAGGAACCAGGTGCCAAAGTTGACCACCTCTGCAGCTGGGTACTGGCTGGAGGGTAAAGACCATGTCAACAATTAGAAGAGCAAGGGTTTCCAAATGATATTGGGGGTTGACAGCTAAATACTCCCTAAGAACACACACAGCTGGGTAAGAGGAGAGTTAATGATTACAATATGATGACTCTACCTAGAAGTAATTAATTTGTTTGTTGCAATTGTACAAGAAGAAAGACAAGAAGAAAGAAGTAAGCCTAATACACACACACACACACACACACACATTTAAGAAACTAAAATCAATACCACTGAAGTACATATCTTCTCCTGAGTACACTCAGAATTACTCAGGACCTGTTTGCCCTTAATTTACATAATGGTTTTGAGAAGTTGAACTCCTGGTTTTCAAGACCACAGAATGGAGAGGAAAGACGGTGCACTTTGTCATAAAGCCACTTGAGAATTATAAGTGTTGATGGGGGAGCGGTGGGGTGATACACTGCAGCCAATTCTAGATCACTGTGGGCTCTGGGACCTCATAAGGGTTCAAGGTATGGATGGTGCCCATCAAAGAACCAGGACTTGGAACCTCTAAGCACATACATACATCAGCAAAATAAAAGGTGGGTGATCTGCTCACATGCCAAGAAAAACAGCCTGGAAGAACTGGGCTTGGTTCCTGCAGGGTCAGGTCTTCATTTTAATTTGTCTTTCCTCCCTCCTTCCACGCTTCCTCCCTCCCTCCTTCCATCCTTCGTCCCTCCCTCCTTCTCTCTCCCTCTCCATCCTCTCCCTTCTTTTCTTCCTTCTCCTTCCTGCCAGAAGGAAAGTCGGGCTCCTCCTGTGGTCCATGATCAGCTAGGCTCAGCTCTGGATCCCATCCCTGGTGGCATCACTGTCCATTACCCTTCTCCCCCATACTCCATTTCCCTCTCATCTGGATCGTCCTGACCAGAGTCCAGTGTCTTCCATCTTCAGACCTCTCCTTCTCTCTCCTTCCCTCTCTGCCATCACCCTACACCCCTCCTTCCCTCAGCCAGCTCTCCATTCCCTCACTTCCTTCTTACTCCTCAAGGCACCAAGATCTGGCCTCTTTTCCCACCACTTGACCAAACCCCTCTCACGTGGGCTACCTGTAGCCACCATGTCCCCAAACACAAGGGCTGCATTTTTACCCCTATTTTGTGTCATCCTTCATTAACAGGAAATATTGTAGCCACTCCTTGAAACACTTTCCTCCTGGGTAGAATGACACAGCTCTTCCTGGATTTCCCCTCTCCTGTCCCCTGCTCTCCCTGTCACAGTGTAAGTCCTATGGTTTCCATCACCAGGGGCAGATGAAAAGGTGGGCCTCTTGCTCAAAGATTATCAAGAGTTTCTAGAGGGACAGCCAGCATTAAACCAAGCATAAGGCCACTCAGAGCACAGTGGCTTGGGTCACCAAACAGGCTGCTCATGCATGGTGCCAGCCTGCAGGCCGCGAACTCCAAATCTATTCAGCCAGAAAATTCTCTTGAGATTCAGAGTCATGCCCCCAACATCACACCTCAGCCTCTGCCAGCTTCTCCATTCTCATCTTTTCTCTCCAGTCCCCCCGCTGCTGAAACCAGAGGGCTGAGAGTCAGGCGTGGCCCTCCCTCCCAGGCTCCCCCTGATGCTACCAACACCCGTCCAGTTATCTCTCTGAATCTCTAAGATCTGACTTTCTCCTACCTGCTGCCAGTGTTATCCAAGGCTACCAAAGCTATCTCTTGGACAATGGCAGCAGTGTCCTAAACTATCCTGTTTTCTCCTTTCCAATCTGTTCTCCATTTTTCACACAGCATGCGTTCTCAAAACTATAAACCTGGTCACCTCTCTCCCTGCTTAGCTCTCCTTAAAGGGTTCTCACACCCTTTCCGGCTGATATCCAAGCTCCTTCTTAGCCCTTTGTCTCTGCCCATCTTCCTGCCTGGTCTCCTTTGCTCCGTCATTTACTTTTTTTTTTTTTTTAACCATTTTAATTTTTTTGTTTTAATTAGTTATACATGACAGTAGAATTGATTTATGCACTTTGATATATCATACATAGAGGGGATATAATTTCTCATTTTTCTTATTGTACATGTAGAATCGTATTGGTCATGTAGTCACGTATATACATACAGTAATAATGCCTGTTTCGTTCTGCTATCTTTTCTCCCCCCACATCCACTCCCCTCTCCTCCCTTCACTTCCCTCTACCTAATCTAAGGTAACACTATCTTCTCTAGTGCCCCCTGCCTTATTGTGAATAACATCCACATATTAGAGAAAACATTCGGCCTTTGGTTTTTATGTGCTCTTCTCTCCTGCCTCGGAGCCTCTTCCATGCTGTGTTCTTTGTGGGAAATCGCCCTTCATTTGGTGTGCTATGGCTCAGCCTTCAGGTGGCCATTTGTTGTCACCTCTGTGGGGAGGCACTTCCTCCTTGCAGAGCTGGTGAGCTCTCCTAGCAGAATCCCGGCTTCCCTGGTCATACTCAACTGCAGCAACTTGACGGTCTCTTTCCCTCTTGACTTCTGCCAGCACCTGGGCCAGTTCCTGACACCCAGTGGGTGGTTAGTAAGTATTGGTTGACTGAGTGAATGACTTACTTGTTGAAGTGTTCCAGGAATATGAGGCTGGTGGAGGTGCCAATGATGGTGGTCAGGCCGCCTATGGTCGCAGCGTAGGAAATGCTCAGAGAGAGGCACTTGCAGATCATTTGGTCATGCTGGGACCTGTACTTTCTGTTCAACTTCTGATTCCTGGGGCTGGGGGTCAGGCCAAGTGGCTTTTCCTACCAAAGGAAAATCAGTGAGTATCTGCACCAGCTTGGGCTGTCTAGCACACAAAGCCTGACAGGCAGGAGGCACCTGGTATAGCAGAAAGGTTTTGAGCTTTGGAATCAGAAAATGAATCCCAGTTTCTATCATTGCCAGCCTGGACATGCCTCTGGGCTGCAGTTTCTTCTTCGGTACAATGGGAAAAATCATATTTTCTCTGCCACATTGTTGTGAGGAGTAAATGAACTAAATGAAATATATATATAAGTCTGTGTGTATGTGTGTGTATATATGTATATATATATATATATATACACATATATATATGTGTGTGTGTGTGTGTGTGTGTATATATATGTATATATATATATATATATATACATATATATATATATCACTTTGGATATATATATCCAAGGAAAGTTAAGCAGGGAGTGAGGTGACCAGGTTTATAGTGATCTAAGTGACCACTTAGATCACTTCCTGATATTTAATGATCGGTAAGCTATTATGATTTTGTGTTTATTAATGTTATGAATACTGAGAGCATGCTTGTGGTTTTGTTTTTGTTCGCTTGAACTCCAGTAAAGCTAGTTGCTCTCCACATTGTGTTAGAACCAACAGAAGACGGTTATTCTGTGTGGAGTAGAGTGATAGTCCTGATGAAAACCTAGCTTCCGTGGGACGAGGTTTGAAGTGTGGGACTCCTCCCTGTCTGCCTCACTCTTTCCTCTCTACCTTCTCCTCCCCACATTGCCTATAAGCCTCATCCTTGCCATGGTCCTCTCAGGCTCTGCTTGGTCCAGATAAGGGCTTTTCAGGTCACAGAGGTGATCTCTGGTTTCAAGTGCACTAAAGAAGGAAGAGTCTCCTCCCTGCTCAACACTTGGTCACCCTCCCTGATTCTTCATGAGACTCGGAGAAGCCTGGTGAAGATGTCAGCAGGTCAGATTATAAGAAAACCAGTGGGGAAGAGGCTGCCTTGCCATGTTTCTCATGGCCCTTAACCATTGCCCTCTCCTCCAAGGAGAGCCACAGGGAGGCTGGGCCCTTCCAAACCTCTGAAAGACTCACTGGTTATCAGAGCTGGAAGGCCCGCTTAGATTCTCCGGTTCAGGGAGTTTGCAGGATGATATATTACACATAAACCCAATTTATCAAACATAAAAGCATTTCATTGGCATAGATTGATTTGGTAACAGTCAGGGACACCTGGATTTGAATCAAGATGCTGCTGTCTCAAGCTCTCGGGCCTTGGGTTATGATTTCATCATTCTGTCTCATTTGCAAAAACATGGAGTTCAAAATCACTGCTTCACTGAGCCAAGACTGGGGAGAAAATGCTTGGTACATAATCAGTACATCATAAACGGTGGCAGTTATTTATGATGATGATGGATGTTAACTAATCAAGACTGTTTGGATGAACACAAAAATTTGAAATCAAGGTTGTGACAGTAGCCAATTTTTACTAGTTTTTACATTCATTTGGTATACAATTCATTTGTGGTATAGAACCAGGAAAGCCCTCACTTGTGCAGAAAAGCAGTTGCTTTAGTATCTCAGGATACTAAAACAAAGTATTTGCAGTGTCCCTGAAGCACCTTTGAGGCATAGTTTGAGCACCTATGGTAGACCAACCATCAGCATTTGCAGTTGGGAAGCCTGGGCCCAGGTAGTGGGAGGCCTTGATGGAGCCGTGTGGACCAGGCGCTTCACTGTCATGGTGCACAAAGGCCAGACATTGGTGACAGCTCATGAGCCTGAAGCCTTCACAGCCCCAGGACAAGTGCCATTGGGGAGCTCCAGGCATTGTGGGTAGGAAATAGAAGGTGGGATTCTGTTACCTGGGATGGCTGCTTCTTGTCTTGGCGTTGGTTTGCTGTTCTGAGGGGGTTGGTGATTGTGGGCACACCATTCAGGTTCTGTTGGGACAAAAACCATCACACTATTAGGAAGAGGACGTGGTGAGGCAAATGCCTGAAGAAGTATTCCTAGCCATCCCAGGGTCCCCCCACACCCCGGCACCATGGGAATTGGGGACCAGATGTCAGGGAGGATGTACACCTCACCAGGCCCATCTCCAGCCATCTTCACAGCTTCCCATCCCACCAGCATCAGGCACCCCATGTGAAGAGGCTTTCACGACCTGGCAGACATGGCTGTGTCCTTCAGGAGAGCCTGACTTTCTGGGACTTCATTAGCTAATGAAGAACTTCTTAGAATTTATATATATATATATATATATATATATATATATATATCTTCATACCTGCATCATTTTGTTTTTTATTTTTATTTATTTATTTATATTTTTAGTATTTTTTAACAGAAAGAAAAAAATTAAATCCCACCACAAGAAGTCCACAGTTTTATCAGCCATTTGTGCTCCTCATGAACATCCATAAAACTGGCTTTTTGGGGTGGGGGCTGAGTTTGAGCAGCAGTGTACAAGTAAGCACTGCTCTCCTCTATAAATGTACCCCTTTATGTAATAGGACGTTATAAATGGAAGCCCCTCAGAAAAATCCTAAGGTTGAATTATTGGCTCTTGAAATCTGGATGGTTTTCATGAAAATTTTAAACTAGGGTTGGGTTGTGGCTCAGTGGTAGCGTGCTGTCTAGCACTTGTGAGGCACTAGGTTCGATTCTCAATTTTTAAAAAATGGTTAAACTGTATTTTATGTGGCTAAACTAGTACTCAGGGCTGGGGCTTGGACTATCCAGGACTTTGCCACAAGCTTGACTGGCTCTTATATCCAACCTGTGTGACAACCTTTTTGCCCTTATGTCCCTGGAGGCTGCTGGGATACAGGATAAGCTGACAGGTGTCTTGATGCCTAAGTTACCTTGAGGGACCTTCAAGTAATCTCAAGCACAGAAAAAACACAAGGCCATACCTTGTTTTGCATCAGAGAAGTGAAGTCTGCAGCTGACGTGCTAGAAAGAAGCAAACGGAAACCATAGTGGGCCATATTTCGTTATACAGGAGTTCTCTTCCCCATGTCGGGGTTTGATGTGAGGGACTTGACTGTGGACTCCAGTTTTCTAGCCGAATCATCCTTGCCTTCTGAGATGCTGCAGGGGGTACTGTAAGATTCGTGCAGCCTGCTTCCCCCCCCCCCCCCCCCCNGCAAAAGGGCAGACAGGCCAGACTGAAGAGAAAAGACCCACCTTCACTAGAGCAGTCTGAGCTCTCAGTTCTACAGGGCAGCCTGCTGCTGAGTCTTTTGGGAGCAGGGACATATGGAAGGAAGCTGGGCAGGTGCCCGCTGGAAAAGGCAGAGGCAGTGTGCTTTCTTTGGAGTAACACTAACACTAGTAAAGTTATGAACATGCAGTGCTTGTCAGGTGCGAAGCACTTCACTGTAGACATTATTCCTTGTGACACCATTAGTCCTCACAACAGATCCTTGGCACAGGTGTCACTACCTGCATTTGCATCACTACTTAGCACTGGGATGTGAGTGGTGTAAAGACAGCTCCTAATCCCCTGTCACCTGATTTTTCTCTCCTCTTAAGACAGAAGCCTCTCCCTATCTCACAGGGAGCCTGTGCCCTGACCACATCCTTACTGGCTGACTTGGGAAAGGCCACTATCTAAAAGGAGAGACTTGTGGTATGTTTATCCGAGGCAACAGGAGCTGGGAGGGCCTGGCTGTATCCAGGGAAAAGCAAGTGAGAATGTGAAGATGGGGGTAAGATTTCTGATCACACTGCACATACTGAGTCCCCTGTGGGAACTGTGGATCGGCCAGCCTTTGCCAGAACACAGAGGAAGATGAGAACCATCAGAATTACTGACTCTCTGAGTCCTCGATGAGTGTTTCCAGTTTGTGAGGACAGCGGGTGCCACCAGCTCACCGACTGTGAAGCCAGATGAGAACACTGGGCACACACATGCAGGACATGATGTCCTGCGCCACCACCCATCTCAGGCTCTCACAGGGAAGGAGAGGATGTGACGGAGGTTTGGAATGATGCGTTCTTTGGAAAACGTGCCATTGTGTTTCCCTCCCTTCTCCCTAAACTGGCTGTTGAGGGCAGGCAAGGACTTCTTTAGACTACAGGAGAGGCTCTGCCATGCGAGAAGACTGCCAAACAGCCTTAGCATCCACAGCACAGAGCATGCTAGGAGAGGTCAAATTGAGCTTTCACTTTGGAATTTGGGGACACAATTGTACATGGAAAAAGCAAACAAGTCGGTGCAAAAGGGCAGACAGGCCAGACTGAAGAGAAAAGACCCACCTTCACTAGAGCAGTCTGAGCTCTCAGTTCTACAGGGCAGCCTGCTGCTGAGTCTTTTGGGAGCAGGGACATATGGAAGGAAGCTGGGCAGGTGCCCGCTGGAAAAGGCAGAGGCAGCCCAAGAACCAAGGGGCTTCAGGGGAGTGAGTGAACCAAGGAGGGGAGCAGTGGTCATCCAGCAGCAGTCCAGGCTCAAGGGGATGAACTCCTGAAGGTGGGAGCCCCACAGTGAAAGAGGAAGGTGTGAATCTCAGAGAGGGCATCAACCCCAGGCTGCCCTGGCTCCAGCCCAGACCCTCTGTGCCTGCACCCTTCAGCCTCTGCCCCAGCCCAGGAGAAGTCAGAAGCAGGAGAGTGACAGGGAGCAGGGGAGGAGAAGATCAACTCCCTCCCCAACTGGCTTTCAGCTCTTCTGCAGGCTGGGCCTGGACACAAGGGGCGGGGGGTGGGGGGAGCTGTGGACCAGAGACTGCAGTTTTGATAAGAATCTGACCAGACTGCTGAGCATCTGAAAATGAGATCACTGTATCTAAAAGCCAGAAGAGGGAAATGGTGGGGGAGGGAAAGCCAATGGGCTATGACTGAGGCAGTGGAAGAGAAAAACAAAACCATTTTCTGTTGGTATCCTCTGTCATCTATCCCATTATGCTAATTTCACACAATGTGAGATTTTGATTTTTTTATGAAAAGGGCAAATTACAAAGCCCAGCTCCCTTACAAATCCAGATTTTAAATGTGTAATATTTGTCACAGAATACCTTGAAGATGACATTTTCATACAGCATCTCCAAAAGAAATAAGTTGTTAATGGATCTATTTCCCATAAATGTTTGGCTAAATTTTTTCCTTTCCCACATTTCCTTTTCTACCATTACAGGGCTGTGTCACCAACTGGCTCCTAATCCCCTGTCACCTAATTTTTCTCTGCCATATCTAAGATCAAATCTAGTAAGACTACATCTAATATCTATAAAATATTCTGTGATTCTCCAAGAACCTCTAGTAACATCTATTGTATGTTTTTCCATTAAAAAATATTCTTCTAAGAGGACATCAATTTAGATGAAATTGTACCTGGTGGCTGGATTGACAGTTCCTATATCCACTCAGATTCAGTATTGGTCTTTCTATTTCTTCTCCATCACTGCAGTATTCTGGGGTTAAGGGAATTGCCCTACAGATCTTGGCGAGTGACTCTTGAGGGATGGAGAGAAGATGGTGAACTTGGCCTAGACATCTAAAAGAGCTATTTATAGTCGCATCTTTCCTGACCTCTCCAATGGGAAACACAAGGCTCTGTCTGGGGAGAGGACAGTCATACTCACTCTTCATTGACAAAGATGAGTTCCAGAGATGGTTGGCTGTTTACATCGAGACCTACAGGGGCAAAGAAATGTGAGAAATGAGATGTGGTGCTGAGCTGACACCTGGGTGGAAAAGCAGCCAGGGATCGGGCTGGGCAGGGAGTGTTCTGGGTGACGATCCCCCTTCTCTCTGCTCTGATACAGTGGAGCTCATAGACAGAGACAAGGCCCTCGGCTTTGTAGTAACTCCTGAGCGTCTTGGGGGAAAGAGCAGAGGGGGATGCCCATAAGTGAAGGAGGAAGGAAGAGCTGGCGGGGGGTGGGGG
>NW_026000164.1:15177415-15195615 GCF_001458135.2 Marmota marmota marmota | reverse complement strand
GGGGATCAGGGAAGCTCCAGGTTATAAGAGCTGGTGTGGAAGAGAGGGAAAGTGGAAATGAGCGGGTTATGGGGACAGGCACCAAGCTGGGCAATACCACGAGAGAAGACCGGCAGGGCACCCGGGGGGAGGCTGGGGGAGCAGAGAGGAGATGAACTCCAGCAAACCGTACTGATGGGCTCGGCCTCTTCGGCTCTGGAGTTGCCCGCCACGAGCTGCTCCTCCTCGGCACTGACCAGCTCCTGCAGCACGGCCTCCACGATGGGCATCACCATGGCCGTGGTGGAGGTGTTGGAGAGCCACATGGACAGCAGCGTGGTGCAGCACATGAAGCAGAGCAGCAGCCTGGAAGGCAGGGTGGCCGGCAGGGCGTTAGCAGAGTGCCCATCTCCCCGGCCAATGGCAGATCCCGCAGAAACCCCCTGGGGCCTCCTCCCTACCTGGTCTAGAATCTGTAGCCAGCTTTTACCCACCGGGCCATTCAGCTTTGTACTCCTAGTGCTTGGCACTGAATGAGCCTTAATTTCATTATTTGTCACATGAATGAATCACACTTCATGGGCTAGTGACCTTAGTCAGGAAAAAGCCCTTACTTAAGCAAAGTAAGCTCACATAGCTTTGGTAGAAGGTCACAGGGTGTGGACCTACTATTTGCTCTTCTCTCCGTGTGGATATTATGTGGAGCTTAGCAATGTGTTTCCTGTGTATAAGGGAATTCTTGTTCTGTTTCTGGTGGTGCTGGGGATTGAGCCCAGGGGTGCTTTACCATTGAGCTGCACCCCCAGCTCTTTATATATACAGGGTCTCAATAACTTGCCAAGGTTGCCCTTGAATTTAGAATTCTCCTCCTCAGCCTCCTGAGTTGCTGGGATTACAAGTGTGTACCTGGCAAGGGAAATCTTCTGCCCTTGTAGCCAGCAATTCTGTGTACCATTGTATTTCCTACTTTGCAGCCAAGTCACCATAGTTGTTACCAAATAGAGACTAATGTTAGGGGCTCACAGTTTGCCCACTACACATCCCACTGTCAACATGCTAAAAGTGTGGCCCCAAAGTCACAGCAGTATTCCATACCACTGTGTGAACTCTTTCATCTGGTATCTAAAAGAGTCAACACTTGGAGGAAAACACTAACGAAGATAACCTTCAAATGCTTTCTCTTTGACTTTGAAACACTGTGCAATGTGCCCAATATCACCTGTGTTTGTGATTTTAGGTGGAATCATCGACTTCACACAATTTCGGGAAGTACACTTGTCATGTGATTGTGACAAAGCAGGGGCCTATCCTGGGGGTGCTCTGTTTAGGCTGACAGCAACGTGAGTTTTCTGGCCTGCACATGCCCTGGCAACTGGGTGAAGACTGAGCAGGGTGGGAATGTGCTAGGTGATGTGGTATGAGGGAAGAGTGGAAACACAAGTGGACAAAAATTCTTGAAGACAGTACACAGAGGTTTCCCAAAGCCACAGAGTCCCATCCCACCATGATGTGGGGGAACAGTGCCATGGGCCTAGGAGATGGAATGTAGGGACAAGATAGTTGGGGAGGGGCAGTTAGCAGTCCCAGATGATGATCTACGAGACAGGAGCATATGCGTAAGCAAAGCCTATGTGTCTAAGGGACTGATTTTGAAAAGTAATAATATAAATGATCTATTTCTATGCCCACTCCCAAGAGTCAGTACACCTTCCATGACATGTAATAGTTGTAAACCAGAAGAAGCAAGAAGGGCTGACACAGGAAGGTGCCCAGGGCAGCAGGAGGGAGGCTTCCCCAAAGCACCAACCGCGACATTCCCATGCATGCCTCCAGGGGCCAGTCTCTCCCACGTGGCCTTCTTGACACAGTGGAAAGAGGAAGCAGCTGAGAGCTTCATCAATGCAACATGTCTAATGCGTCTGCTCTGAAGCCATAACAAAAACTGGTGGGCGGATGGGAGAAAACATCCAAGGTTCCTTAAATGACAGAGAGGATGCCCACTTCCTCCTCCAGCCTGCTCCCTGATAGACAGAGAAAAGTTGGCCCCTGTATTACCTAATGAGCCCCTTGTGTGTTTTAACCCGCTGCCTTTGCAGTCTAGGTTACCAGGTAAGTTCTCTGGGTTCTGCTGACAGTGACACCAGGGTCACTGATTCAAATCTATATTCCACGGCCACAGGAACTCTCATTGATAGGGGATGGGAGCCCCACAACTCTAGTATTACCCTATCCCCATGAGAGAATGACAAGCTACCGCGAATGTCCCACTGCGACCTGACAGGCTGGACGTACTAGGTGTCCCGAGTACGACTCACATGCCCGGCTTGGCTCCGGCCATCAAGACCATGCGCAGGGCGATTCTTTTGTGCAGGTTCCACTTCTCCACGGCGGCCGCCACGCAGATGACACCCACCAGCAGCAGAGTGGTGTTCTTGAAATACTCGGCTGCCACCTGCGGGGAGGCCCAGGCAGGTCAGCTACTCTCCCAGACCCAAGGCCTGGCCAGCGGGGAGAACAGGTAGTGCCCCAACTCCTTCATGGGCAGAGGCTGGCAAAGAGCCAGCAGGGAGGGGAGCGTCATCAAATAGCTTTTCTTGTGGTGCTGGGGGTTGAACCCAGGGCCTTGTGCAAGCTGGGCAAGTGCTCTACCACTGAGCTACACCACCAGCTGAGATAGCTGATTACTTTAGAACAATATCTGCCCAGCACATACCAGGCAGTCTCTGTGTGAGCACTTTACAAAGATGATTTCATTTAACCCATCCGATAAACCCATGGGTAGATATTGACCTCACGGGCACTTGGCCACAGAGCCACATCCCCAGCCCTATTTTGAATTTTATTTAGAGACAGGGTCTCACTGAGTTGCTTAGCGCCTCACTGTTGCTGAGGCCTGCTGCCTCATTCTCCTGAGACTCTGGGGTACAGGCATGCGCCACCACACCAGCTTCCCAACTTTTTAAAACATAATATTTGTATTTAAATTTGATGTGAATATGATTTTAAAGAATAAACACATGGATAATTTTATTTTACTCTTTAAAAATTATTAAAATAAACTTAGGTTTATATCCAAATCTCATGTTTAATGTTTTTAAAAATATTCAGAAAATTATTTTCCTATTTATAGGAAAAAGAATACATGCTCAGTATGGAAAATCTCAAAATATAGAAAAATTATTCTACTTTTGTTAATAACTTAGTATTTTCCCCTCAATTCTTTTTTTCCCTATGGCTATATAGATACATAAATGGATTTTCACATTATGAAAGGTATATACATTGCCTTTTTTTCCCATTTAATATTATACCCTGATCATTTTCTTTATTTTTTTTCCTGATCATTTTCTTATAATATTTAAATTTATTGGGAAAGTTCGTTTTAATGGCAACATAATTTACCACGGAATTTATTTAGTCATTTTCCTTTTGTTGAATATTCATTTGTGCTACAATGGAGCAAAGAATGATCTTCTGACATTATTACCCCATGTACAAATATGACTACACAATCAGTGGGATTTTATATCATGTACAACCAGAAGAATGAGAAATTATACTCCATTTATGTATGATGTGTCGTAGTGTACTCTACTGTCATGTATAACTAATTGGAATTTAAAATATTTTAAAAAAAGAATGACCTTCTGCATAAAATATCCTTATGTAAATGTGATTGTTTCTCCTGGATAGACTCCCCGCTGCCCTTCAGTACTGGGGATTGTCCTCAGGGCTTTGGGCATGCTGGACAAGTGCTCGACCACTGAGCTACATCTCCAGCATCCCCTTTTTTATATATATTTTTACTAGTTTTGATGAATTTTTAAATTTTATTTATTTATTTGTATGTGGTGCTGAGAATTGAACCCAGTGCCTCACACATGCAAGGCAAGCGCTCTACTACTGAGCCACAACCCCAGCCCCTCCAGCCCTTTTTATTTCTTATTTTGAGACAGGGTCTTGCTGAGTTGCCAAGGCAGGCTTAGAACTTGTGATCCTCCTGCCTCAGCCTCCCAAGTTGTTGGGATTAGAGGCGTGCACCACCACGCCCACTAGGAGTTATTGAAGGTGTTTTTATAATTTGCCTTAATTTTTTGTATATACATTTTAATGAATAAGAGAAAGCATTGCCAAATAAGGAAGAAAATTATAGATGATAAAAAGGGAAGAAAAGAAACATTGGATTATATGTAGTTGCCAGAATCTTGCTTCTAAAAGGGAGCACAAGGACACTCTCTGTCCAGTGTTTTGCTGAGACCTGAGAGATGGACCTAAGCATGCCTTATGCACCTAGGAAAGGGCACCCTCGGGGAGGGAGAGGCAAGTCTAACAGATCCCTATGGACACTTAGTTCCACACACCATAGGGCACTTGGGGCAACATTTGAACTGGTGTTTTGTACTTGTTCTGTTGTTCGGTCAATTTTTTTTTTTTTAATTTCTTACTTTTCAACTCAGTTTTGCACTGCTAATGCCTAAGGACCTTTCTTTATCTCTCTCTCTCTCTCTCTCTCTCTCTCTCTCTCTCTCTCTCTCCTCTCTCTCGTACTGGAGATTAAATCCAGGGGCACTCGACCACTGGGCCACATCCCAGCCCTATTTTGTATTTCATTTAGAGACAGGGTCTTTCTGAGTTGCTGAGACCCTTTGCTGAGGCTGGCTTTGTACTCATGATCCTCCTGCCTCAGCCTCTGGAGCCGCTGGGATTACAGGCTTGAGCAACCACTGCGGGGCCTTTTCTTTATCTCTTAACACCTTATATCCCAAAGTAGATACTCAGTAAATATTTCACGTACACGAGAATTGCTCCTAGCTGGAAGGAACATGACAGACATTGAAAGAAAAATATATAGAAAAATTAAACTTCTAATTTAAAATTTCTCTTAAAGGGAGAAAACAAAAAAATTAACTGCAGGAAAGATAAAAATGGAACAAAAGAAGGAAACTAAACATAGTAAAATATGTGACCAATATTTGCATAATCATACCAGTATTACATTTTGATGATTGAATTTACAAAAACTGATATAACTATATTGGGGGGTGGAGGAGAGGCAGCAGAGGATATAAAAGAACAAAATCGTCATCTGTCCTCACAGGAAGTCAACCGAAAATGTCTATAAATGACGATTCAAGAACTAGTGCAACAATATCACATAGGAATATGGAGCTTAATGCCAGAGAAGCAGGTAACAAAGCTGAAAGATCCTTAGTCTGAGGGCAGAGTGGGGCTTGAGGCGGGATCAAGATGGGGAAGGGCAGAGACTTTATTATTCAGTTTTTAGGCTTCGTGCACGTAACACTTTGATAACATCAAAGCCATAATAAAGTCAGGCTGCTCCATTTCTCCCTCTCTCTTTTGCCCCATGGAAATTTCATTGCATTTGGTTGATGAGATCTATGCAATGGGAACATCTGTCCTCTTTGCGACCATTTCCTGGGAGAGGAGTTCTCTGCATCTGGCTAACCTAGATCTTGTCTCCAGGCTTATTCCTCAGCTGACTATGGTCGTCGAGGCTCCCCAAGAGCAGAGGGACGCCCTGTGACTCTGGGGTCCAGGGTTCTGGGTGAGGGGCAGTGGCATGAGGGAGATGCTGCCCCCTAGCTAGATGTGGGAGCTGCTGGGATGTCGCGGTGGTGGCTGGGAGCCCAGGACCCTATCCTTGCCAGGTTTCCCTCTCAGGCTTGCAGGAGGCAGCTCTGCACCAAGAGGGCTTTACTGTCTGTCTGCAGAGGAGGGAACCCACAGCAGGAGCCAGACAACGTACTTCTTGGAGATGGCTCCTCCATCATGATGTGTGTCTGCTGTGAAGCTATTGAAGTCAATGAGACCAGAATTACTTTCTTAGGGGACTGATGACAAAATTTAGTTTCCTCCCTCCTTGGCACGTATCATTCCAGGACACCAGTTTGTCTGTGATAGCCTTTTAGGAGGCTCAGTACCTAACAGCAGGTGTGGCTATTTCCTGTGGATTCTGCTCAAAGGGAAAGGAAGGCACCGACAGGTGGAGATCTGGGTGCCAGGCACCCTGCAGTTTGCATTCACTTTCTCCTTTGAGATCTACCACAGCCCTTTGAGGCTGATGTCTGACTTACAGACAAGGAAGCTCAGAGAGGTGAAGGAACATTTCCAAGGTCACAGTGCAGGGGTGGAGGTAGGATATCAATCCAGGTCTGTCTGAATCCAAAGCCACCTAGACAATCTGGAAACTGGTTGGGACCAGAATTTTCTTGGTCAACGGACTGCATTGACACCTATTTCTTATCTTCCATAATTGCTGTCTTGAGGCTGGCCCTAAATGCCCAGGGCTTGGCTAAATACGGCCCAATTTCAGTGAGATATTGGCTCTGTGCTGTTTTCTCTTTGGGTGTTTGGTGGGTGAGAGTCTATTCATATGCCCTTCTTGCTGTCTGGTGTTACCATGTGCTTGGGAGATGCAGCCTGGCACTCAGGCTGTAGTTTGTGATTATAAAGTTAGCATAGTCCAGTGGGAAAATCAAGGACTGCAGAGCCAGCCAAGTCTTGGCTGTGTAAGCCTAGGCATGTTATTCAACCTCTCTGGGCTTCAATTTTCTTATTAAAAAAGAAAAAGGTTATGGGAGGCCCTACTTTGTAAGGTTGTCACAAACATTAAGTGACCCAGCTAACATGGCTTGCCATGTAGACAGCCAGGATTTCTAGAGACTCTTCCTGTTATTAAATGCTCCCCACAAAGGCTGATTTGGTCTGAGGCCATTAGCACACAGTGGGCTCAGAGCAAAGCCACAGGGCTGCCTTTTCACTTTTATAAATTAAAATTCCGCACAGTGGTGTTGTTTGTTAGTTTTCTAGCCCATTGATTTTTCTCTCACAATAAAACCTTGCTTATTTAGAACCCCCCAGGGAACACCAGAGTCCCAGGATTGCTGAGGATTATCTTAATCATTTTCTGAAATGTTCTGCCTCCTTCCTGCCTTTATTAACAGAGCCCGGGCATTCTCCAGCCTCTTGCCAGCCCTCCGAGATGGCACCCTCAGCCAGCAACTCCACGCTGCTGCGCTTTCGCTAAGCTACCCGTCCAGGCTGCTGCCGTGCCAAGCCCCACATCTGCATTTTATGCTTTTCTGTGTCCTATAGTTAGGTTGCTGCAGCTGTTGCCAGGATCCTTGCCCTTAGCAGCCCTTTCCCCACTTCTAATATCCTATAATCGATATTCTGTGACTCAGAAGCCAGATAACAGAGGATGCTTGAGTTGTTTGTGAAGAGAAGTTGGATTCTCAAGGGGTGCTCCTCCTGGGAGTCAAGTGCAGGGTTTCGTGACATTAGGGTTTGCACCTTGGTTGCTTTTTCCGCCTTTCTTCTCTGTGGTTTTCTTAATGTGCCACGTCACTGAACTTGGAGAGCACAGGGGTAGCTGGGCTGTGTTTTATAAAAGATGGGTTCACGGAGGCCACCTTGGAAAGGTGTGTAGAGTACAGCAATGAGGAGCTCCAGCCCTGGGGCAGGAGGATGGCGAACCACCGGTGAGTTGTGGGCCACTGGACAAGCTAATGAACCTCTGGACCCTGACACTGCAACCTTGTAAGTGCCAATGGCAATGCTACACAGTTCACTGGATCTGTCATGACGTGGGCCTTAAGTAAGAGTGCCTGTGGGTTCTTAGAACAGTGCTTGGTGCATCTGAAGTGCTCGATAAATGTTACCATTAAGGGAGTAAAAAGAGATCAAAGCTGGAGGCTGAGGGTGGGGTTAGGAATCAGCTCCAGCACGTGAGCAAAGGAAGGGAACGAGAGAAGGACATGATGTCAGAGGGAACAACAGACCTAAGAGACAAAGATTTCTCCAAATTTTCTTAAGCAAAGAGTGACAGCTTCGAAAGAACTTTCTGACTCAGCCTATAATCACAGGTAAGAAAGGACAGAAAGCTGCCAAACGTGGTCTGCTAACTATCTGGTCCCGTGTCAAGGAACTGTAAATGACATCAGTTAATGATGAACTACTTTGGGCACAGTATTCTTTATTTCTCTCTAGATACAGAAATCTCCTTTCATCTACAGTTTTGTTTTCTGTGGTTGTAGTTACCCAAGGCCAATTCTGGGCAGAAAATATTAAATGAAAAATTCCAGAAACAAATAATTCACAAGTTTTAAATTGAACATTATTCTCCGCGTAGCACAATGAAATCTCATCTGCTGGGGACATAGATGAATCATCCCCTCACGCAGCATATCCACTGTATATACACTACCCTCCCATTATCATTTAGTAGTCATCACAGTTATCAGATTCACTGTCATAGTATCATAGCGCTTGGGTTCATATAACCTTTATTTTACTTCATAATGGCTCCAAAGCACAGAGTAGAGATGTGAAGGAGGCATCACGACATAAAATATGGATGGATAGATTAACTCTGGCCCTATGTGAAGACACTACAGAGCACATAAGAAGAAACTATGTATATAGGGTTCTGTACTACCAGTGGTTTCAAGTCTCCATCTTGAAACATCCCTCCCCATGGAAAAGGGGAGACTACAGATATTATGTTTTTTATCTTTCAAAGGAGTTTTGGAAATGGGAGGCAGGTTGGGCATAGTGGCAGATGCCTGTAATCCCAGTAGTTTGGGAGGCTGAGGCAGGAGGATCACCAGTTCAAAGCAGTCTCCACAACTTAGTGAGGCCCTAAGCAACTTAGTAGACCCTGTTTCAAAAGAAAAAATAAAAAGGACTGGGGATGTGGCTCACTGGTTCAGCACCTCTGGGTTCAATCCCTGATATCCCCCCAAAATGAAAATAAAACAGGAATTTGTGGTTCTATTCCTAAAAGTTTGATAATGGAAATCTGGATGTTTACCTCAGCTCACTGTCTTGTTCACTGATTATCTGATCATCCTTCTTGGGACTGTCCCACAGAGGTGTGACAGAGACAGACCAGTTCTTCCCAGTTGGCACTTTCGTACTCATAATAGTCTGAAATTGCCATAAATCTCCAGAGGGTGGGGATTTCTATTACTCTCATGTTTGAGATGAGTAAACAGCAGTCAGTCGAGCTGCAGAACTTGCTCAAGACTGGTCGGGGACAATGCTAGATTTGAACTCAGTTCTATCTTGCTGCAAACTTGGATCCTCACCCTCCCTGCATTTCCACCATACTTACTCACGGTGGAGGTGGGAATCCCTCCCCCTACTCGGAGCCAGAGAGCAGCAGGTTGTGTATGTGACTGTATCCACTCTCCTGACACGGGTGGCACGCCTCAGAAATGCAGTGAATTGCCCACACCTGTAATCACAGTGGCTTGAGAGGCTGAGGCAAGTTCAAGGCCAGCCTCATCAACTCAGTGAGTCCCTAAGCAACTTAGTGAGACCCAAAATAAAAACAAAAAAACAAAAAGGGCTGGGGATGTGGCTCAGTGATTAAGCACCTCTGGATTCAATCTCTGGTTAAAACAAAAACAAAATAAAAACAGAAAAGAAAAGAAATCCAGTGAATTGTGGGAACCTTCTTCAAAAGGTGAGTGTCTAGCCCTCAGGAGCCTCGTGGTGAAGCAACACACATAGTTTTGGTTCATCTCAACAATTGTGTGATGGAACCCTCTAGATCTCAGTAGTGAGCAGCAATAATGAAAGCCTGGGCCAGCTCCCTCTTAGCCCTGTTGAGGCCAGGGGCCCCTATTGCTGCACTCTAGTTAGTGCCCAAGCAGTGCCCCGAAGCCAGCCTTCTCTGTCTCTCTGCCTTTCCCTGGGGACAGGCAGGCAGGCCACTTCTGCTGGGGAAGCGCCAGCCTGGGCTCGGACACCCTTTCCATCCCCTCTCTTGCACTGCCAAGAACAGAGGTTTTTCAAGCCACACCCACTGCCTCAGGAAACTTCAGGGGCTGCTGTGGAGAAGAAAGAGTAAGAGGGAAAGGTCCAAGTAGCTGGCTCTCTAGGCCCCCATTCCCAAATTGAGTAAGATTTTTATTCCTGTTTTATATATTGAGTTTCCTAAGATTTGGTTTAAAGAAAAGGTGTTGCTTTGCTACAAACATTCTTTGCAAACCCTGCTTTCAATAATCGAAAGCAGAGAGATCCAGATAGGTGCCCACCTGATCCTGAAATCACTTAGCCTCAGCATGGCTGGAGACACTGGTTCACACCTGCTACTCTGCCCCAGTTTCTGCTTTGGGACTGTGAGAACTGCCCAGATGTGCCCAGATGTGGGGAGGCTGAGGCAAGAGCTGGGCTCTGAGCCCAGGGGTGAAGGTCTGGTCTAGTCTGAGGAAGTTGTTTCTCCCATGGAAACATGGACTTGGTCTCAAAGGTGGCAAGGATGGTAGGTTCCTACTTAAGGCCCCAGGCATGCCGCTCAGCCCAAGCTGTGTGCAGATGGCAGAGGATGGTGGGTAGGCTGGGCTCAGGCAGGTGGCGGCCTCATGCATAGCCTACATATCCAAAGGGCCTGCATGCAAGAGGAGGATTAGCCTTCATGGGGAGCAGAGGCCAGAAAGGCAGGGTCAAGAATGGAGTAGGAAAAGCCTCCAAGTTTAAACAAATAGAGAAAACCACAGACTAGGCAATGGGTGGGCATCTAGTGGGTCAGGAAGATGAGGGGCCAACAGGGAAACAGATTCATGACACCAGACTCAAATGTCACTTGCTGCAGAGATGGTTTGCTATTCCAGTGGGAGCTGCCTCTGTTCCTCTCTTTCCCTGGCAGGAATTAGAAGCTGTCCCAGAGGCTTGCAGTGCAGGGCCACTGATGTGGCTGGTGGACCGAGGGTGAGAGAGAGAAAGAGAGAGAGGGAGAGAGTGTCGAGAAGGGGCTAGAGAGAGACAGCACAAGGTGTTCCCGACCCTGATTTCCTGGATGGCGGTCCTGAGCCCCTGCCTACTTCTGGCCCCTACCCCCACCCGAGCCCTAGGGTGCCCACCTATGCACTCTTCTCCTATAGACTGTAAATATTAGCTAACTATATGGACATGGGTGTTGTGCCCAGGTTTTCAACATTGGGAGCAACACATTTAGAGGACTTTTGAGGCAGATATAATGATAATAATGAGAGTCACAAGGAGTCAAACAAAAAACCAAACATAAACAAACCTAAAATCCAGGACCAAGCTCTGTGTAGCAGCAGAGGGAAGTAGTGCCAGATGCACACAAAAAGATCACGGAATTCTAAAGTCAAAGAGACACAGAGTTCAACCTATCCGCCAAGGCTCAAAGTCCATCTGCAGTGTGCCTGATGTGGTCATTTGGCTCCAACTTCCAGGGTCAGGAACATGAGGATCAAACACGGTAACTAACCCATTCCAGAGTTTTCCCTTATCCAGAATGGAGAGCACTCTGTATGAGGCACTTTGACTTTGAGCCCAGTGATGAGCCATAGAAGCCACAAATCATGTCCCCCTAAATCTTCTCTTCATTCCTCAGGGACTCAGGTTCCAGATTTTTTACCTCCTGGCCAACCACCTCTAGATGAGCTCTTTGAAGAGAATTTGATGATCTGGTCACATCATTTGTTAATTCAACAGGAGATTTGGGTATTTATTGCCCACGGGTCAAGACTGCAAGTTTGTGAGTCAAACAATCTTGAACTTAGTAGCTGTGTAACCTTGGTAAGATACTTGACCTCTCTGAACTTCAGTCTCCTCCTTTGTAAAATGAAGATAAAAATAATAACTCCTTCATAGAAGACTAAATGATACTGTGCATGTAAATGACAACCCATAGGGGCTGGCATACGGTAACTGCTCAAAGTTTTGGCAGTGACATTGTACTGATAGATGACTCATAGTAAACCTGTACTCAGCTAAAAGCCAAGGACCTTTTCACATCGACTGCTAACATGTATCCTTATTAAACTTCATTTTGTCAGTTTCAGCCGATTGTATCATCCAGGCAACATCGACTCTTGTTACCATACCTCAGCCACCCCCATCCTGCTTAGCCACCTGTCAATCCTCTAATGTGCCAAGTCAAATTTCCTCTGAGCTCTCTCTGCAGCCGATGCCAACACGTCACTCAAGATTCTGTAGGTCATCTGTTCAGCACGCAGGCTCCTCAGCTCTGCTACCTTCTAGCCCACACTGCCTCCTTTGAGTGAGGATCTGTGGCCACCCCCTCCAAGAAATCTTGAAGGCTCCAAGGAAAAAGGTAATCTATATTTAACTACTTCCTTTTAAAAGAAATTATAAAACCCTTTAGAAAGATTGTACTCAAAAAGTGGCCAAGTCAAAGTATGGGCACTTGAGCGTGTAACTACTGCAGAGCCTTCTGCATTTCCCACGTTTTCTATGCTTTTTTCTCTACTCGAATAGAAACTTCTGAAAGTCAGGAGCCTTTTTTTTTTTTCTTCATTTCATATCTCCTCCCAGCACCTTCTGTTGAAAGAAAGCACTTTAAGCTTTGCAAATGATTCTAAATTCCTGCTGGTGACAAGCTAATACCATAAAAGGTAACCATTTTATGAACTGGTGATGGTTACAGTTACGTGCCAACTTGGATGGGCTAAGGGGTGCCCAGGTGAAAGGTGGTTTCTGGGTATAACTGTAGGGGTGCTTCTGGGTGAGACTGGAATGTCTGTCCTCAATGTGGACGGCATCATCCAGTCCACTGAGGTGGGGGAGGAGGATTTGCCCCCTTTTCCCAGCTTCACTGCTTGAGCTGGGACATCTCGTCTCATCTGCTCTTGGGCTGGGATTTACGCCATCAGCTCCCCAGGGTCTCAGGCCTTCAGTCCCACACTGATACCATGGGTTCCCCTGGGTGTCCAGCTTGCAGATGGCAGGTCATGGATCTCTCAACCTCCACAACTGAGCAAGCCAATTCCTCCTGACGGATCTATCTCGAGCGCTATCTACATCAGTATTTATCCTACTTCCCTGTTGGTTCTGTCTCTCTGAAGAACCCTACAGCCCATGTCTAGCTTCAGAGGGTGGGAACATCAGAAGGGCCAGAAATGAGCTTGGAAAGTGCAGAAATTATGTTTTTCTTCATTTTTGTCATTCTTGGGTACCATCCCATCCCACTTCACACATGGCAGATACAGAACTCAGGAAGCACTTTTCAGAATGTCGAATGAATAACACGAGGGACAAAAGCCACAGTCCCAGAGCCACACTGATCCTGTTCCCATGGCTTCATGTAGAGATGACACTAGTTACACACAATCAACAAACGCTGTGCTCAAGAACCATGAGCTTAGGGCCATGTGGGTTGGCTCTGGGCTGTGGATGGGCTGTCAGACATCATAAATCCTGGGGGTGTGTGGGAGGTGGTGAATCTTGGTGGAGAGAGCCCATGTCTATCAAAAGTTTATGTCTGAGTGTCTGATATGGACCATCTAAAAGTTAAAAACATCAAATAGGCTCAAAAGGAAGAGATCGATACTGAGGTCTTCGGAAAGTCTTTACCGAAGAGAGTAATTGAGTAGGATTTTTAAAACTGGAGAAAACTTGCCAAAGTGGATACATGGCCCAAGTCGTGGCAGGGGCTGGTCAAGCATGCGCTGGACTCAGGGCGTGACACACAGATGATGAGGGGACTCACAGCGTTTCCCCAGGAGCCTTGGTGGCAGAGCAGGTATTCTCTGTCTGCAGTTAACTGGCCCATGCAACACTCTAGCCCGTGTCCTCTAACTTCCTGGCATTTCCCTGTAGCCCAATCGCTGAATATCATTGCTAGTCAAAGCCATTCATA
Organism: Marmota marmota marmota; assembly: GCF_001458135.2. NCBI lineage: Eukaryota > Metazoa > Chordata > Mammalia > Rodentia > Sciuridae > Marmota > Marmota marmota. The sequence continues at coordinate 15,181,979 of NW_026000164.1, read as the reverse complement.
TCAAATGGATGGATTAGGTTTTTTTAAATCTCAAATGATAAAACAGGCCCTCTCACCCCTCCAGCACTCAGCGTACCAACACCTAATCCCTCAAGATGCTCTTTCTTTTCTCTGCAGAGTCCTGTTAACCCTGCCAACTGCTGCCCCCACAGACTCTGTCCTTTGGCCCTCTGACTATGTAGAGGGGTGACCCTTGGATAGCTGTTGCCTAGCAACATCAAGTTGCTGTAGACTGATGGGGCTGCTGGAGGGGATTCCTACTGTGGGCAGCCCTTAGAGAAACAAAGATATCATCTACTTTAAGGCCAAGGCCAACCCGTGGCTTTGGGGCTGCCTGAAGAGAAAGACAAAGATTAATTCTCTTAATGAACAGTCATTCCATTAGAATGTTACTTGGGATTCCAATCTTTCTAAACTTCATTTTTAGCCCTCTACCTTCTTCTTTCTCCCCTTACCCCCCTGAGGGTTGGTTTCAGTTTAAAGGGAAACCTGCAGCACAAGTTTGTACACTTCTCTTAAGAAAAGTCATGGTTAAGGTCAATTTTTCCTTTAGGCATGCACAAAAACCCATCTTCCCTATTCTTTATTTATCTTATTTAGATAAGAAAGAAAAATTGAAGTCACTGGTGATGCTGGTCACGGACTAGCTTTAGATGGGTCCCCAGGATGTTGAGGTTGTACACTCCAGAGACAAAGGTACTGCTGAGAGTTTGGGGATCCTATTCTTTTTAGAGAGCCTGATGCTCTGTTTACTCAATGCCACCAAAAACCAAAAAGGAAAAAAAGAAACCCAAGGTCAAAGCAAACAGAAACTGGTCACTTGAGTTCACCTAGTAGAAATACAAAGTGTTCATTTGCACTCCCCTAATTCTACCTTTGGGACTTTTGAGAAAGTTCTGTTAGCCAGGGTTAAGACATCCTCCCTCAAACCACAGAGACTGAGAGGCCCACGGTTCTAGGTAGTAATTCCATGGACTGATAACACCACGGAGTCCCACAGTGCTTTATGGAATGTCTTTCTTACGATACAGTGAACTCTGCAATCTAATAGGTATAGGTTTGAATCCAGTTCTGCTACTTCCTACTTTGTGATTTGAGGTAAGTTTCTCAGCTCCCTGAGCCTCTTCCCTCACATGTAGATTGGAAATATTAACATCTACCTCGTAGAGGCCCTGGGAGGGCCATAATGAATGCAGCACTTCTAGAATGTCGCCTAATTCTCTTAGCAATTCCAACTTTCGCTCCCTCTCCTCTCCCTTCTCTGCTTCTGACTCGCCTCATTCCCACCTCTTCATCAGGAACACTAAGCAGAGACCAGGGGCCCTGATGAGACAGCCCAAGTGGAACCAGATGTTCATGACTGAGAGCCGGCATCTGTTTTGCTCCTCTTCTGGCTGGTTCCCATCTTCCTTGTTTGTGCTAGGCATAAACATTTGCCCTGACATTTGGCTACAACCTGAGCTTAATGTTGATCACTTCTGCTTGAACTTTTGAGAATGCCACAGGAAGTGAACAGAGGGGCAGACTCTAGGCAGAGAGTGGGTAAAGAAAATCCACATGGTAATCTGGAGTTGGGGAGGAAGAAACAGATTTTTTTTTTCTTTTTGGGGGACCCAGGGAATCATGGTAAGCCTCTCTGTCAACAAGCACTGATCAAACACCTACTTTCTATGGGCTCAGCTTTCTGAATGAGAGATACAACAGGTGGGGGGTGCTGATTCCTGCTTTGTGTGTGGCTACTAAAAATGGACAGCAAGAGGCTGGAAAAGATGAGCCACAGATGATTCACAGGTCCCCATCATATAGTTCCTAGGAGGTTTCAAATTGAAGATGTAATTGGATGTGTCTAATCAAGGTATACTTCCTGAAAGAGGCAAGTTTTGAGCCAGTTTGAAAGACAAGGATGGGCTGGAAGGTGGGGAATTCCGGGTCTGGAATTGCAGGTGCAAAGGCAGTGTTCAGGGTGGTCCCAGGGGGTGAGAAAGCCCCTCCTCAAGTGCTCTATGAATCTCATTTTCCCTGGATCCCTCCCACACCAACTCGGTAGGACCCAAGCCGAGGAGGGCTGGATCACAAGTGGTCTAACCTCGCTGGATCGGAGAACTCCAAAGAACGGGTAGAGGAAGGCAGGCACTAGGGCTGCAGCTCCAAGAGGCACTGCCTCGGACACCCAGTACACAGCGGTCACGATCAAAACATAAGCACACGCAGCCTCCTGGAAGGGGAAGAAGAGGTGGTTAGTCACAGGGACAGTCACTGCCATCAAGCATCTGAATGAGACCAGGGCTAAGGTAGTAGGCACCTGGACTCCCCCCTGGGCACGAGGATTCAGCTCTGGGAGATGCAGAGGTGGACTTGGCAGTGGGTGTGGTAGATTTGTGATGAGACCCATTCTTTATGGGTGAAGTGAAGGCTCTTCTTGGGGGGGACCCATGCCTCAGATGTGATAAGCACAACAGCCACAGGACTGTCGAGATCTCACCCAGCTCTGCTGGTTCATGAAGCCGTAGAGGGCAGGGGTTGATATTAGGCTTAACATCCAGACCCAAGTGTCAAGGCAGAGTTTGATGACTTTACTTGGGCTGGGACCTAACCTCCTGGGGTCAATTAGTCAGATACTGGAGCTTGTTGGGGGAGTTGAAGATGGGGTCGATATATGTTCCCAAGTGAGCTCCGAGGTCAGCATCCTGAGTTCACAGGTGGAAGAGATTAGGGATGGGGGTGGGGGCACTTGGACTGTGCCTGACTGAAGAAAAGCAGACCAGGAGGAGGTGCGATTTAGAAGTCACCCAAGAGCTGGCTTCTGTACTATGTTCATGTAGCGCTGGAAACCTGAGTGTGTCTCAGAAACATGCCGGGGGACCAGCAAGGACTTGAATCCAGACCCCTTCTCCAGCCTCACCCAACCCCAGTGGCCCTGCTTTTATTCGATTTATTTATGTTGGCATAACATGTAAAATTTTAAAAAATTACTAAAAAGCTTCATGGCTTTAAAAATGAATGAATAAACTTAAATCCCCCTACTTCAGTCTATTTGCCAAAATAAGTCAATTCAGTAGTAAACTTTTTTTTTTTTTTGGTTTTGTTTTGTTTTGTTTTAATGGATGGGCTCTTGGTATGCTGCCCCGGCTGATCTCAAGACATCCTTTCACCTCAGCTTCTGAGTAGCGGGGACTACAAGCAGGCACCACCACACCCATCTCAGGGGCAAATTTTAATCTAATAAATTGTTAGGCAAGAGCTGGTTGGCTATTTTCCCCTTCAGTGTTCGATCTCAGGTTCTCTGGTGGTGTACTAGTATGGAGCGGGTGAGTTCCTCCCTCAGGGGCTCTTTGAAGAGTTGCTAAGGAGCTGAAGGTTGCAGTCAGGGAGGGCAGGGTGGGCCAGGGAGAATGGAGAACAGATTCTCATTTTGGACCAGGGAGAATGGAGAACTCCTAATCAACCTTTCTCAACATTGGCTGTAATGACCTTTGGGACTGGATATTCTTTGTGTCCTGTGCAACATAAGATGTTGAACAGCATCTCTGGTTTCTACCCAGTACCCCCCAGTAGCATATTCCTAGTGTGACGACCAGAGATGGTGCTCATTGCTTTCAGAATGACCCCACCTCCCACAGAGGGGCCATCCAGCTGGAAGGAGAGGTGGGGACATTTATCAGCCTTTCCTCCATCTCATTCACTGTGCCACCACGGGGTGCACAGGGTAAATAAGTATCAAATCCCACTCCTCCTTAACCTTGGCCTCTAGTAATGCTGATTGTCCCAGAGGCACTGATGAGTGTGTAGAGGAAGGCTGTGGCTTACTCTTGTGGGAGGTCATTGCCCAAGATCTTGGCAATGATAACATCACCAGGCTGCAGGCCTCAGAGGGCCGTTGTAGAGAAAATCCAAGTTGGTAGTGCATTTCTCAATTTTCACACTGTCCTAATCCATCAGGAATCAAGTCTGACCTGCCCTGGGTCTGGCTGCTGTTTCAGAAACCTGACAAACCTTGCTCTATTTTAGAGCCCTTGAGTTGAGAACAAGCTCTTCAAGCTTTTGCACAAAAAGTTACAAAAGTTACAAAAGTTCTCTGTAATCAGTGAGGGGTGGGGGAGGGATTAAGTGGTTTGGCTGGGCAGGTTCGCTCCCTCCTGAGAGTCACGGATTCTGGGGTTGGCTTGGGAGATGGGAACTGGGCCCAGGGATTGTTGACTGGAGCTCCTACTGAGATTTCCTCTGGGGCCAAAAGATCAGAGAGAAAATAAAACTTTTGGAAGTGCTGATAAGACAACAGAATCCATTGTGGGGGGGAAATGGCTCCATTTGGTAAAGAATGCAAATTAGAGAAATATCCTCTTTCCTGTAGACCTAAAACTACCTAAAGGAGCTCAATCCGGCTTATTCTCATCTCTTGTGTGGAAAAGAGACAAAGTGACAGGTCTTAATTCCAGGTGAAGATAGAGGATCAGAATGTCTGTCCTTTACTGGGAAGTCTTGATCCTTATCCTTATAGGCCCTAAGTTAAGGGAGAGAGGTGAAAGAGAGAGAGAGGAAGACAGAGAGAGACGGGGGGGGGGGG
>NW_026000164.1:15155880-15177398 GCF_001458135.2 Marmota marmota marmota | reverse complement strand
GGGGGGGGGGGGGGAGAGAGAAAGAAGAAGAGGAAGAGGAGCAGCAACAGTAGAAGGGTGGAGAGGAAGACTTTCTCAACTATGTGCCTTTTGATTTGAATTAGAGGATTTGGGCAAGCTGAGATAGACTCTCCAGCTTTTCTACCTCTCTCTCTCTCTCTCTCTCTCTCTCTATTTTTTGGTACCAGGGATTAAACCCAACAGCACTCAACCATATCCCCAGTCCTATTTTTACATTTTATGTAGAGACAGGGTCTAGCTGAGTTGCTTAGGGCCCCACTAAGTTGCTGAGGTTGGCTTTGAACTCGTGATCCTGATGCCAGCCCAGTCTAAGCAAATCCAGCCAGGAGTTTTAAGGATAAGATATCAGAATCTGAAAGTTTGATGGGTCTGAAACATAGTATTGCAAATATCATTAGGATTTGGAGCCAGAGGAAGCCACCTTCACCCATCAGGATTAAGAACATTTTTATCTGGATTTTCCTTAGAGCAGAAGAATGGATTAAAAATACCTTTAGAGGGTCTTTTCAGATATTGCTCACTTAGGTCACCCACAGAATCTACATCCATGTCCTTTTTACCCCTGTCAGTCTTCTCAAAAGGCCGTTGGTAAGCCTGGATTCACACAGCCCAAGATACTCTGCAAAGTTCCATTCTAGAAGTCTGATGTCCCTACACCTGGCCCATGTCTTGCAGGTGGCTCAATTAATATTGGCTGGACTGGACTGCTCTATTAGCTGACAAGTCTCTTTTATCTTGCTAGGGAGAACACTCTGGACCCCCAGGCCCCTTTTCAGTGCCAGCGGCTGGAAGGAATATGGGAGTTGGTGGGTTTTCAGGGAATGTCTTTAAGAAACAGTGTTGTCAATTCTATTTTGCTCTTTTTTTTTTTTTTTTAAAGAGTTCAGAATTGACATTTCTCATGTAGAATGTTCCCTAACTTGTTACTTACTAACTCAGCCTTGGATCTGCCCCTTTTCTACCCCTATGATATCCCACTCACTGGACGAGGCTTGAAATCTGGTCATTTGCTATCCTAAATGACCAATGGGCCCTTTGTATACAATTTAACTTGGGAAGTTGGGGTGCAAGTTTTACCCTACTAGGGACATGGAAAAATGGCTGAGTGATGATGCCCCCTCTCACTTCCTCCTTTCTTTTTTTTTTTTGATATTGGGGATCGAACCCTGGGTCTTATGCATGCTGGGGAAGTATTCCACCATTGAGCTACGACCCCAGCACTGCCCTCTTCTTCTGTAATATGATAAACAGTCTGGACTCCTGTGTTAGAGAGATGGGCAAGAAAAAGGGGAAAGTCATTTTGATTCCTCCTAATGTGTAATGGTGGCTTGTCACTCTGAAGAACCATCAAAACTGTAGGTCAGGTGCTCCTGCCCAGGTCCCAGCCACTTTTCTTAATGGCAGCCCAGTGCAAGCAAATTCATCCAGGAGTTTTAAGCATGAAATATCAGAATCTAAAAGTCTGATGCAACAGCTGAAGGATGGGTACAAGACGTAGTCAGTGTTGGGCCCCTAATTTGTCACTCCTGTGGGCACTGGTTAAGGTCCCCAAAGGTAGGGGTTGATTTAAAGGAAAGCAGGCCTCCCTAATAAGTGCTAGGGAGAAGAGGGTAATGTGTCCTTGTTAGCATTCCCTGAAATCAACTTGACATTGAGTAAAAAATACCATGAAAAGAAAAGGAAAAAAAAATCAGGTCCATTTGGACAAAGTAGCCCAGGAAAAATGTCAGCAGTAATCACGGGCTGCTAATCCCAGCCCAGTGCTACTCGGCGTCTGCCTGGCATGCTGGGGTATTTATTTTACTAAAGACATAAGCCAGCTTGTTTTTAAGAACCATCCTAATCCCCTCTATTTAACTTTTTAACTTAATCTTGGTTACCAAGTTACTTAAGGAGTGCAGAGGGAGACACCCCACCCCCAACGATCAGAACCAGCCTGACTTAGCTTATTCTTCCTGAAATCTCAAGGCAGGTGACAGCTGGAGGAAGGGATAAAGCCACAGATAGAACAGAGGGGAAGAAGGAAAGGAAGAAAGCAAGAGGCCAGAGGCCAGCCAAATGCAGAGCCGATGCTGCTAAACAATGCTGGTTAAAAATTAAGTCACAGTCTAGGGTTTGGGGGCTCATATCATTTTATGTCTGTCTTTCAAGAGCACAGAGAGAGAAACACAGAGGCTAAAAATAACAAAAGGGTCATATGCACCGACCAGGGCAACACATCAAGCTCTGTTTCTAACTTAAACTTTCTTCTGGAAAGTTCCCAAGATTTTCAAATTCTGATAATCAGAGCCCCCTGTGATCTGACCACAGACCCGACACAGGCTCCACCATGCCCTCCTTCCCCATCCTTCTCTGGGTCATGACAGGTGGTCTCCCTGTGTCTCTAGTTGCTCTCACATAAAGATGGTCACAGGTTGACTCCTGATGAGTAACTGCTCACCAGTGTGTCCTTCTTATGGATCCATTGCCTGGTCCCCAGCTTTGTGCCACACACATTAGTCATTTCAGCCTCATCCCTCACTCTGTCCCCACTGAGCTGAATATCAGAGGGTTGGGGTTCTGGCACTGAGATGGAGGAGTGAATATGACAGTTTTTAGAAAGAAGTCATTTTGGTCTCCTCTAGAAAATCATGTCCATTCCTTCAGTCCCACAATAACCCACTTGTGGGTACTGCATAAGCACCCCACTGCCTCCCCATCTCCCTTGTTTGCCCTCCCACTGACTCCAGGCCCTGGAGAGGCACAGGTGGATACTTACGCTGCTGGGGTGGAGGATGGGCAGAGGCAGCAGCAGCAGCGGAACGCAGACGACCAACAACAGGTTCCTTGCTCCAAGAAGGCCCTGAAGAAGGCCCATGGTGGCCCTATCTCCTCTCCGCGCCCCTGGACCTGCTCTGCCCGGAGCGCCTTTGGTCCTCACTACGCACGGCATCTGTCCAGGAAGACTTCTTAAACCTTTCTTGGCTCCCAAGAGTCCTCTCTGGTCTTGGGGGCAGAAGAGGAGGGCTGTTCTACCCCCGTTCCCACCGAGGGCTGGGCTCCTGGCCTTGGCCTTAGGTGGGATTGATGAGCATGGTTTTATGACCAGCGAGAAGGAACTGGGAAAGGATGATAAACGGGGGCATAGTGGGTTCCCTCTCCGCGTGGTTAGCAAGAGAGCAACCTCATTCTAGCCATCGGGAAAAGCCCTCTTAAGCGATTAAACCCACACTTTGCTGCTGTTCGGCTTTGAAGAATCATTTAAAATCTTTTAAAAATAAAAATGCTAAGAGCATACTGTGCTCTCCGTCATTTCCCCTCCCTCTGATGGCCTGTTGGGGGAGTACCTCTCTCACCTCCTAGCTGGCTCGCTGTTGGTAAATTCTGGAAGCCCTTTCCCTTTAAAACAAGCACCTGAGTCTGTCAGAGGCCCATGCAGGCCTCAGATGGGGCTGCTGCTCTCTCCCAGGACCTGGCACCCTAACTCGTTTCCAACTTCTTTCCTTCAAATTGGTTTCCTACTTATAATTGGCCCTGAGCCTGGGCCTCCAAAGCAGGGGGGGAAAAATCCCCAAGACATTCCTTTTTGTCACAGGACAAAAACCCTCTGGAGGCCCACCTTGAACTTTCATCCACCAATGGAAAGCCAGGATGGAGTAGTAGCTCCGCCCATTCTTCAAAGCCAATCAGCAGGTTGAAAAGAATGAGTCAGTGTCTCTTCCAAAGGCAGTTTTTGATTGGTCACAGTAGGGGCCTGCTGAGTCTGCGGAACCTAGGCAGCAGGCGACGCTTATTTTTCCGTTTCTCAAACATCCTAGGGGCCAGAGTGGCGATCATCATGGTAAACATGATTCCACTTCCCCAAGCTCTGCTTTGATGTTTCTGGGCATGGGACATAGAGCTTTCCCTGGGAGGGCCACTTGCTGACCTGGTCCTCAGGAAGAGGACAGGGTGGCAAGGAATTTGTCCCAGAGTGGAGGATAGTAAGCCTTTCAGGCATCCCTGCTGGCCACAGTCGATTCTTCAGCACCTGGGGCTATACAAGGGTCTGAGCCCCCAGAAAAGGCCCTGGAACAAAGGCTGCTGGAGCATCTGGGAGAAGCAGGAGGGAAGCTGCCTCTCTGGAGAAGTCCAGATGCCTGTGTTATTTCAGAGTCCCTTTGAGCCTGATGTTGGTGGTCTCTGGCTAGGGTAGGTGCCCAAATGCTCCTTTCTGAGGCTTTGTACCAACAAGGAAGCAGGAGGCCCCTTTTGGCTGCTATACCAGGGAAAGGTGGGAAGGCAGAGAACTTGACAACTTCAGGGACCAGTGGCAGTTAGACTGGAATTTTTCCTGCTCACACATTGGGAGAAGCAGTAGCCTCATTTCTCAGAGAGGATGTGTGGATTTAGAAGGAAGGAAAGGAAAGAGGTTGGGGAGAAATAAAGCAAGCAAGCAAAAGAGAAAACCCCCAACCTTCTCTAAGTGGTGGTCTTTGGCAATATTACCCTGATCTGGGAGATGCTGAGCAGAGCCTGGGCTTATGAAACTCATGTTTTCTCCAAGACACAGTATCTGAGAAATGGCATCTTCTCAGGTTTGCAGCTATACCAGTTGGAAATGATCCCCAGGCTAAAGGTATAATGACTCCAAGAATCAAGTCCTTCTTGACTTCTAAGGCAGGTGCACCTGTGGATAGCCCCGATCTTTGAGGTTATCTTGCCATTGTAGGACAGGCTAGGGTGACTCATCTCTTTACATGTATATTAAAACCTGGCTCTTGTATTTACGAGATTCTGGCTTCGTTTTTGTAATGATTTTGAAACTCAGAATGAACAAGACCATATGTGTGATGTTTTGGTTGCAAATATTAGAGAGACCAGAGGATAGTAAACAGCTGTTGAAGTCATATCCACTACTGAACCTAGGAACCACTTCAAATTCTTTTAGTGAGTTAATCCAAGATAACCAAGATTCCAGAGAGTTTAGTAACTTGACTGTGGCATTTTTATTATACCATAGATGAATATTGTTAAATAAAATTAGGTAAGGCGAGTAACACAGTAAGACCAGTAGTTCTCCTTCAGGACTCTATCCATTTTCTAGACAAAGAAAACACTTTCCAGAATCCAATGCTCAAGACATATAAGATAGATTCCACTTGAATGAGGTATCAAAAGTAGCCAGACTCTTAAAAAAAGAAAGTAAAATGATGGTTCTAGAGGTCTGTTGCACAATATGCAGGACTGTGGATACAGCTGAGTGGTAGAACATTTGTGTAGCATGCAGGAGGCCCTGGGGTTGATTTCTAGCACCACAAAAACAAAGTAACAACAACAACAAAAAGCACCTCCACAAAACAATGTTGCATAGATGTAACACTAGTGTACCGGAGGCTTAAACACAGTTAAGATTATGATTTTTTAGACTAGTTTTACCTACACAAATGCCTTTTGACACACCTTTTATGTAACTTATTTTATCATCAGATTCAAGGTTAGAATGACAGAGCAATGAAAGATTCAGCATGTTGATGTTTGTCATTGTCTCTTGAATGACCAGAGAGAGCCACCAGGATGCCATCCATACAGGAAGCTTCCGGAGTTTTTAGACACTAAAACTTCCCAGCAGTATAGAAATGGCAGAAATGCCCCATAAGCCACAGGCAAATTTCCACTGCAAACATCCACCCCCAAATTATTCTGTGAGTAAATGTGACAAAAGGCAGCCCAGCTGTGATTGTGATTGTCTATAGAGTGTTATGCTCATGAGGCCAAATGGGAGAGTCTGTTTCCACCTTATTTCTCTGTTGTTCCCTGGACAAGAAATAGGGTTTTTTGGGTGGAGATGGTGAGCATATATGATTTTGTATGTCATGAAGCCATTATTTAAAGACATTTTGTGGGTAAGAATTTATCTTAGATTAAAATAGTGTTTAAGAATCTAGTTGTTGAAAATGAAGTCTTTATTCTTAAAAATGTCCTGTCCCTTTCCCCCTGTTTTTTTTAGTCATTGATTGTCATAATTTATGAATATAAAGTGCCTTTTGATTCTTTGTTGCTGAGTGAATAAGCTGTCATTGCTCCCAGTGGGGAAGGGTCCTCCTGTTTACAGATCTCTTACTCCTGGGAGCAGCCACTTTGTTTAACATGGTAGGCAGGAACTATACAGATGGATCTTTCCACCTGGTGATTCTGAGTACAAGAAAGTTCTTAGACCCATTTTGATGGGAGTGGACTCTCGGAGTGGGATACAAGACTGACCATCTTGCACAGTATCCAAGCACTGAGAATAAGGGCCAGTCTCCTTCCCACCCCACATCCAGGAAGGTACAGGGAGTGAAGGTAGGCTTGAGGTCCATCCCTGGGCAATCCTAACCCTGTTTGTACATTGACCTTTGCTCTGTTCAAAGGAAACTGAATGACACTGAGTGTGATAATATGGGAAGGCAGATAAAGAAAGATGGAGCAGAAGCCAACCATAAGGGATGGAGATGTATAAAAAACACAAAGAAAAATATTCAGAGCTGGGCATGGTGGCTCACACCTATAATCCCAGCAACTTGGGAAGTTGAGGCAGGAGGCTAGTTTGGGGGCTAGCCTGGGAAATTTAGAGAGACTCTATTTCAAAATAAAAATTAAAAAGGGCTGGCTCTGTAGCTCATTCAACTGCCTTGCATGTGTGAGGGCTGAGGTTCAACCTCTAGTACAGGCAAAAAAAAAAAAAAAAAAATCAGAATTGGGCCAAAATATAGAGGAACAGAGACAAAAACTAGAATGGAAAAGAAAGAGAGATAGAGGGGGAGAGAGAGAGAGAGAGAGAGAGAGAGAGAGAAACTGTATCAAAGAGAACATGTAATGTTAGAAAGAGAAATATCAAGCGAAAAAAAAGCACACATCAGAATCTGCCTTTGAGGAAAGGAAAGAGTGGTATAATCAGGGAGTGAGAAAGACAGAGAGGCTAAGAATTATTAAACTTCTGAGCCTGAGAGTATCAGAATGCAAAGCTGTATTTTTCTTGGACAATAAATGCCTTCTCTGGCATCTCGATAGTTCTCCAAAGACCATGCAGTTAGTGCTGACAGGCAGCTCTTTTGTTCAAAGATTTTGAGGAAGCCTGGACCTCACGATCATCAAATGGTGATTAGTAAATACTCTTTAAAGAATCAAGTTTAGCCCAGTGAATTCAACTCATCCAGAGATCAGAGTTCTTACAGCGTTAGCCTCCGGAACCCAGCAGTAACCCTAGGAGGAGAAGCCGGAAAGATCTCTGTGCTGGTGAGGAATCTGTATCAGAACACGGGTACCTTTCTAGTAGCAGAGGCCTTCATCTGTTAACTCTCATTAACAGAGTTCAGAAGCCGGGCTACCTCAGTTTGCAGGCAATGGAAGCTAAAGAAGAACAAACTGTGAAGGTGGGCTCCAACAGCCTGATGGGCAGCGAAAACCTCAGAACTGGACACAGTGGGCAAAGCCCAGATCTTGCAGGGGTGGTCTCAACAGCCCAGCAGACCGCTCAGATCCAGACCCCGTCCCTGTAGCATTTCACGGTTGCAAGTGATTGTAGAAATTTAATAGATAGAAGGAAACTTAGAGATTATCTTATCCGCCTCCTTCCTTAGAATGTTCCAAATGATTATCTTAAGATACCAAATAGAAGCTTAAACCATATACATAGGGTTCAAATAGATACCAAGTCAATATTTTTAAAATGAAAATTTTGGCATTTGAACGGGTAAAATTCTGCCAACTGAAAATCACTTTTATTTGCAGCACTTAATTATTTGATGAGGCTTAGCAATTACAGATAGGCCTGGGTGTTGGTGCCATCTCTGACATTCGGAGGACCTCTTTGCATTAGCTTAGTCTCTTTGTTCAAAGGACAGGATATGAATGGGATGGCCCCATTTCTCAGAGCCCCCTTCCTGTGTCTCCTCTGTAGTAGACTGACCTTCAGCAAAGACACATAGAGGTCTTACAGTGACTGATTTTCTAGCTGATTCTTCTTGATGGCTTTTGGAAAAGTCCCATACATCCTGGACTGACCACATATTTATTAGGGTATGGATCTACCTCTTTGACATTTACTGTAGAACCTTAGGAAACAGGTCCCCTTCCCCTACCCCCTTCGTCTGGCACCCTGGTCCCTTAGCACCAAAGGAATCTGTTTCCCGTCTTCAAGCCATGCCTAAAACTATGATGTCTTCTCTACTGTATCCTCACTCAAGGGTGTGTGTGTGTGTGTGTGTGTGTGGCAACTTCTCTGGTCAAAGCACATCTTGGACTTCTGTGCATCACCTGGCAAATCATCCTGCATCTGGAGGTATCTTGAATACCCCTTTAGTCCTTTCTTTCTGCCCAGGTCACATTATGACACCAATCAGGGGTGTGTATCAGGAAGCACCAAGAGCAGAAGAGCATGGAGTTACTCTTATTCTATCTCTGCCACTCTCTGTTGATGGTACATGGAGTAGAGAGTGAACTTTCTGGATTGCTGTGTGTGCTGGTCCCTGTTTCGAGGTCCTGATGTGGGCCAGCCTCTCAGGGAGACACTCCAGGGCCTGAGGATCGCATCAAGTCATGCCTCAGGGCCTGGAAGAGGCTAAGGAGGGACTGGGCCCAGATGTCCTTCTGATACCCTTGGGACAGGGCCGTGCGGTAGGCTGTGTAGGCGAGGGTCAGCAGTGTCCTTTCAAAGTCTTCTTTTTTGAGGATGCCAGGGTAGCTGGACAGGCTGGCACTCAGCCGGCGGATGTCTGGGATGCGTTTGGGGATCACATCATTACAGATGGTGTGGAAGTTCAAGGCTTTCCTCAAGGAGGCCAGCTCCTCATCCTTGATGGAGATGTCCAGGTCAGGGCTGATCTCAAGTTCGGCCAGCAGGAACTGGTGAGATACATGGAATGTGGAAAGACATGAAGCTAGGCATGGTTGAGGACACGGCAATTGTCACTATCACACATGGTCACTTAGGGAGGCAGCTGTGGAAAGAGCTTTGGATCTAAGAGACCTGGGCTTCACTTCTGATCTTTAAACTTGCTACGTGACCTTGGACAAATTGCCTCACTTCTCTGGGCCTTACTTTCCTTCTCCTCAAAAGGAGGGATACTGGGATATGGGAATATCATGAGAGGTACATAAGACAAATATGGACAAGTATGACAGTGCCTGGTCCATGGCCACTATTTAAGTGACCAATTATTGTTTCTAGTGTCCCAGATCAGTCCCTTCTTCCCTCTCACCCACAAAGAATTTTCTAAAGCATAAATTATTTTTGATAATTTTTAAGCAGAATTTGAGATTTAAAGGATGCAGAGAACTGTGCTGGGAATTCAGTGGGATACAGAGGTTTGTCTTCGACTCTTATCAGCTTGTAAGAATAGGGTCTGGGTCTGCCATCCTTGTCGCTGCCCAGCACCAGGCACACAGGAGGAACCTGATAAATACTTGGATAGATGACTCCACATCTCCAGTCTGCTCTCTGTTTCCATCTCCACAACACCGTCTGTTATCGTTCTAAAGCTTGGCTCTGTTCTGTGACTCCCAAGTTCAAGTCTTGCCAGACTGTTCCCCAAGACAGGGTTTGAAATCTCCCTGGCTCCACTGTGTTGTGTGGCTGCTGCAGGCAGTCTCTTTCCTAACCAGACTGTTTTGATACACAGTCACAGGATATAAAAGCTGGAGGGGAATTTTGGGAGCCATAATTGAACTTTTTCATATAACAGTTGAGGAGATTTAGGCTTAGAGAGAATCAGTGGCTTATGCAAGGTCACACTGCTGAAGAATTAAAGCTCAGAAATCAAACCTGGGATTGTACCACTGACCCGAACCAAGAGCCCTCAGGAAATCTGCTCTGTAGTTTGGAGGAGTAGGATCTCAGTGGGGCAGGTGTGAGTGGCAGAAGAAGAGACCCTTTCAGGCTTCTGGAAACCTCCGTGGACTAGCAGGGCAGCCAGACAGCAATGCTGTTCCAGCAGACAGGGTCTACGGCCTTAGGGTCTGCACCCAGATCCCAGCGTGGCCTTGCCTGGACACTATGGATGAGTCGGCCTCCAAACCTTTGCTTGGGAATCGTCCACACTCTGGTGTCTGAGTGTGGGCAGTGGCACCTGTGGGACAAATCTAATCTCGAGTTTGCCTGGGCTGAACTGCTAATTCTGTCATTCCCTGTTCAGGCTCATGGGGAAGGAGAGGAGGTGTGAGCAATTCCTTCCTTTGGGATGGGCAGGATTCTATGACCTCCACAAATGGGTCTAGGCCATTCCCTACTGCAGCTCACCATTCAGGGACTCAGACGGGTCATCTCTTCTTTTCCAAAAAAAAAAAAAAAAAAGATAAAGAAGGGCTGATCTCAAGTTCAGCCAGCAGGAACTGGTGAGATACATGGATTGTGGAAAGGCATGAAGCCAGGCATGGTTGAGGACACAGCTCTTGTCACTATCACACACAGTCACTTGTGAGGCAGCTGTGGAAAGAGCTTGGCTTGACCCCTTTTCCTCTGCCTACCTGGTAGAGCAGCTCCACTTCCTCCAGGGAGGTCTGTAGGACTGGGTTCAACGGCATGGATGACGACCTCTTTGGCCGATGAGCAGCAGGGAAGAGCTTTGCTAAAAGAACCAACAGAGTAAGCTTGTGGGTTGCTGTGCACACAGACCACCGCCCTCCACTTAACCATGAAGGTAGCCTGTGCATCTTGACCTAGCCTGGGGAGAGGTGATGGACTCCCCTGGTGTGTCTCAGAAAGCTCCTGGGCACGTCAGGGCAGCATCTTCAAACCTGGGTGCTCATCAGAACCATCCAAGAAAGTGTTGAAAAATATATAGGCGTAGGGGTACGTTTGTGCTAGAGACCTCATATTAAAACAAAGCAAAAATAAATCAAAACAGATGGGAGCCAGCAAACGAAAACCCTTAAGTTCAGCAAGTGAGTTCCCCCAGATATCGTTTTCTAATAAACACACAACTGAGCACTTTTTTTTTTTTTTTTTATCAGTATGGAGTACTGGATTATAGTTTTTCACCATGCTGTCAATCAGAGAATCAGACTTCTGCTTACCCTAGCCATCTGCAGAACAGCTGCCAAAAATTTGAACCCAAGTAACAAAGGAAGAGAGCTGCCACAAGACCCCAGTACCTGGCTCTAGGGGATTTTGTGGTCAGCTCAGGGTTTCCCCTAAGAGCCATGAGATTTAGCAACGCATTTAGCATGGAGTCTGTGACTTCACCTTGTTCCCCAGTGGTTGCATTTAGAAGTGTAGCGCTTAGAGGAACAAAGGATAGGGAGAACTGGGAACTGACTGAGGACAAGGGAAAGAGAAGGCTGTTACAGAGTGCAGGAAGATCGTCACAGGCAGCTGTTTTCCAGGGTCACATCAGACTAGGAGCAAACAGCCCCTGCCTCTGCTCAGCCCCTCTTTGCACCTGTCACAGTGGTAAACCCGCTGCCAACAGATAGGAAAAGGTGCATCTTCTTCAAGTCACTTGATTGTAATCTACCAGAAAACTGGAGAAAGAACTGTAAAAACCAGATTACAACATGAGCGGCACCCCCTGGAGTTGGGCAAGCTTACTTTGCGTAACCAGCCATAACAGACCTGCTAGTTGATAATGGTGCCCTTCAGCCATGGAGAAGAGGTCAAATTGCGCTAAAGAAGGCAGGTGTTGTGTGAAGCAGTTTAGAAAGATTCCCATCAGAGGTAATAGAAATGGAAACATCTTCAGCTGACAGAGAATTACCTGAAAAACTCACTTAGGAATCCCCTGCTTCTCAAAAGAAGTTCATAGGATGCAGAACTGATGAAATACTGTCTTCTCAGTAACTCACTTATGATGGGTACTACAAGTTTCCCAAGGGCTGGGATAGATGGCTTCACGTCTCCGTGTCCCTATCAGAGCCTGAAGTAATGAGTTGAGGGCAACATGAGCGAAGATTTGCCTCTGATTTCTCTTGATAGAATATGATACCAGGATACCAGGTCCTGGATCAAGTGAACCCCTTCTTCAGGATAGGATTCCAGAGCAATTTCATGTCTTTAATTCTCTTCCTAGAATTTCTTTCTTGTTGCAAAATTAAAGGTACTTTTTCTTTTTCTTTTCTTTTTTTCTTTCTTTCTTTTTTTTTGTGATGGGTGGGGGTGGGGTACTGGGGATTGAACCCACAACCCCAGCCCTATTTTGTATTTTATTTAGAGACAGGTTCTCACTGAGTTGCTTAGTGCCTTGCTTTTGCTGAGGCTGGCTTTGAACTCATGATCCTTGCCTCAGCCTCCCAAGCCACTGGGATTATAGGCATGTGCCACCGCACCTGGCAAAAGTACTTTTTCCTTAAAAAAAAAAAAAAATTCATTCCCCCAGCAAAAGAAGGGGCAGGGAGGGAATGTCATGGACATGGAGCTCTCTCTGCTCCAGATGAGAGGCTCTCTGTGGTCACCTCTGGGGAGGTTATTGCCATCTTAAACCTGGGCTTTCTTGTTTCCCTGTGAACAGCAATTTTCACGTGCTCACCCCAGGTGGATCCCTGGTTTTCAAGATTGAGAAGAAAATACTTCCTGATTCAAAACCAAGCTTAATAATGGATACTTGGTCATTTCCGACAGCCCTTGTTCTTATACCTCACAATAACCGTTTGGGGGAAATTGTTGGAATCAGCCTCAGTCCTCTAGCCTGGGGGAACCAGGACTGCTGGAGGAAGTAGATGTGGGGAGCACTGGAGTCTTTAAACTGGGTCCCTTTCTCCCTTCTCTCTTCCTGCATCTGTCCCATCCCCTAGAAGTACTGCCCCCCATATTTCTGTAGTTGCCTTGACTGTGTACTTTGGACAGAGGTGGGGGACATTTATGTCCTCTTCGGCTGCAGGAGGGCTATGAGGCTGAGCAGTGGCCAGAGTCTGACTCCCCAGTTGAGACCTGGAGAGGATATATTCTCCTGAGCTGCTAATGCTGGAGGTGGTGGGCGAGAAATATCTCTCTCCAGGCCATGTCAAAACATAGAGGTACAAGTTAGATGTACACTATTCCTAGACGTTCTTGTCCATAATGATAAAGGCTGGATCCTGACAGAAGTGCTAATGGCCAAAAGAGGGGCAGGCCAGCTCCACACACGTATACATACGTGCAAATCTTGAGGCTAGATCTGCTTCCACATCATTAGAAGAAGGACCCCACTTCCCTTGGAAGCCTCTCTCTCGAACACCCAGCCACTCACTGGTTTCCTTCTCTGTCTCCTGAGGCTGCTGGTATCATCTATTCTGCACACTTCCCACCCTGATGGATAACCCCTGGGAAGTGTCATCCGCACTGCTGGGTCCTAGAGGGAGGGAATGTGTTTTATGTTTTCTCCGCATGACCTTGAAACCTGCATAATTGCGGGGCTCAGAGTGCAGGCCCAATATATATTTTGGAATGATTAAAAAAATAAACTAGGTATTAAACAAAATAAAACAACAGCCTTGGGGAGTATTCAGGTTGTGCTGATTTTCTTCCCTTTTCCTTCTGTCCCATCCCCCAAACTTATGGAGGTCACCGTAAGTTCAGCTCCCTGCTCCCTGCGAGCCATTAGGGTGAATTGCTTGGTGTACTAGTGCAGTCTCAGCAAGCAGGGAGCCCTTAGTGCTCTTCACTGGGCGGCCATTAGCAATGGCACCTTCCCTGAGAGAGAAGGGAGAGAAGGGGGGAGCAGAGTGGGGAGACCAGAGACTGGCAGGCAGGAGGGTACCCCGCCATCCCTGGGACCACAGAGCCTCAGACAAGAGACTTGTCAATCATTGGCTTTGGGTACCTTTCGTTGGGTGTTAAACTGGGACCATTCATCATTTTCTCTCTTCTTTACTCAACCCCCACACCCAGCCTGTTCTCTAGGTATTTCTTTGGAATGTGAACGTGCCTATGCGGACTGCTCAGTGTCTGTTCTGGGCACACCTGGGCCTCACTAGTCTCCTTGAGTGAAAGTCTGCTGCACATACTGCCCCTGGGGCAGGGAGCTGAGAGCTCCTCCTCTCCTCCCCAGTTCCCCAGACAACGAGCATCTGTGATATATCGGACCAACCCGCAGGGAACAAGTGATTCACTCACCAAAGGTCCTGCCACGTGGACTAAGCTACTCCAGGAACCTGATCTGGAGAGTCATGATTCATGTGTTATGGCAGGTCCCACCCATGTCCCCTGTTGAGGGACACTGTTGGGCCTCATTCTAGAGCTGTTGAAATGTGAGGCTCAGAAATAATAACAGTTCGGGGGCAACCACTGTGTGCCCCGCCGTGAGCTCTGTGCTTTCCAGACTTGAAAGGTAAGCATTAACTTCCCATTTTCTAGATGAAGGAACTGGATGGTTAAGGAAATTGTCCTGGGCCGCCCAATTTGTTTGAGATAAGACTAAAGATCAAGATCTTCCGGACTCTGAAACCCAGTCTCACTGATACGGTGAACAATGCTCTCTTTTTGTGGATACATCTGTCCAAACACCGGACATTCTTCAGTTCTGAATGACTTCAGGGAGGATCAGGTAGTTAATCATGAAGGAGTAAATGAACGAATGAATGAATGCATTTGGTATAAAACACGTTCTTTAAGGCATGTACATTAAAAAGTCATATACCAGGCTAAATCAGCATGGCCCCTGGGCTCGCTCCTGTGTTCCCTTCTCGTTCCTTCGCAATCACTTGACACTTGTGCAATCACTCGTTCCTTTGCACAACCCAACCCTACCTGCTCCACACCTGCATCCGCGCACCTGCGTGAGGCTGGAGAAAAACACGACCGCCTTAAATGGCCTTACTTTAAACTCACTGTCCCTCATCCCACATGGGCCTGAAAGTGCCATCACATTTAGATTCCTGTCATCTTGCCTTTCTCCAGTGACTGTTCCATTCCCTCCTGAAGCTGGTTGCCTGCCCTCTGTTTATACTCCAACTTCTCTTCTGCTCTCCTCTTGCGCTCCCATCTACAGCCCAAATTTCCTTGTGTGCAGGAAGTCTCGAGGAGGACGTCCCTCCGGCACAGCAGCCTTTTCTTTCCTACATCATGGATTCTCTCCTCTTTACTGGATCTTTCACAATAGCATGAAACACATTGCTATGTCTTCCATCATAATTAAAAAAAAGAAAAAAATCCCTGCTCGATGGCCGCCCTTTTTCTCCCCAGTCTGCTTGTTCCCCGTGCTCTGGGCTCCCTTCCTCTTCTAGCCACACTCACTTCTGTGCTACCTTCCAGCTGTCCTGGTTTCCAGGCCAGACTCCTCTATTTCCTGCTGGAATCTCCTTTTTGGATGTGTGGTAGCTGCTTCTCCTCCCCGTCACCCCCAACACGCGCACACGTCTGCCCCATCGCCAGCCTTCCCCCACTTCTCTCTGTCATTCAACCTTCATCTTGGACTTTCTTTGACATCCCGCATCCAGCCAGTCAGCAAATCTTGTTGGCTGTATCTTCAGAAATTATCGGGAATGTGACGACTTCTTGCCACCTCCTCTGCAGCCGCCTGGTCCTGGCCATGAGCATCTCCCCTTAACGGCAGTGACCCTGCCTCGGTTGGTTCTACTCTTAACGCAGCAGCCCAAGTGAGTCCGCAGAAACGCAGGTCTGACCATGTGGCTCCTCCGCCCAGAACCCTCTCTGCCTTCCCATGTCTCTCCGACCCAAAGACCTTCAAAGGCCAGCAGGAGCTGACCATGTGGCTCCTCCGCCCAGAACCCTCTCTGCCTTCCCATGTCTCTCCGACCCAAAGACCTTCAAAGGCCAGCAGGAGCTGCCTGACAGGACTCCTTGCTCCCCTGGCTCACACCACTCTGCCACATGCCTCCTCACAACCCCTTTGTTCCTGTGTGTTTCTGAGCACACCAGGCAAACTTCTGCCACAGGGCCTTTGCGTTTATGTTCCTTCTTTCTGGATTATTCTTCCCTGGACTGCAGGACTCCCTCCCTGCCCTCTCGGGTCTTTTGCTCTGTCAGTGAGGCCCTCTGTGACTACCATACCCTCCATTTGCTCCAACCTTGGTCCCTACCTTGTTCCCACCCAACATATCATAGATGTCACTTATGTGTTCATTTTCTGTGTCCCCTCCCTGGATCGAGGGCTGCACGAGGGTATAGGATTTTGTCAGTTCCCTTCACTGCTGTATTCCCAGTGCCTAGCACAGTGCTCGGTACCCCTTGATGAATGAATAAACAACCACATAGCAACACATTGCTACCCCTGCCTCGCAACTTGCCTCTTTCCAATCAGAGTGTTTTACAAAACCTTCCTCTTTCTAACAGGGTGCTTCTTGAGTCTATCTGCAGTTCCAGGTCCTGGCTAAAGACCAGAAAGTACATGTCGACTTCTGTCTCCCCCACATCCTTCCTTTACCTAGAGGAGCCCTCCTTCTGGCCTGGAAGGAGCTACTTTTACTTCATCTCAGTGGTTGCTCTCTCCCCAGGCCGTATCCCTGCAGACTTCCTCGCCTGGACAGGCAGCCACGGGCCCCTGAAGTAGAGCAGCCTGCCTGGCTTTGCAGTCTGACCTTCTCTTCGACCTTTCACAGTCTAAACATCTCCTTCTCCCTGCTCCCAGCCCTGCAGTATGGTCACTACGGCAGAAGATGTCAAGGACGCCCCTGTTTCACGTAACTGTGCACTGGCACCAGAGAGCTTGCCGGACAGGATCCAGACTCCAGACCACACCAAGCCAAAATCCCACTGTGGTTTTAATGAATCAGTCAAAGCAACTCTAAGGGTGTGGAAAGGAAAGGCTCTCCTTGTGAAAGATCTTTTGCCAGATTCTACTGATGTCATTCACTTTGTGGCTCTGGGCCAGCCCTTTGGAAACACAGCGCTGCTCAGAGGTAGTGGGGTCTCTCCTCGTGTGCTGGGGTCCTCAGTGGGCTTCGGAGAGTAGCCACCTTGGCTGGGACACTCCACCCCTCAGGGGCGGTGGAGAGATGATGGAGAGGGGGCGAGCCAGGACAGGGAGACCTTGCCAGAGAGACACAGGTCAGATCCCTCCCTCCCCTCCCTTGGTTTTGTCACCTATAAATGGTCACACTTGCACCTACCTCCTGGAGATACTGAGGTGGCTTTGTGTGGCACACCCAGGGGCAGGTGCAACCAGTCTATTACCAACACTCACGGAGCCCCGACCTCAGGCCCCGCCCCCCAGAGCCTTCATGACCTGAACCTGCACAACTCTAAGTGCACATCTGAAAAGGAGCCACCGGATTCACCAATTAAGCAGTGTCCCAGCCTTCCCCAACTAAACTGCTATTTTTTTTTTCTTGGTATCGGGGATTGAGCTCGGGGCCACTTGACCACTGAACCACATCCCCAGCCCTATTTTGTATTTTATTAAGAGACAGGGTCTCACTGAGTTGCTTTGCTGAGGCTGGCTTTGAACTCACAATCCTCCTGTCCCAGCCTCCCTACCCGCTGCGATTCCAGGTGTGCACCACCGCGCCTGGCTAAACTGCTTCTTAAACAGTAACGCACGTGTGTTTAACAGCATGGACGTTTCTATCAATTAATAGATACATATTTTTTAAAAGCCTGGTGGGTCCACCCCCTCAGTGCTGCTCTGGCGGGACCTGGGGTATGCTAGGACAGGGGCTGTGTGTGTCCTATGTCCCTGGATTGGTCGTGCTGACCACAGGTGAGTCACTTGGTCTTAAGCTGGAGGACCGGAGCGGGCAATCCTGGATCCTGGCGTGGAAACACCTTCCAGGGTGGAATCCTAGAGAGTGCTTCTTAGGGAGAGGCTGGGCTCCTGGTGGGAAGGGTGTGGGCCAGCACCCGGCTCCCTTTGGGTGTATTCTCCATTTCCACGTGCGGGGCCACAGGGTGGGGATCTTTGGATGCTCTTGAGCTCTAGCATTCCCCCTCTGTGATTTCAGAAGTGAGGAAGACTAAATGTCCATAGCAGTGCTTTTTAAATGATCCTGGAAAATACTGCCATCTTGCTTGGAGACTCCCAAGGGGCTGGTCACAGATCNCTCTTTTTTTTTTTTTTTTTAATTTTAAGACAAGATCTCCCTAAGTTACTCAGGGCCTCACTAAGTTGCCCAGGCTGGCCTTGAATGTTCCATCCTCTTGCCTCAGCCTCCCGGGTCCCTGGGATTACAGGCGTGCACCACTCACTGTGCCTGGCTCCTTTGACTTTCTAACGGGCTAGGCTTTAGGAAGAGGAGATACTATGATCCCTTTTTAATAGGTAAAGGAAGCTGTGCCCCCAGTGTGACCCAGGGGTAGGTGGCAGAACCCAAGTTCTGGAAGTCTCTGCTCTCTGCTTCCATTGCTGCCTGAAGTCTGTGCATATCTTGAGAAGGGAGGGGTGTGTCTGCATGTGTACGTGTGTGGCATGCGCGTGAAAGAGGTTGTCAGGAAAAGGAGAGGGAAATGGGTGTTCTTTGCCCTGGGCAGCAGTGGTTTGTTCAGCTCAGAGGACTGGGAGGTTCCCAGTGTCTGGCTTCCACAGGAAGAAATAAAATCCAGCGTAAGCGCCTGGCTCTGCTGCCCCCACCCCTCCATTTCACAGTCTTCCTTCCCCTCCACGAAGCTGTTCCCACACTCCTTCCTTCCCTGGTCCTGTCCTTGGGAAGCAGGTCTGCATCCCAGGTCACCACCCCAGCCTTCCTCCGACTGGGGTCTCTAGATGCCGGTACCATCTGACCTCAGGACACCCGGTTCTTCTTCCAGTTCTTTCTGGGAACATGAACTCAGTTGACTTCAGGCAGTGGAAAGATTTCAGTTTTATTGGCGCAGGGTGGGTGGCACTCTCGATCCCTCCTCGCCTAACTGATGACCCCTGACTACTTCAGCACTGCGAGCCGGAGCCAGTCCCAGGACACAGAGGCCATCCCAGCTCTGGGGAGTGACATCCTGAGGGAGAGGAATTCAGCCACGAGACAAAAGCCTTTGCAGGGGTCTCTTCTTCCCCTGGTGGCCCTGCCACTCCAGTGGGAGTGGCCAAGCACTCTGGGTGCCCAAGAGGGTCTTTCCTCACTGCCACTGGCCAGCTTGACCCGGCCGCAAAGATGCATCCACTTCTGGTAGGGGGCAGCATGGAGACCTCCCTCCTGGCCACCCAGGCTGAGAGTCCCCTGTCCAGGCCACCCGGGGAGCAGGCCTCCTGAACCCCAGCGCCCGTGACTCCATTATGTAGGCAGAAGACCTTGATACCTGCTCTCCAGAGGCTCTGCCACAGCCGCACAGCTGGTGGGAAATAGAGGGAGCCTGTCGCACACCAGGCCGCAGAGCCCAGCTGTCTCTTGGCCCCACAGAGGGATGCCCTCTACGTTCTCTACCTTGACCAAGTTCCCAAATCAGCAGCTCCCATGATTTCCGGTGTCATTTCCCACCATCTCCTGACAAGGAGGTCCCACCAAGGTGTACTGGTAGAGATGAGGCAAAAAAGAGGGCAGGGGCTTCTAATTCCCCTCCCTCTGCTCACTGCCCTCCGAGTGCCTGATCACTTTTTAAAAGAAATATTTATTTTTTAGTTGTAGGTGGACACAATATCTTTATTTTATTTGTATGTGGTGCTGAGGGTCGAACCCAGTGCCTCACACCTGCTAGGTGAGCTCTCTACCCCTGAGCCCCAGCCCCAGCCTCTAATCATTTTTAAGAAAGAAGAATGAGCGTCCAACCAACCAATGAATCAAAAGCAACTCACCCCTGCTCCACCTGTGCGACACCGTAGCCTGAGCATGGGAATATAGCAGCAGGAGCAGCAGTGCCTTCCAATCCATCTTTTCCTCCCAAAAGGTGAAGAATGGACCCTCAGCCCAGGTGGGATCCCAGTGGCTACAGGTGGACCTAGAGTTCCTCCCAGGGAGACGTAGGTAGAATTCTTGCCTCCCTTCCCTTTCCAGGAGGGAAGAAATGCCCTCTGCGCGCCTCCGCAGGGTGGAGGCCAGCCACTGCCTCCTGGGTGGGACGGAGTCGGCACCTCTCTTAATCCGACTCTCCCTGGGATTGGGGACTGGGCTTCCACACAGAGTCTCTGTTTTTGAGCACATCTGGAGTGACTCACGGGGCATGTGATCTCCTTGGCAGTGGGGTGGATAAATATAATTTCTGTACTTGAGTTCCATGTGTTGGATGCGCCCACTGGAATTTTTCTTTAACAAACAGACCCGCGGAACTTGTTAGAGAGCCCGGCGAAGACTTGGCTGCCCTCCCTGTCCGTCCACACATACTACATCAGAGCCAGGGGCGCGGGCTGGAGGAAGAGTTGAGCGGCTGCCTGGCAGACACTGGGCCTGGTGGAGCCGGGAATTGCCTTCAGGACAGCAAAATCATTGTAGCACCTGGTCCGATGTCACCATCTGTCATCCCCGGACCTGGGGGCCTAGGGCCTTCCCAGGTTCTGAGTGGGTGAGGAGTTGGCAGATAGGGAGCAGAAGTGGAGAGGTGACATACAAAAGTGCTACATGTGTGATCCTGTGTAGGTCAAAAGCCAGAAGCCCAGAGTGGACCCCCCCACACAGGTCACATCCATGATGTTTGTATTAGGCTCTTTTCTGTTGTTATAACAAAGTACCAGAGGCTGAATACTTTGTAAATAAAAGAGGTTTATTTAGCTCATGGTTCTGGAGGTCCAAGGTTGTGGTGCCAGCTTCTCAGCTCTGGTGAGGACCTCATGTCACTTGGCATCACAATAGTAGGAATGCATGTGAAAGGGATCAGAGCTGAGACAGAAAGCCTAGAAAGCTTGGAGAGGGTGGTCAGACTCACTGTTTAAAAATATCAACCTGCTCCCATGAGAACTTCTGAGGGCAGTACCCCCCCCCCAATTATCTTGCAGGAAGACCCAGCTCTGAAAGATCCCATCACCTCTTAACACCACCACACTAGGGACCAAGCTTCCAACTCACGAGCCTGTGGGAGACAAACCTCACGCAAACCTCCCTTTCACAGATCTTTGCTCAGATCTGTGACCAGCCCCTTGGGAGTCTCCAAGCAAGATGGCAGTATTTTCCAGGATCATTTAAAAAGCACTGCTATGGACATTTAGTCTTCCTCACTTCTGAAATCACAGAGGGGGAATGCTAGAGCTCAAGAGCATCCAAAGATCCCCACCCTGGTGAGTTCCAAGTCTGTGGAGATGGTGACCAGGGTGAAGGGGCCACCTGAGAGAACACCTAGAGGTCTCCTCTTCTGCAATCCCAGCTCTGACATTTGAAAACCGCTGATCTCACTAATATTAATAATAACTACTGGGTGCTTCGTTTGTTTCAGACAAGGGTCTCACCTTGTAGTTGCTGGTTTAATGCCTACAACTAACTGTGAGGTCAGGGTAGAAAAGCACTTACCCGAAGACTTAGAATGCAAGTCTCAAGTGTGATTTAAAATTTTCCAGTAGATATGTTTTAAAAGTAAGAAGAAGCTGGGCGGGGTGGTACACATCTGTCATTTCAGCAGGCTGAGGCAGGAGGATCACAAGTTGGAGGCCCTTAGCAACTTAGCGAGACCCTGTCTCAAAATAAAAATAAAGAGCTGGAGATGTGGCTCAGGGATTAACCACCCCAGGGTTGAATCTCTGATACTTCTCCCTGCCAAAAAAAAAAAAAAAAAAAAA
>NW_026000164.1:15043813-15155767 GCF_001458135.2 Marmota marmota marmota | reverse complement strand
ACCCAGCACTGCCAAAAAAAAAAAAAAAAAAGTAAGAAGAATCAGGTGCAATGAACTGTAATACTACTTTTTATTTAACTCAAAAATCCTAAATCATATAATTTTTTTGGGGGGGAGTGGTACTGGGGATTGAACTCAGGGACACTCAGCCAGTGAGCCCCATCCCCTGCCCTATTTTGTATTTTATTTAGAGACAGGGTCTCACTGAGTTGCTTAAGGCCTTGCTATTGCTGAGGTTGGCTTTGAACCATCGATCCTCCTGCCTCAGCCTCCTGAGTGCTGGGATTACAGGCGTGCGCCACGGCACCTGCTTCTAAATTACATAGTTTCTATGTGTAAGGTGTTTCGCGTTCCTTTTTTGCACAAAGTTTTCACGCTTATAGTGCATCTCAGTTCCAACCAGCCACTTTTCGAGTCCTCCACAGCCACAGGTAGCCAGACTTGGGACCACACGAGACAGCATCAGAAGAGAGCAGAGTCTGCGCCAGCTGCCTGTCTTTGTACCCTCTGTCAGCTCCCCCTTTTACTAGCTGTGGGATCTTGGAAGAGTTCCTTGATCTCTCTTTGCCTTGCTTTTCCTCTTTTATAGCTTGGGGATAATAATAGTTCCTT
Source organism: Marmota marmota marmota (assembly GCF_001458135.2). Classification (NCBI taxonomy): domain Eukaryota; kingdom Metazoa; phylum Chordata; class Mammalia; order Rodentia; family Sciuridae; genus Marmota; species Marmota marmota. The sequence continues at coordinate 15,155,155 of NW_026000164.1, read as the reverse complement.
CTTCGAGGTTGTTGTGAGGAATTAATGAGTTAATATGTATAAATGCTGGGGACAATACCTGGCACATACACATACATACATTCAGTGCATTGGTGCCATAATACAATGAGGAAACAGGCTCAGAGGGGTTAAATAGTCTGCCCAAGATCACACAGCTAGCTAGTGGAGCTGGGATTTCAACCTGGGTCTATGTGATTCCACAGCCTGCATGCAAAACCACTCCCCTAGCCTGCCTCAAAGGCTTACATTGTGGGAACCCCTTAGTGCAGTAAAGGTGAACAGATTCTGGAGGGGTAGGGAGAAGCCCTGATTTGTGGTGCATGCCAGCTTTGCCAGAGAAAATGCTCTCACCATGCCACTTTCAAGTGACTGACGGTTTAACGTGGTTGATAAAATTTCTGAGATACCAACAGTCTGCTTCTGGGAAGCCAGGATGAGCTGGTTCCAGCTCGCCATTCCTTCTTCGGGGGTTGGTTCTGCTGGCTCTGCTACTTCCCACTTCAGGTGCAGTGTTTTCTTTCTGTACTCACTTTGTCAATCTGCAAGCAAGGCCCAGAGGACCCAGCATGGGGCTGAGCAGAAAGCACACTCCTGGCCTCCAGTCCTGGACTTGATCATCTGCAGCCTCAGATCCCCAAACCGTCATCTACTGATTACTAAACTGGGGATTCCCTTTTGGATTTGGGAGGGGAGGAATGAGTTTGTAACTCATTTCATTTCACGAGATGATAAACCAGGCTTCGTTCCCCACTCCAACCCAGCACAGGAGGCACATGCCTCTACTTCTCAGGGGCGAGTCCTGGCCTTGGGTACACAGCCTTTCCTCTCCCCATATTTTTCTTGTACTGCTGCAATTCTACGTGCACTGGGCAAGATCGATAAGAAAACGGGTAGCTCTGCCTTTTGTAACAGAGCATAGAAAAAGCCGGGGGATGGAGCTTCCCAGAGCTGTGGATTAGGGAGAGAAGACCTTTGGGGGTGTCCTATGTGAGGCAATGGTCCCCAGGCGTTTTTTTCTCCCTGTAGTCACTGCGCCTGCCTGCATCTCTTCATCCATTTCCCAGCTCAGTTACATCAACCAGTCGCACAGTTCTGACCACACACCTGGCTTTACCTCCTCCAGTTCCACAGCAGTTCTGTTCAGTACATCCGAAGGGGAGTCCATTTGACACATAGGAACTTGAAGATTGGAAAGGATAAATAACCGGGTTCCTACAGCCCCCAGAGGTAGTCATGTACTGACTACCCGGGGCTGAAGCAAAAAACGAAAGACCAGTAAGGAGCATCTGCCCCCTGAGCACAGAGCAGTAGTGGGTCCCATCTGATGGCGATAGGTATGGGGGAGATCCTGTCCACTCGGCAGGCCCAGCACAGAAGTGGCACAATCAGCACCCCCCCCCCTTTTTTTTGTCATTTGCTCATTTGTTCATCTAGTTTTTAAACCTCTCCTCTGTGCCAGTCACATGCCAAATAAGACAGTCTCTGCTGCTGAGAATCCTCATTCTATGCGTATCCTGGAAATGAACATCTATCTGAGACGTAGGTGGCCAAGATTTTCTCCAATTCTGTAGGTTCTCTCTTCGTGCTCTTGATTGTTTCTTTTGCTGGGAAGAAGCTTTTTAGTTTGATGCCATCCCATTTGATTTTGTTTCTTATGCTTTAGGAGTCTTGCCAGGAAGTCAGTTCTTGTGCCGATATGTTGAAGCGTTGGGCCTACCTTTTCCTCTAGTGGACGCAGGGTTTCTGGTCTGATGTGTAGGACTTTGATTCACTTAAGAGTTGAGTTTTGTGCAGGATGAGATAAGGGTTAACTTTCTTTCTATTGTGAATGGATTTCCAGTTTTTCTAGCCCCATTTGTTGAAGAGGCTCTCTTCATTCCAGTGAGTATTTTTGGCACCTTTTTCTAGTGTGAGGTCACTGTATTTATGTGGGTTTATCTCTGTGCCTTCTCTTCTGTTCCATTGGTTTTCTTGCCTATTTTGGTGCCAATACCATTCTGTTTTTGTTACTGTAGCTCTGTACTATAGTCTAAGGTCTGGTTTTGTAATGCCTCCTGCTTCACTTTTCTCACTAAGGATCGCTTTAGCTATTTTGGGCCTCTTACTTTTCCAAATGAATTTCATGACAGCCTTTTCTATTTCTATGAAGAAAGTCATTGGAATTTTGATGGGAACTGCATTGAATCTGTAGAGCATTTTTGGTTGTATGGCCATTTTGACAACATTGATTGTAACTAAAGAGGGCAATCAGTGCCTCCGTGGATATTTAGAACACATGATGATGGGGGAATTCCCTGGTAGAAAATGTGAGGGGGAGAGGCCCCAGGGGAGGCTCTTGGAGGAGTTGATGTCTGAACTAAGCTTTTAGAAGTGAGTTGAATTGACCTGGATTGTGAGGAAGGAAGTGGCTCACTTGATATATAACACAGAGGGAGAAACCACTTGATCAGCTGAGAAGCTACAAGTGGCTCGGCCTTGTTGGAAGATGAAATATCAGCCCAAGAGCAGCCAAAGGTGTGTCGGTGGTGGGAAGGCAGTGGCTGGTCAGAGCCCGTGTGCCACCTGTGGGCTGTACCCTACTGATAAAAGGGAGCCCTGGCGGGTTCCCCAAGGGCAGTGGGTGGCAAGGTGGTCATCTCTGTGGTTGGTCGTGCTGCTGAGGGTGGATTTGACAGGGCTGAGACCAGTCGAGAGGAATCAGAATTCCAGGGAAAGATGAGAGGGACCCGAGTCAGGGCAGGAGCCAGTGGTAAGGAGAGAAGGGTGTGGGTTTGAGAAAGATGGAGGAGGTAGAGCTGGAAACACAGAGGTGACTTGGAGCAGGAGATGAATGTAGGAGGAGCAGATGGGACGTTTTGGGGTCTCCAGCAGAGACTGAGCTGGAGGAGGAGGATTTCTGTGTTGCAATGCCCAGGCCCAGGGGTGCGGGGCATTGCTGGGACTTGGTTTCCCTAGAGTCCATCCTCTGACCTGCTGCTGTTCCTCCTAGCCTGGGGAATGGCTTCTGTCCACCTTGACTGATCCCGTCTGTGTTGGGGTCTCTGCTGTGTTCTGTAGTTATGAGGGTGGGAAAGAGCGCCAATCCTTTTTGAAGAGAAGAGTCACCATGGATTGGAATACGAATGAGGAATATGAACACAGTGACACAACCCTTGGGTCTTCTTCCTTAATCAAGAGGGACCCTTAACACCCCCTTTCGGCCTGGTGGACGTCCTCATCCTCCCCACTTTGGCTCAGGCTCCCGTCTCCCAGGGAAGCTCCTCCTAGCTTCCCTGATGAGGGTGATTCCCACACTGACACCCGTTCATGGCCCGGTGGAGCTCGCCTTTGTAGATTTTATCCCAGTTGCACTTTTACTTTGTGATATTTTGGCTCTGGCCATCAAGCACCATGAAGACAGTGGAGAATGTGCCCCTTGTCACTCACTATTGTGTCCCCAGCACCTTCTGGCACTTGGCAGCGTTCTGCAGTGAGCTAGTCAGGCTGTCGGGCTTCAAAGTCCTTGTAGGAAAGAGACGACATCTTCTGGGAAGGAATCAATGAGTGCCATGTAGGGACAATTTATAGAGGAGTGAAAGGATTAGGGAACCAGTCTAGGCACTGGTCACAGGAGGGGCGGATAGCATTATTTTGGATTGCAGTTTCCAGCGACTCCCAAAGCACACTGAAGTCCTGACCCTCAGTATCTGAAAAATGTGACCTCATTTGGAAACAGGGTCTTTTCGGATGTAATCAAGTTCAGATGAGCTCTTTAGGGTGGGCCCTAATCCAACATGACTGGTGTCCTTATAAGAAGGGAATAGGAGACACCGAGACATACAGGAAGAGGACAGTCACATGACCGTGGAGGCTGGGATTGGGGCGATGCATCTAGGAGTTAAGGAATGCCAGGGACTGCATTAGAAGTCACTAGAAGTTCGAAGAGGCAAGGAGGGAATCTGACCTACAAGTTTCAGAGGGAGCATGGCCCGGCTGACACCTTGATTTTGGTTGTCTAGCTTCCAGAACTGTGAGCCCATACTTTCCCATTGTTCTCAGTCATTCAGGTTGTAGCATTTTGTCATAGCAGCTCTGGGAAACTAATACACTGCACTTAGCCCTGAGGAGTGAGGGGGTGGGGGGGAGGTGAGCCCGTGTGCAGCAAATTATAACAGAGGGACCACCTACTAGGAGTGCCCCACTTCTGCCCAGACTAGCAGCGGGGGAGCAGAGGAATAAACCCTGGGACTTTCTTCTTTCTCACTTCCTAACTTCTGTTTCCTGCCTCCCAGCAGCCTGGCCCATTTTGTTGCCAGAAGGCAAAGAGCTTGGTAGAGGGGTCCATGGAAGTCCACCTCCAGGCACAGAGTGGCCTAGGAGGAGAGTGATCTGAAGGGCAAGGAGAGCAGATCCCATGCAGAAGTAGGAAAAATAGTGAATGAATGAAGGAATGAACGGGAGAGCGACGCAGACGGAATTCCAAGTTAACCCTGTTCCAGTTTGGAAACGGACATGTTTATGGCACTTCTATTTCTGTTGGGAGGAGAGAGGAGAGGAGTCACAGGTTTTGAACAGTTGGGACTTGTGCGTCCAGCTTCAAGTCCTTGCCTCTGGCTCAGAACCGGGTTCCGAGTCTTCAGATGTCTGCACAGCCAGCACCTTTAGGCTGGAATCTATTTTAAGGCTGGAAGTGAGGCGATTTGGTATGACAACACAAACACAGCTGTAATTATGAAGTGCCAGCCTCCCAAGCGTAAAAGTCATCTGGCCCTTGAGGGTTGCCAACATAAATGACTCGGTAGTACGTGCACACTAGTGCCGTCTAGGTCAGAACATCCTCCGTGTGCATCGGGGTCTGTGTGCACACAGGGTTCTCTGCCAGGTGGAAGAAATTTGGGGCAATTCAGCTCCTGAATCTACGTGAGGCCTGAACACCCAGCTGTTGCTGCCAGCTCTGCCATCCAGAGCCAGAATGGAGGGCAGTAAGGCTTAGGTCCACCCAGGGATAGGCCAGCTGAACGGAGAAGTCCAGAGCTTTCCTCTGGTGGAAATGTTGTCACAGTCTGACTGCATTGGTGGAGCCCCTGGAGCTGGCTATATGTCACTGAAGCATCTGGAATGTAATCACAAAGCGGCTTGGCTTTGTGCAGACCAGTGACTGTGAAATGTCCTTCCAAGTACAGGTGTCTTGTTTAGGGAGGCCAAAGAGGGGGAAATGCATTTTTGTTTGACTTATCCAGCCAGAGATCATTGTAATAACCAGTTATACCGTTAGCTTCTAGTTTTTTTGTTTGTTTCCTCTTGTTTTTTTTTTAAATTTAAATATTTATTTTTTTAGTTGTAGTTAACACAATATCTTTATTTTATTTATTTATTTTTATGTGGTGCTGAGGATCGAACCCAGCGCCTCACACATGCCAGGCAAGCGCTCTACCACTGAGCCACAACTCCAGCCCCTCCTCTTGTTTTTAATGAGAAGTTTATTAAAACAGGGACATAGCATGGATAGAAACGAATTATCGATGGTTTCATTCACCCCTTAGGCTTTCTAATTTTACTAATGATGCTAAACCTTCCTTTAGAATTATCTCTGTTCTCTTCAGACAGAAAATATCATCCTGTGTCCACCAGGCACAGATTGCTGTGGGGCAAAGGTAGGTAAGTGGTGGCAGGGTCCTCTGAGAGATTACTATTGTTTCCATCTTTAGCAACAAGAACTGTCAATCAATTTTTGTAGAGACTAAGTTAAAAGGGCAAATGTTGAGACACACTCGTTTACCAGGGGCAGGAGACCTGGAGAAAAGATGTGAAAGGATTTCTTACACAAGACTCTCTGGGTATGAAAAATCCTGGTCTAATTCACACAAGGAGTATCAGGGTCCCCTGAGAACAAAGGGCTGGTTTTCCTCTTTGTTAGTCAGGATCTATCAAGTTGTGCTGCATTAACAACCCCAAAATTTCAAGGGCATACATCAACAACAATAAGTAAAAGTCGATTTCTCATTCATCATGAGTTTGCCATGGCTTTTCCTCTGTGATGTCCTGAGAGAATGGAGCAACTTTTATATGAAGTACTGCTTGGTCATCATGGAAGAGGGGAAAAGAGTCCTGCAACCATGCTGGCTCTTGAAATTTCTGCTCTAAAGTGACATGCTCCATGTTTAAAGAGCTAAGACAGGTCACAGGGCAATACCTGAGTTCAGCAGGCCAGGGATGTATAATCCTCCCATAGCGTGGAAAAGCTGATAAACATTAATACAATCTACCACATGTTTTCACACCCTCCCCCTGGGGGTCAGAACTGGGGAGATCTCTTGGGCATGGGCATTGGATCAACTCCATGTCCATTTGTAGAGGTAGGTAGTTGGATCCTCAAACTAGGAAGTTTGAGAGGGATAGATGGATGGATGGATAGATAGAGACATCTGATGTATCCACCCGACTGAGGAAGGAGAGAAAGAAATTATGGTTTTGGGTCTCTGAGGTACTTGCTGAAGCCCATCCGGTCCAGTGCTCCTGAGAAGTAGCTGAAGGAGTCCTTGAGGCAAGGGACTCAGATCTTTGGCACAGTTTTCTTGACTAGGCAAAGCCCAGCAGGGTCACTGCTGTGGCCTCCAGGGAGAACTTTGCCTATCCCAGGGACACAGAACTCTTCTCTAGCTACCAGCCTGCAGCTGATATGACCCAGGCCAAATTAAAGAAGATTTGACTCCTTGCTTCTCATTGGCTCTGTGTTTTCTTCTCCTATCCTTACTACGTAGTAGTAACAACTCAGTTATCCTTGAATACATTAAGGCAAAGGACCTTGGAAAGTATAGACTGGATTTCTAGCTCCTGCCAACTTCTAGGGGGTCAAATTGCACTCTGGGACCTGCTTGAGGGTATGCTATTTATACTACAAATTATAAAAATGGATATCACAGTTCTACAAAAATGTGAAGTCCCAGTTCCTCAAAGAATTATGACCTAGAAGGGAAGAAATATAATTAAAAAAATAGTCACATTAAATGTGAGAGACAAGTAAATCTTCATGGCATTGATTCACTGAGATGTTGGGGGTGCCTGTTACAGCTGCTAGCCTACCCTAATACACTGCGTGTATATGTGCATTGGAATTAGGGGTGAGAAAGATGGAAGAGAGGGGTGATTCCAGAGGGAATTTTCCAGAATGGAAAGTTCCCTGGTGTTGATATCTTGGCTGCTCTTTGGCTTGATTCCATAGAATAAGAACCTTTATGGAGGAAGTGATTAAAGTCTCTGCAAGTTAAATTCACTCTTCTCCCCTGATCTTGAGCCTAGAAGGGATTTGAGGAATGGATGTGAACATTCGCTGTAACGTACAGTAAGCTGGGCAGCCTTGGTGGTTAGAGCCAGTGGGTGGTAGGACTGGGGACCCAGGAGAAATCATCAGGGAGGAGCTGGAGTCTGGGCTCCCAGCAGGCTTGGACGACAGACTAGTTATGCAGAGAATTTCCTGGCTCTGCGACACAATGCCAACAACCACAGCTTAGCTAATTCACCTCCTGGCCACTTCTGGTGAATTTTCAAAAAATACCTCAGGAGCTCTTTTAGGTTTGTCCTTAAAATTCAAATCCAGTCCAGGACTAGTTCATTACTGAATCTGACTTAGGGGTGAATAAATGATAACTAGTTTATTGTCATCCCCAATCAAAATGGAAGGAAAAATACATATTTTTTAAAATTTTTCTTTATCTGAATTTAGGAATGCTGAGGAAGAATTTGTTCTTGAAAGAAGAAGAGGTGGGTGGAGAGCAGGGAGAGGTTAGAAAAATACCCTGGGTTTTGGATGGCGTCTTCAGAGCCCTGATAGAGATGGGGCCTGCTGAGGTGGGACAAGGACTCAGGAGCTGATTATGCAGTGTTGTCACTTTAAGAAAAGGGTGAGGCCAGCCTGGGAAAGAACCCGAGTCCAGCATCCGGTAGGCATCAGCCCTGCCTGTTGTGAGGCCCAGAGAGCCCTGAGCTCAGGGATCCCCCCTGCTCGTTAGGACCCCAGAGAACAGTTTCCCTCCACACCTTGCTACAGCAAGTGGGTGAGACACGGGAGGTGTGGACCTTGATTAGAAGGAGCTGGGAAAACCATGGTGCATTGAGCTAGCTGGGGTGCAGGAAGGTCTTCCAGGGGACATGTGAGGGTGGGGGTGGGCTTCAGGGGCTGAGAGTGCTTAAATGGGGACACAGGGATCTAAACAGCTTGAGCAGAGACTCTTTAGTAGCAGCATCCACGTCTGGTTGTCGTCTTCCCTGTTTTGTGAGCCCATAAAGAGCAGAGATCAGTAGACAATCCAGACTCACTAGGAAAAGGGAGAGGTCAGGAGGGGCATAAAGAGATCAAGGGCAAACCAGGAGGGATGGGTGGCCTTGGTGTGCCCCATGGCCCTGCCATGGTATTTTGGTTGAAGCCTGAGGTGTGAGGAGGGAGGACCTCAGTAGGTATTTGGTTGGTGTCTGTACCGGATGTTATGAACCACAATTGTAGTGATTCTGGCCTTTGGGACTTTCGTCCTTATGGCTCAATGAGTATTCATGGGATAAATCTTAAAGCAAAGTGGTTTTTTGTCTAGTGAATGCATGTATCATTCAAATGATTGCTCCCTTTCTTCTTTGCACGCCCAGGTAGAGTAATAAAGACTCTTCCTCTGGTTAAATAGATGCTTGCTTTTGTGATGGGGTGGGGTTGCACCCAGCACTTAGACTTCCAGTGTTATGGTTTGAATTTGAGGTGTCCCCCAAAACTCCTGGGTTGATGCAGGAATATTCAGAGGTCAAGTGATTAGATCATGAGAGCTGCAACCTGACCAGTCCATCCTAGTTTGAATGGGTGGTAACTCGAGGCGGATGGGGTGTGACTGCAGGCAGTAGGTCACTGGGGGTGTGTCCTGGAAGGGTGCATTTTCCCTACAGCCCCTTTTACTCCCAGCCCCTTGCTTCCTGGTCATCATAAGGTGAGCAGCTTTCCCCCATGGTGCCCTTTAGCCATGACGCTCTGCCTCACGTTGGGCCCAGAGCGATGGAGTCAGCTGACCATGGACGGAACCTCTGAAAGTGTGAGCCAAAATAAACTCTTCCTCCTCTAAGTTGTTCTTGTCAGGTATTGTTTGGTCACAATGATGTAAACCTGACTAACACAGCCAGGTACAGTGTGGACTCATTATAGTTAGAATTAGACAAAATATAGATCAGTGTAAGAGTGTGTGGTAGAAATCCACTGAAGGACCTGAAAACCTCTTGATGAAACTGCTTTGGAGGGAGGCCTGGGTGATAGTTCCACGGTGGCCAGTTCTTTCCCACATATTTCATGGAGAAACAACTATTGTTTTCCATGAAGGCCAGAAAGTATCCTAGCCTATTTTCTTCCACTATTACAGAATACCAGAGACTGGGAAAATTATAAAGAAAAGAGGTTTATTTTGGCTCATAGTTCTGAAAATCCAAAAGCATGGTGCTGGCATCTGCTTGGCTTTTGGTGAGGTCCTCATGGTGGAAAGTGGAAGCATAAGGAGAGACATGGAAAAAAGGAGAGGAGAGGAGGAAGGAGGGGAGGAGAGGGGAAGAGCTAGAAGAGGTGCCAAGCTTACTTTATAACAATCCACTCTCATGGTCAACCATTCAGTCTGACAAGATGGAGCACCCACTCCCAGGAGAAAGGCATTAATCCCTTTTGATGAGCTAATCCCGTTGAAGCTTCCAGCACCTCTCAACACTGGGGTTTGGAGACCAACCTCAGCTAGAGTTTCATCGAAAGATCTGTTTAAACCATAGCAGAGGGACTGGGGGAAGCTCCTTCTGGTGGGTAGAATGGGAAAGTATCTGTTGTTAGGAGAAGACATCAAATGGTGGGGAACTGGGAATGTTTCTTGTGTTTGAATGAAAGCTCTAGGCTCTGTTGATGAGGGTTCATTCTCTGTGTTGAGATGGCCATTCTCTGTAGTGCAGTTCAGAGAAAACCCCTGCCATACCGTGCCTGGGAGGTGAGGAGCAGCCACTCTCAGGCAGAGGAGATTGAGTTGCAGGACCTCGAGGCTGAAGCCTCCTCCCAGGGCATCTATTCCTTTCTATCTCATTTTCTGAGACCTTTGGAGGATGATTTTCATTTGTTTCTTTAGTGCGGAATTAAAACAGGCACATGCTTTGAGACAAATTAACAATAACAAAAATCATCCCTGCCCAATTAATGTCTTTAGAATAAATACACATAATAACCCCAAACTTGAAATCACCCCAAATATCCATCAATAGAGGACAGGTACATAAAATATGCTATGTTCATGCAATAGAATACTATTCTGCAATAAAAGAGCAAATTGCTGCACAGGTATGAACCCAGAATACCTGAAAATGAACAAAAGAGTATGAGGCTGGAGTATGAGGTTAGTATGTGAAGTTAGAGTACAGGCAAAATGAACCTATAGCAGACCAAGAAAGAACAGGTGTTTCTTGAAGGCAGGTTGGCTGTTGACTGAAGCAGGTTGGAGGGAATGCTCTAGAATGGTACAAGGCTTTATATCTTGATCAGGATGCAATGCTGCATGGGTGTACACACATAGAAATATCACTGAGCTGTTTGCTTAAGATTTGCACATTTTACTAATTATAAATGATACCAACCCTCTTCCCAAACAGAACACAAAATCCCAAATAATGGATGGGAAACATGTGGCTAACTGACTTGGGAACATTTATTGTTGATAAGTTCAGTGCAGCAAACTTGACAGGAAGTGGCATTGGTAGCAGTCCCCCCTTGTCCAGTAGTTTAACCCGTTAAGTCTCAAGTTTTCACTTCTGTGAATATTTTACCAAAATTTACACAGGTATGTTAAAATGGGTTGGAAATTGTAATCCAGAGCTTATACATATTATTATATTAATTAACATTAAACTTGTTATATAATTCTACATTAGGATATAATCATGTCAACTATATAATTAATATAATGGTTACATTAATATAATTTATAATGTGCTAAATTGTATAATATAATTTACATAATTATATACTCTATCATTTACTATATTTAAGTTTTCACAGGTGTTCCACATGTGGGACCCTGGGACAAAATGGGTTAAGTAACTTGGGCGTGTTCCTTAACGCGTCTGGATTTTCGTTTTTCCTCTATTAGGAAGGGAAAAAGAGGGTTTACTTGTTCATCGCTTGCAGCCTCTGCAACCTCAGATGGCACTGGACAGAAAGGACACAAAGGTGCTCCGGTGGCAGACCTGGCTGCTGTTCTGCTGGGACAGTGAGTCCAGAGACACTGAAGCAGGGTCGCTGCCAAAGCCAGCCCCACCCTGGCTCCTTCTCTGGCCTGTCTGGTGACAGCCTGCTCTGCCCGAGCACGGAGCACGAGGAGGCCCTGAGCTCAGACCAGGCAGGAGCCTCTCCCTCCCTGGGCCCAGTTTCCCTGGGCTCCACCACGGCCCTGGGCTCCCAGCCTGCAGGACCCGTCAGGCACTTTCTGTTTGGTGATTGAGTTTAGAGCCACAGGAGAGAGAGGGAGCGAGAGTGAATCCCCCTAATGTGTGTGGCCAAGAGGCCAAGTCTAACTCCTCAGGTGGACGGAGGACAAAGGTCCACCTTGAGAAGCTGCCACGGACACAGGAAGAGGTACTATCCCTCCCTGGCCCAGCCATGCCCTGCACCACAGGGCTGGTCCTGAGCAGGATCCCTCCTACCCACCATTCCCACAGGTCTCCTAAAGGTGGGCAAGTGGTATTTGTGGTTGGCCGGAGCCATAGGAGCTGCATCCAGGTAATTTTCCATCTTACTTCATGTACTCAAACCTTTCCTCCTGACCCCGGGAGGCAGACCCGTTAAATGGTCTTGTTTGCTGATGGGAAAACTTAGGTTCTGAAGATAGAAGAGTAACTCAGGGTCCTCTGGCAGAGATTACACTTGTCCTCCCTGATTTATATGCCACATCAACACAGGTCACTTGATTATCTCCTGGACCTGAGGCAGGGTAAACAGTTTTTGGCCACTACATTCTGTGGGGGGCAGAGTTCAGTGGAAGCACAAACACTGGCCCAATAAAACCATAGATTGTCAGGCCAGAGGGGATTTAGAGATCAGAGGTTCCAGCTCTATTTTGTGGAAGTAACTAGCATAGGGACACAAGCCAATGACAGAGGGACTGAGTGGTCCAAAGTCCTGAGCCAACTAGAAAGAACTGACCACATCACAGTGTGTCCATGAGAGCCGGGTTTCTCGACCTTGACAATGCTGACACTGGGGGCTGGATAATTCCCTGTTGTAGGGGGCTGTCCTGTGAAATAGAGGGTGTTTAGCAGCATCCCTGGCCTCTACCCACCAGATGCTAGTAACAGCCCCTACCCAAGTTGTGACAACCAAAAATGTCACCAGACATTTACAAATGTTCCCTGAGGGACAAAATGAGCCTGGATGAGACCCGCAATGATAGGAAGCCAGTTCTTTAGACCCACGCATCATGACACCTTGCAATGCACTTATTATTTGCAGATTTAATCTAATTCTTTGAGGGGACAGAAAGGATCTTATTGATCTATTGTTACCTGGCCCATGAGAGATCCACTGAATGGTTTTGAATGAATGAATGAAAAAATTAATGGGGTGACTCTGGAAGATAAAGTTTCCTCTGCTGGTTATCTGTGTTATACCAAACATCAGCCTGGGATAGCCTGGCAGGAGAGCAAGGAGAATGACCTGCATGACCTTCTGCCCGGGGACTGTTCGGGCTCCCATTCATCCACCTTGTCATCCACTATCACAGCCCAACAGAAGGCATGTCTGGAGCGCCTTTCTTCATGCTGCAGGCTTAATTATGTGTCTTCTTTTCATTCTTATAAAACAATAGAAATAGATAATACATGGAAGACCTTTTTTCTCTCTGCCAATAGAGCCAGCATTCTGGGATGTTAAACCTTGAGATTCTCACAGTTAGAAGAAATAGTTCTCAAATGCAGCCATTAGCAGCCACGAGAGTCATGGGAGAATATTTGTCACCGAGTTATGAAATTTTGGCATTGGAAAAAGTCACAAGCAAAATAGAAAAGGAAACATCTCTACCACAAAATCTGATGGTATTGGTTTTCTTAATCCCAGATTTTTTTTTTTTTTAACCAGTGTTGACCTGGGGAAATGACTAGACAATTCTGTTTCTGTTTTCTAAATGATTAAATGTTTGAGAGTAGAGTCCACTTTCAGTAAATAATAATTTTAAAAAAGTGCTGGATGCTTTCAGAGGACCTTCTGAGTTAGATTACAAAATATAAGTCCCTGTGAATTTTCAGAGAGTGGATATACCTTGTGAGAGAGAAAAAAATATAAGCTATTTCTAGCTCTTACAGGGGAATTAATTAAAAAATAAAAAAGATAGATTGACTTTTCATGGCCTTTACTAGTCAATTAGTTCAAAGGGACAAATTGAACATAAAGGGTGAAAGAGAACATATTTAAAACAGCAATAAGTTCAAGAAGGAAATAAAGACTTGCAGTGAGAGGGAAGAATGATTATATTAGAAGAATGAACCCTGGGTGGTATTGGGTTAATGCTACTTTAAAAAAAAAAATGAATTTTACTAAACTGCCGAAGTACATCAAGGACTCTCGCATGAAGACTTTGTATTATGGTCAGAATTGAGATGATTGCTTTTCAGCCTAAATTTGGCAAAGTGACTACTTATCAGGGGTAAGGACTCTTGCTTACTGCTTGACTGGCTATTCTTGGGGAAGCTGCAGATGAACCAGGGTAAATGGGAAAGCCATGGGCTTGGGGGGTCTACTCAGTGAGGTGCTCTGGATGGGAGGGTGAGGTTAGAGGCCCGAGATGTGCCGGGCATTTCGGGAATTGCTGGGAAGTAATTTGTTACGGTGACCCCCAGTGAGAGAAGGAGCTGGGCAGGAGCATGTCCTCTGGGTGTCCTGGGGCTGAGCAGGCAACACCACCAGGAGGAGGCGCTAGGGAGTCTCTTGGGACAGTCTGTGCACAAGGTTAGAGCCGAGGCTTTAGGACCAGTCTGGACATCACTGTTTTCAGATGAGGCCCAGAGAGATTGACGTTTTTCCACAAACTTCCCTAGATGCGAGGGGAAGCCCCCCTTCATCTTCTATGGGAAAGTAGTTTTCTGTTTACTCTGAGAGCACGGAACACAGTTATTGGTTTTTCAGGTGTTCAGTGTGACCTTAAACCAGTAGATGTGAAGCAGCCAGACAAAGGTGACTCTGATGAGGTTTATCTCTGACACTGATCAATGCTGAACTCAGATCCACACCATCCTTGTGTGTTTCTGGTTGTGCCCCCCAAATCCTTATCCTCAGCAGTAGAATTATGCTGTGCTTCAGGTGACCAGTACGGACTCTGTGGAGGCCAGGGAGGGATGGAGATGGTAGGGTTCGGGGACAGTGTGCTAGGCTTGTCAGATTCAGCCCATAAAAATATAGGACAGCTGGTTAAATTTAAATTTCAGATGAACAATGAACAATTTTTTTTTTAGTATCTAAGCAAATCCCATGCGATATTTAAGACATACTAAAAAACTCATCCAGTGTTCATCTAAAATTCAAATTTAACGGGTGTCTTGTGTTTTTCTGTCAGTTCTTCCTTGAGATCCTTAGCAGCAAAGAAGCCTACAAGCTTGATGGCAGTGAACTTGTGGGCGTGGGTGCTGGCCCTGTCCAAATGGAAGATGGTTATCCAAGTCTTCTCCCGTCCACTTGGGGTTTCTGCAAGAAACAAGAAATCCTGATGCCTTTGAGAAGTCCGGGCAGCAAAGGAAGGAGAGAGGAGCCTTCATCATTACTGCAACACATTCCTCACTCCTGTCCTCTTTTGTTTTGCTCCAGAGAGAAAGGAACAACACACTCTTTAAGGATTGAGGACAGAAGGAAACTGGGGTTGATAAAGCCAGCACATACTGTAGTGTGTGTCCTGGGGAGATAATGGCTCTGAACCTGCTAAAATAAATGGTCTGCTTTGTTCTTGAATAATAATCAGTTGGCAGCTTTGTTCTCTCTTCCCAGCAGCTGGAAGAGGAGATTTTGATTTCAGAGGAAAATGAGTGACCTCGGCCTGACCATATGGGACAGAGGAGAAGGGCAATTTACCACCACGGACTCCCCTGTGTGGTGATAGGACCTCTTGATGCAAAGTACGTCCCCAGTCACTTGTCATAATGCCCAAGATTTTGCCATGAAAGTTAACAACTTTCTCATTAAAAAAATGGCAAACAACCCTGAGAATATTATATAATATGTTACATATTAACATATTAAGTTAGCATCTCTTTAAAATGAAATTGCTCTTTAGGGTGATTCTCACCCAAGTTTTGGCTGAGAGCAGGGTCTGGAGGTTATTGGATTTTAGGACATGTGTACTTCTTATAGGTACAGAGAGGTGGGTCACCTAGAGAGAGGACCTGAAGTCCAGACATAAAATGGTCTGGGAGCAGTCCATACAATTTTCCATTGAGAATGAACAGATAGTGCTGTCTCCCTCCTCCCAGAAATCCTGTAAGTTCCAGAGCTTTCCCTCGGCTCAGTCTTGGCCAGCTGACGGAATGTTTCTAATTCAGATAACAGCAGAATTTGGAAGGTGACAAAACTAGCTGCAGAATTCTCTTCCTGGATGGATGATAGATCCTGGCAATAATAAGTGTAGGGGTTCAGGGGCTACAACCTGTACTCCAACTCCAGCCGTCTGTCCTAGAAATATGTCCTCCAGGTTTCAAAGGGCAAAAGAATTCAGCTTTTTCCTCAACGTGACCAAAGAGCCGGATTTAATGACAATGAGAACTTTGGAGTCAGGAGACCCAGCTCTAGTTTCTTCCCTTGTCCAGTTGGATGGTGTGGAACAAGTACGATTATGTCCTCTCTTGTAAAACAGGGATGAAAACCTAAGCTGCCCCTCTTGTTGGGAGGGGATTGCTCGGAATGCACACTGTAGGTTGCAAACAAGTCTGGTTTGCTGATTGTGAACACAACTACGGATGGAGAGTGTCAATTTCATAATCAAAGGGCAACCCATGGGGGACTCTGCCTCTCTTGTCTTTGGCTAGGATAGTGGTTTTAAAGCAGAGCCTTAAATGTGGAGTTGCTAATCAAAGCCACAGCTGATGTGAATTGGTCCATGTGAATCAGTGGAGAAGGCCCTCTCATCTCTAGTCCAACTCATGCCAGGACTGGGGAGTCTGTGGTCCAGCTGGACTGTTCAAAAGAATTACCCATTTCAGACATCACACATCTCTAACTGTGCCCATAGCATGGGCTGGGGACCAATAACACCAAGTCCTATTATACAAGCTCCTTCTTCTTACAAGGATGTGAGAGCTGCTGTTTGCCTCTAGTTCTGATCTTCCCCAGAAATTTTTCTTTGTTACTAGGAGTTCCTTTTCATTTTCTGATTAAAAAAAAAAAAACTTACTGATATAAAACATCATTAGCTGTTTCCAAAATGGTCGAATGGAGACAGTTATCCAGATGACTTAGGTATACCCTTGGTAAATCTGGGTACCCTATACATTCATATGGGTATGCAAAAGGACACACAATGATGGCTTTCATTTACTGAATAACTATTATCGTGGGCATGAAGTGTTTGCACATAGTATTGCATTTAACTCTTACAATGCCCCACTGGGGAGAAAACTATAATTACACCCATTTTAAAGATGAGGAAACTGAGGTTCAAGAAGGTCTTCTCATGCTGTTAGGAAGCAGCAGGGTACAACCTACATTCAGAACTGTTTGATTCCAAAGCTCATGTTCTTAACCATCATGCAATTATTTCTTCTTGACTTGACTTTCTTCCCATCTTGTAATTTCCCAGACAGCATAACCTTTTGCCTTTCTTCTGTTGGGTGGTCCTGTGTTTAACTCTACAGCTAGGCTCTGCCACACTGAGTGGAGAGTGGCATTTAGGGTTGAGCTGTGGCCCAGGCAGGCTTGGAAGGTATCAGCAGCCTGGGCACCTTCTTTGGCAATGACCGAGGGTGCTAAAGATGCCCCTGGCGGTTCTTAGGGAGCAAGTAGGGATGGGAAACATACGGGGCCCGGGACAGGATGCCCTGTCATCACAGGACACTCACTGAAGCTGGCAGGGGTCCCCAGCACTGTTGTTAGTGCCAACCCACAGGCCATCCCAGGCTAGAGTCGAAGCCTTCTCACTTTCTCTTCCTTTGAAATGGGAATAACGATGTGAGACCAAGAGACAAAATGGGGAGGGAATGTATTTTGCCAATTGTTTTAATGGCCTCAGAATCCACTCCATGCCTCCCTTCTTGCAGAGGCCAGCCTTCTTGCAGAGGCCCTCCCACAGTTGTGGCTCTTCATCTCTCTCAATGCCCAGTCCAGGAAGTCTTCCATGGAGGCCCAGGCAGAGGTAAGGTTCCTCCCTCTGAGCATTGTAGGTGGATGAATGTGACACTTATTACCAGCTCACTGCTCAGTCTCGCCCTGGACTGGCTGCTCCTCAAGGGCAGGGATGACCTCTGTGTCTACACTGAACAAATTCTTCATGCATTTTGATGGTCTGAACCATTAAACTGAGTTGAAAAAACCCTATCTGCTCCAAACGATTTCTTGCTGTTGTTTTTGTTCATTTGTTTTTACTTCCCAACTCCTTTACCTTGGAGGCAGAGCTGTTCCTTGGGACTTTTCAATGTCTTTGGAAGTTTCCTTGCCTCATTCAGATCTCTGGGTCATGACTGAGTGTTCCAGGGAATTCTGGGGGGAAGAAAAATCATTTTTTTTCTGTAAACTCTAATGTCCACTGTTCTGATAAAGGATCCCAGCTGTGACAGGAGATTATTTACTTGAAACTAATGAGCAAAGCTAATTATGGCAGTAGACTTAGGCAGGGACAGAGTGTACCAGAGCAGGGTGCTGGCAAATGTTCCTAACCCTCCAGCTTGGCTCCTGAGCCAGGGAGCCCCCCAGACATGTCAGGGCCTTCTGGTCTTCAAATCGTCTGCTCAATAGCAAACAGATTTTAAAATCGTGGTTTGGGGCTTGATTGTCTGGCAGGAGCCAAGTATGAATTTCTGTGGCTTGTTCTTGTCCTCTCTGGTTCTAACTTTTATGAAATATATAAAACAATTAAAGTCTGACGTTTTTGAGGGTGTGGGATTTTGGATTCACCCATCACTTCTTCTACCTCATTCCTCACAACTCCTACAGGTTTCCTCTCCTCCAGAGCAGGGAACTTGCTTCTTGTCCCTCCCGCAGAAATGGCTGGTTCCCTGCTAAGGCTTGTCTCTTCCGTTCTTTGTCTGGAGTCTGAACTATGTGAAGTCAAGTTCACCTTCCAGGAAATGGTCACCACTGACCCTACCTGATGATGTTTATGACTTTATTTGGCATTCTCAGCTGTGCTTGTACAAGATGCCAAATCCCATTATAATGAATTATGTGCAGTATCCAAATTCTTTCCCTTTGGAGGAATTTTGTTAAAATTGGAACTTAGAAGAGATAATCGTGAGTGGTACAGGGCGAGAAGGAAATGAGTTAACATAAAGTGCCTAGTCTACTGCGTGGCAAAATTTATGTGCATTTTTTTAGACATCTAATTTAGGTGACCATCTTTACAGCATATATCATAAGCCCAGTCCTGTAATCTACACTGGTAGAAAAAACCCAACATACATAAACCATGGTCTCTATTCTCTAAGGGTTTGCATTTTCATGAATAGGGGACACATATGTGTAGCAAGTTAGAAGCAGTCCTAATGTGCACTCAGGGAGAGAGATGGCATGAAGCACAGGCAGAAATGTTGAAATTAAAAGTAAGAACAGGACACCCAGGGGTGAGGTTAATTGGAAAAGGCCTAATGGGGAAGAAGAGTTGAAAAATGTGGTCTCTGGTTTGCTAGAGACTAGTGGATTAGGCATTCTGTACATGAAGGGGAAACTTTGAGATGGTTACCATGGCAACAAAGGATGCTAAAACTGCCAAGGTACAGGGTCTGATGGGCCACTATAGGGTCTGTGGAAGAAGAGGGTGTGATGGCACCTAGGATTGAATCATTAGGGGAAGCGTCAGGAACAGGAGCACAAATGACTTCAGGAGAGGGGTTAGTAGCTGGTGGCCATTTCAGAATCTGAACAAGGAAAACTGTGGTATCCTTTGAAATTGTGGAGTGAGGAGCATGGCCCAGCTCAAGTTAGAAACAGGCAGAGAAAGAGAGCCTCATGTTGGGAAGAATGGGGTTGAGGTGTATCCTGGAAAATGGTGGAACTAGGAAGACAGGGGAGGGAAGAGGTGAAAGTGGCCCAGACAAGTTGGCCCTGGGCATGGGAGCTTCTCAATGCCAGCTGCAGGGACTGTCTATTAATAGACACTCTATTATTATTATTATTACACCCTGGGATAGCAAACACGTTTTGGGCTTTGAATCCTAAGGATAAATAGGGACTTGTCATGGATCTAAGTTCTTGAATTAAAAAAAAAAAAAACAAACTTACAATAGATTCTTATTCCATACAATTGAGTCAAATAATAGATCAAAGCAAATGGAAAAAATGTTGAGGAATCAGTATAAAAATAAGGCCTAAATATATTAAATATTTTGTTTTGCTTTAAAATATAAATTGTAACTTTGTTCTCTAATATTATAATGACAAGTCAAGACTTGTGCTTTGGTTATGGGTATACTATTTAGACTGGTTTTTCTTTGAATGAACTAATTCATGATGAGTCAGTAATGTTTACAAATTATTTTCTTCTTCTCCCATTGGGAGGTGGAGATGGTTTTTCCTCTATTTGAAGCTGGGCTGGCTTTTCCCTTGGCAAATAGAATGCAGAGGAAGTGATGTTGTGGGAGTTCCATGGCTGGGTTTGCAATTCTTTGCTGGGTTCCTGGAGACCCCTGAGCTTCCAAGTGAGTTCACTCCCTTGAGTCCCTAGGCCTGAAAGGCTATCTGGAGGCCTACAGAGGAGGGTCCTAGTAGAACTTAGCCCCTAGCCATCCTCATCATGGTGCAAGACATAGGAACAAAGCCTGTTCATACCATGTGGAGCAGAAAAATCGAACGGCTGAGTCCTGTCTGAATTCCTCACACA
Organism: Marmota marmota marmota; assembly: GCF_001458135.2. Taxonomy (NCBI): domain Eukaryota; kingdom Metazoa; phylum Chordata; class Mammalia; order Rodentia; family Sciuridae; genus Marmota; species Marmota marmota. Next base: position 15,135,122 of record NW_026000164.1, on the reverse strand, counting down.
TGAACCTGTGAGATGTAATAAAAGTGGTGGTCATCTTAAGCCAAGTTTAGTTGGTTTGTTTTATAATAGACACCAAGAGCTTTAATGGAAAGAAGGCCAGGCGCATGTTCACAGAGCTGGGAGAGACCTAGAGGCCGGGTAATTCAGTTCCTTGGTTTGCTCATGAGAATTCTGAATATAGGGGCTGGGAATGTAGCTTAGTGGTAGAGCACTTGCCCAGCCTGCGTGAGGCCCTGGGTTCCATCTCCAGCACTGGGGGAAAAATGAGTCAGAGGCTTCCAGCAGGTGACCACAAAATGTGCTATTTCACAGAAGGTCCTTGATCTTCCTTACCTCAGTTCTCCATTCCCCACCCTTTTCTGGGTAACCTCGCTGGAAAAGTGCTTGTATGCAGAGTTAGATGTCCAGATACGTCTTCTCAGCCGTGAGAAGTTTGCAAGAATCTGCTTTTCAGTATCTGTCTGCTTCCCCACAGTTCTCGGAGGCCAGGACTGTGTTTTCTGTTTGTTTGACTTCACTTTTTCCATTCCTTCTAGAGGGCCTACAAGGGAGAGGTCTCTTCCATTCCAGTGGGGGCAGCTGCCTGGCTTAGGAAGAGTTCAGAGTTTTCCACCCAAACCTGAAGGCTCCCACAGATGATCCCATGACTCTGGGACCTCCATACACAGAAAAGTGCTCCGTTTAAGAGTCCTCTGTTGCCATCCCGAAACTGTGAATACTTTTGGAACTAAGGGGCCCTGCACTTCATTTTGCATTGGATCCCGAAAATTATGTAGCTAATCCTTCCCGTGGCTCACACTAGGTGGGTTGGCACAGCTTGTTACTACCTCACAGAGAATCAGATGAGAGGAGGGGTCAGCGAGGAAGGACAAACCACATGGCAACGTGGTGCTTCTCTTCCCTTTGATTGACAGACCCCTTCTAAGACCTCCAGAGCAGATCCTCCCATCTGCCATCATTAACAAAATGGCCCATCTCCGGCAGGATTAACTGGGCTTGAGGGATGCTTGCCTGGGAACAGGGTTGGAGGCAGACGGCACCCTGTGGCTCCGGCCCTAAGACAACAAAACCCAGAATGTGCTGACTCTTGGCCCTTCACTAGGAACCAAGCTGAGTCTTTCCACAGGGGGAGACATGGGGCAGCGGGGAGCATGGGTGTCAGGCCATTCTGAGCTAGGGAAGCCCAGAGAACAAGGGCCTTGCAAGAGGTTTGGGGATGGAGTAGAGGTGCTGGAGGCTCACACCTCATTAGGCAGCAAAAGTGAATCCTACTCTGCAGACACTGTTTTGGAGTTGGTAATCATTTTAAAAACTCCACCTGCTATGCATTCACCCTTTCACATACCTTCTCCCATCCAAACACAGCTGTCTCTCCCGTGTCTACCAGCAGGGCCTCAGAAAACATCAACAAGGCTGGGTTCAAGCCCTCGCTCATGTTTCTTTGCCTTTTTTCTATTTCTGTATTATCTTAGAACTGTGATTCTTCAATCATGGTCCCCATAGCCTCAGAGTCAGCATTACCTGGTAGGTTGTCAGATATGCTAATTTTTAGACTCCACCCCAACCCTACAGAATCTAAACTCTGGGGCTGAGACTGGTAATCTGCAGCTTAAGAAGTTCTCCAGGTGCCCCTAATGATCCCAGAGGCTTGAGAATCATTCTCTTTGAGATGCGTGGCAGAAATAAGGCCCTCCACCAGCATTCAAAATGTCAGAGTTGACACCTGCGTGATGAACGGGTGTCACTTTTGAAAAGGAAAGAAATAATAACTGTTTTTATGTACATCACCCCTTGTCCACATGCACACATGCAGAAGAATGGGTACAGGTCAGAGAATGACTTGCTCCTCATTCCTCCTGTGTTTAACATCTGTTCCCCACGCTTTGGGTTGTTTGAACAAGAGAATCAGTATCGGGATAAACTGGTTTGTAGGATGTTGGGAGGCAGGTGCAGCCTGCCCCTTTAATGCAAGCTGAGAACAAACATGGCATACTGAGCCCCAAATCAGCCTTCTGCTGCTAGAGACAGAGGTGGAATTTGTGTTTTGCTGGTCTGAAGCCCCCTGATGGGTGGCCTTACCTTGGGGCCTTAATTAGAAGCAGCAGTGGCCCTCAGGCCTGCTGAGCTTCTATTTGATGTGATTGCACAAAACAGCTGAGATGGAAAACTAGACCTTTTGTTATTTCACATATTCTGAAAGCTTTTTCAGAAAAGTCCCTTTCCAATTTCTTATTTGCTATCACAGTCACCAGGATAATTTAAGAAAGGAGTGAGACAGGGTGAGTGATGGGTAATATCTGGCTTTTCCTGATTTGTCATAGATTTCCCAGTTCCAATTTATGTTCTCTCAGCCCCACTTTGGATCTCTGACAAGGGGTCCGCCCCTAGCCAGATGCCTCCCCATTCATTCAGAACTGCTCTTCCTTCCTGGTCTCTTTCCCCTTTCCTTGGGGTTTTGCAGAGATTTCTAGTATTTAATATTGGCTTGGAAGCTTGATCATTAAAAAAAAAAATTGGGGGTAAAAATGGGAGTTCATAACCCACTTGAATCTAATGTATGAAATATGATATGTCAAGAGCTTTGTAATGTTTTGAACAACCAATAAAAAAATCAATATAAAAGTGAGAATACCAACTTGAGATGTGGGTATGTAAATCAATTTCATAATTGTACCCCTCTGAAAGATAAACGAAAGGACTGTGGTGGGATTTCTTGTGTCTTGCTTTATACAGGTGACTGACGGCAGGCTGTTGGATGTCAGCCCATCCGGATGAAGAATAAGAAGCAGGAAAAAGGAGAAAGGAGGACTTTCTCCTGGATCTACACATCTATTGTATCGGAGTGCATGAGCTTAGCCCAATGACGTTTCTGTCTCATGGCAAGTCTGCACTGTCTAATGTCGGGCACTTTCCTGCTTAGCAGAGTAGCCTTACCCTGGGTTAATAGGAAACATGTACATTCTGATGTTTTCTGACACTTCAAAGGGGTCTTACACCAGGAGCTTCGGAGTTGTGTTGATTGGATAGGGTCCCATTGTTCTGTCTTGATTATCTGGGCTGTCAAATCATTGGCTACTACCCCCCACCCCTCACTTAACTCTCTTTAAGCACAAAAAGGAATTTACTGGAAAACCACTGGAGTATCTCGCAAACCCAAGGCCAAGAACTACACAACCTGGGCTCTGCAAAGGCCTGGATCAGGAAGCAGTGGAAAACCATTGAGAATCTACTTGGTTATTTCACCCTCACTTCTCTCTCTCCCACTCTCTGCCTCACCTGGAGAGACACTATGATCCTTGGTTTCTTTCATTGTGCTTGCTGAATGCTCCTTTTTCTCTGTAGATCAGCTTTTACTTATTTGGTGTGAGCATGAACAAACATGGCTGCCACAAAATGGCAGACTCCACTCCCTCGTTCAAGGGGGAGCCCTGAGGATATCCCCAGACTCAACAGCTGATGGAGATGCTGAGCAGTCAAGGACAGGGCAGTTGTGACCTAGGCTGTGGTCAAGGATAGGGCCATTGCTGTCAATGGTTTATTTCAGTAGACAGAGATTTATTGGAAATAAGGCAAAAGGAGGCTTCTGTGTCCTTTCAATCTCTTGATGAAGCATTGTTTTACCTTTATGGGTTCTTTGTTAAGGGAGATATACCTCTAGCGACTTGCTTTCTACTGCTGATTAAAGATCCAGATTCTGAAGTTAGATGTTAACTTGCAGAGTTTTATAGTAGAGATGTTTCTCAGGAGTACATTAACCTAGCAATCTCATTTCAACATTTTCTTTCTTTAATGACTATACAACCCCTCGGCCTATACATCTCCTTTGAACCAGTCCCACTATGCTTCTGACAGCCTCATTGTTGCAGGATCTGTGCACAGGGACAGGGCGTTGGGGGATTTCAACAGGAAGCAGTGTTTATTTTGTGCCAGCACAGGCTTGGCAGATTATCATCCAATGGCCGAGCCCCCAAACGCAGCAGAACTTCACTTTATATAGCCCCTGCTAGCCGACCCCCCCCCCCATACATATTAGCCCTTTAGTCTCCCCTAAATGGAAAAATACATTTTGCATGGGTATTCTATGCTATAATATCATAAGGAAGTCATGACAGAGCTGTGCAGGCTGTGTGTGTGTGTGTGTGTGTGTGTGTGTGGCTTCCTCAGGGTTGTGCATGCGTCCCGAGTGTCAGAGGAGTGGTGCATGCACAATGAGTGTGCCATGTCGCCTTTCTTATGTCTGGGAAACGTGCACTCGGTTACCGAAGGCACCACGTTGTCTGGCGGAGTTGCGCATGCGCGCACATACAGGCCGGGCCACTGGCCTGAGAGCGCCGTGCTCGTGCTAGCAGCGCTGCTCCCTCTGTCTTGTCTTTATTTGAAGTGGGCTCCTACCATATCATGAGTGAGTTGACCAAATTGTATTTTGTTTGTTCTCAGAACAAGGGAGAGATTGAGGTGACACCTCAAAGTTACCCTCTTTATTTTCTTTCCTGTGAATTTCCTGTTTTTTTTTTTTTGATGGCTTTACTTCCGCTTTAGTGAAGGCCTGCTGTTAGTCAAATTTCTGTTTTTGTTGGTCTGAAATATATTTATGTCATCTTTGTTCCTGAAAGAATATACTAGATTGATGCTCCAAGTTGACTCCCTCTTAGGCCTTTAAGAATATGGTTCAATGGGGCTGGGGCTCAGTGGCAGAGCACTTGGCTGACAGGCGTGAGGCGCTGGGTTCCATCCTCAGCACCGCATATAAATAAATACATAAAGATATAGTATCCATCTACAACTAAAGAAATATTGAAAAGAAAAAAAGAATATTGTTCTAGGGGCTGAGGTTGTAGCTTAGCACTCTACCACTGAGAGCTAGTGAGGCACTGGGTTCCATCTTTAGTACCACATAAAATAACAAACAAAGGCATTCTGTCCACCTACAACTACAATCTATATCTATCTATATAAGATATTAATACCTACTGTATTTTGACTTCATTTATTGTGTTTGAGAAGTTAATTTCTCTTTTCTCTCTGGTTACTTTTTTCTTTTTGTATCAGGGATGGAACCCCTGAGGCACTTAACCACTGAGCCATACCCCAGGCCTTTTTATATTTTATTTTGAAACTGGGTCTCACTAAGTTCCTTAGCGCCTCACTAAGTTTCTGAGACTGGCTTTGAACTTGTGATCCTCCTGTGTCAGCCTCCCAAGTCAATGGGATTATAGGCATGGACCACTGCACCTGGCTCTCTCTGTTACTTTTAAGATCTCTTTCTCTTTGGTATTCTGGTACTTTTAATAGTCTTAATGTAGATTAATTCTTATTACACTGCTTGGAATTCGTGGGGCTTCTTTATTTTGAGAATTTGTGTTTTCATTAATTCTGGGAAAAAGTCAAATTAGTATCTGCTCAGATATTACTTGTTCCCATTATTTCTATGATCTTATTTCCAATTTCAAATAATTGTATGTTAAATCTTTGTATTCAATCTTTCATGTTATTTAACTTAAAATTTAATCATCATCTCCTTACAACCTACCTCCAGGGCTGTATTCAGAGTATTTTCTCCAATTTTATTTCTAGTTTATTAATTCCTTCTTGATGTTGCCTCGTCACTGTAGTTTGCTGATTTTAAGTCCTTTGGGTATATACCGAGGAGTGGGATAACTGGATCAAATGGTGGTTCCATTCCAAGTTTTCTGAGGAATCTCCATACTGCTTTCCTTAATGGTTGCACCAATTTGCAGTCCCACCAGCAATGTATGAGCGTACCCTTTTCCCCACATCTTCGCCAACATTTGTTGTTGCTTGTATTCTTGATAATTGCCATTCTGACTGGATCGAGGTGAAATCTCAGTGTAGTTTTAATTTGCATTTCTCTAATTCACAAGCATAATATTGAATGAAAACAACGAGGACCAAAGGGATGTGTTCTTTATGAACCTATTTATAGAAATAAACAAAAAGCCAACCAAAAATGTAAAACTATTGTGTTTAGGCTGACTATCTTAAGTGAGAATATGTGGTGACTGGGAAGGGACACTCGGGTTTTCTGAGGTACAGACATTATTCTGTTTCTTGACCTAGTTGGTGGTTCACTTTACAGTAGATCATAGACCATATATTGTTCCATGAAAAATAAAATATTTTTACTTGCAAAATGATGACAGTACTACATATCTAAATGTACAAGTTGCAGCTCACGTGGTATTTGGAAGGAAATTTATAGATTTAAAACACTTATATAAATCTAATAACAAATAGGTAAAATCTATATAGATAAAGGTGCCCACTAATATTGAAAGGCTCTAAAGAAGACATAAAAACGTGGAGAATTCTATAGTCTTGGAAGTGATGTACATTTTTCCAAATTTGAGCTCTATATTTAAAGCATTCCCAATAAAAATACCAACATGGTTTTTCATGGAAGCTGGCAAGCTGATTCTAATATTTATTTGGAAAGGCAAAAGTCCAAGAATAGCCAACACAGTCTAGAAGGAAAAAGGACAGTGGAATGATCTCCCCAACTATCCATTAAGCCTCATTCTAAAGCAAAGGTAATTGAGACAGTGGAGTATTCGTGCAAGAATGGCAAAAAGACCACTGGAAGACAACAGAGATCCCAGACACGGATCTAAGCACATTGGGAAACTTGAAAAGAAAAAAAAAATGGCACAATAGAAAAATGGGGAAGTGGCAGACTATTTAATAATCACTCATAATGGAAAACAAATGAAATTAGAGTCCTGTATCACACAGTGTACGAAAATCAGTTCTAGACTGATTAAGGACTGACAGATGAAAGGCACAAACTTAAGCCTTTTGGAAAAAAATACATAAAACATCTTTATGACCTCGGGGTAAGGAAGGATTTCTTAAACATGTCCCCAAAGTGCAAGTCACTAAGGAAAAGATTAATAAATTCTACTACCTTAATACAGAACTACCAAACCCCTTTAAAAAGAGTGAAACTAAGTGCTCCAAACCCGTGGAAGATTTCTGTAACCCATATAAACAAACAAAAAAATTTATTAACCAGAGTATATAAATAACTTCTAAAAATCACTAAGAGAAAGATAAAGTGCATAGTATATAAATAGAGAAGACAGATGAGAACCTACAGACACACTACAGAAGAGGAAATGAAAATGGATAAGAACATAGGAAAAAGTGCTCAACTTCATTATTGATCAGGGAATGTGAATTAAAATAAGGAGGAGATACTATTTTAGGCCATTAAACTGGCAAAAATTAGTAATTCAGACAATACCAAGGACGTGAAGCAAAACACTAGTAGTGGGAGTGTAAATTAGCACCATTACTTTGGGGAAAAAATTGGCACTATTAGAAAAGCTAAAGTTGCAAAACACCACATGGCCCAGAAATTCCACTCTTGCACCCCAGAGAAACATTCCCAAATGAGCAGAGGATTTTCACAGTAGAATTGCTGTTAATGATGAGAAACCTGGAGACACCACAAATATCCACAGAAGAGAAAATGACACAGAACTGTGCTGTGAGCAGTGAGAAGTAAATGAGGCTTATACCTGGAAAAAACCAATCTCAAAAACAATGTTGAGTGAAACAAGCAATTCTCAAACCATCATATACTCCGTGATATTTGCAAACATGCGGAACCAAATAAGGTTTCATTCAGAGATACATATAAATGCTGAGACAGTTTTTGAGGCAAGCCAGGTTATGGATAAATTCTATAGGCGAGGTTACTTGCCTACCGATTTGGCAAGAGCACCATCACCTGCTTCTTTGAGGGAAGAAAGGATCCTGAGTGAGGACGTCAGACATCCTCAGGCCTCCCCTTATTCCTTGCTATATTAGGGTAGTTAGAAAAAAATAACTCCACAGACTGGTTGTATGAAGTTTCCCATCTCACCAGATAGATCCAGTTAATAATCTCTGTCTTCATTCTCAGTCCATGCTGGGCTCTGAGATTGAGCATATTTTAAGCAGGGAAACATATAGACCTGTAGACCTCAAATTTGGTGACTTGACTTGACTTGACTTGTTCAAATGGATCCCCCTAGCTTAAGGGTTTTTGGGTTTTACACCTACATCATGCTGACATGATACCATTTTTTTTTTTTATTACAAATACTAGGACACAGTCTGAGGTGTAGCAGGGAACATTTGGGTACAGCTGGAGTAGATGTCAGTGAATCTGGCCCCTCCTGCTCCGTAGCCACTGAAGAAGCCAGTTTCTAGCAGTGTCATGTCTGGGCAGGGATCTTGGGTCCTGTGGGCTGCAGCTGCTCCTGCAGAGCGTCAAGGGGAGCCTCATGGAGCTCATGCATCTGCCCCTTCCTTCCTTTCCAAGGCAGTGGTTCCAGCGGGATGCTGGAGGGTAGGAAGGAAGGTGACAAGGGAAGGCGAAGGAGGACAGGCAAGGAGGCGAGTGAGGGATGGAGGAGGATGAGGCAGCCTGCCAATGAAGCTCATAAGTCCCTGAGCCAGGAGTTTGTTAGAAACACGCCAAGACCTTTTCCAGCCAGCCCAGACAGACCCACCATTCACGTGGGTAGCACCTTTTTCCCTGCAGAAAAGAACCATTCATCAGCAGCAGCTCCTGGAATGTGGGCTGGGAGACTCAGTCCGGGAGGCTGGCCCTCCTTCACCCACTGATGCCAAAGGCTGTCAGGAGACCACATCACAGCCTCAAAATAGCGTCCACCATTCCCCCCACCACTCCTGCACCCCAGCTTTCCAGGGAACTCCCTCTCCATGTGTACTTGGTTTGAGATAGGGAGTATCTCTGGGAGAACATTTCTAGGCTGAGCTGCCTTTTCCTTCCAAGTCAAGCAACGAGAAAACACTGGATTTCAATCAAACGTTCACTCAGATGTGATTTCTACAATATTTGAACACCTGATTCAAAACTGAATTCAACCGAATGCCAGTGGCGTAAAGGGAGATGTACAAATGAATGCACACAGAATGACGGGAAAGCATAAAGTGGGTCCATACGCAGCGTGGCAAGCAGGGGCTTCCAGAGAGGACTCCTCCAAGATTGTAAATCAGTGAAGCTAATGAGGCTGAACGGCTCTAACGAGTTCAAAACGAGTGAGCATGAAGCTAAAAGTACATCTTTTAACCTTTTCTGAGTTTGTAGTCAATGAACTTCAAAATCACACACATAAAAGTCATTGGGTTAAAATATGAAAAACACACACTGTGGGGTAGTCCAGCATGGCGTACCATAAAGACAGTGACTTTAGGTTCTTTTCTACATATGAAAAACCACATGAGGGAGTTTAGTAGGGGAGATTCTGCAATTGCCGCAGAGTACTTCTCCCCACAATCTCATTAATGTTATTAATTAATCTTGTTAATCATCTTTCCATCCTGATTCCCAGCTCCCTTTCCCAATTACCTGATTCTTCCCAGGGGAATGCCAAGTCCTTCTGGCAAGGTTATGAGAACCTTGGAGTCTTCTATGAAAGTTCTTCCCAACACTTCACACCTTATAGCCAACTTGTCCTCAAGAGTAATCATTTTCTGCCTTAGAAATGAAAAAAAAATTAATTCTTTTTTTTCTTTGATTCTATTTCAACTCCCACTATTCTGACAGTTCTTCCTGGAGACCCCTGCCCAGGTCTGGCAGTCTTGCATGAGATCCTGCTCTAACCACTTATGTGTCTTTGTTCAAACTGACTTTATCAAAGCACTGCTCTGGTCACATCCTTACACAGGAATGCACCATAGCTCACTATTGCAACCTCTACTTGCTTCTCCTTGGGGGTCTCTCACTGTCCCTACTCTACCTTCTATTTTTGCATTTACTCATTGTGTACTTTCTGAAATTTATTTAAATGGTGTCTTATTGATTATACACCCAAGCTGATTCCAGTCTTTTGCTATTGTATTCAACACTTCAGTAAATAATTTTGTATACAGGCCATTTTGCCCTTGTAGGATAAATTCCTGGAAGTGGAATTGTTGAACCAAAGGCAATATGCCTTTGTAACTTGCTAGATATTGCCAAATTGCTCCAGACAGATTGCATCAATTTACACTCCCACCAGCCACAAGTGAGAGGACCTGTTTCCTCTACAGGCTTCCACATTATTAAAGTCTTGGATTCTTGCCAAAATGGGACGTGGGAAAATGGTATCCGATTAGTTTTAATTTGTATCTTTTATTTTATGAGAGAGATAGAGCAGTGGTATTTCCTTTTAGTAGGCTTATTTTTATTTGGACTATCAATCTATTTCTTGTCAATTTGTAACAGATTTTTGTATTTAAGGGATGTGAATTGCAAATATTTTTCTATTTTTCATTTCTCTTTGCTTACGGTATTTCACTTGTTTGTATTTATCCATGCAGGGGTTTTAGTATTTATGGAGTAAAACTCTTCAGTTTTTTTCTTTCATGACATCTGGACTTTGAATCATTTAAAAAAGAGTCTTACCCACTCTGAGCTTATAAAAGGATTCTCGTATGTTTTATGATAGTTTTTTGTCTTTATTTTTAAATTTCTGTTTCATTTGAAAGATATCCTGGCATATGGCATAAGGTATGACTTCCTAAAGTTTTTGTGATGCCTCCTCAGTTGAAATAACATCAGTTATTGAAAAGTCCATGTTTTCCCCACTAAGTCCCCAAATTTCATCATACAGCAAATTCTTTTATGTATTTAGAATATTTCTAGACGTTTTGTTTTGTGACATTAGCCTGATTATTTCTGTACTAGTCCAATGCAATTTAAAATTTGGAGGCTTATTAATATATGTCAATACCACATATCAACATACATTAGTTTTGTATATATCACATATGCCAATATGTTAATACTACTCTTGCTTCTCAGAATTTTTCTACTTCATGTTTCTTGGAGGTCTTTGGAATCATCTTGTCTAGCTGCAGGAAAAAAAGATTTCTTTGTATTTATATGGATACAATATTAAATATATGAATTCATTTAAAGAGTGTTGACATATCCCATGATGCGTCTCTTTATCATTCCTCTTTTGTTTCCTTCAGAGCTGTTTTCAAATTTTCTTCCTATAGGCTTTGAGCTTTTTAAATTTACCATTTTTATCTCTGGTTTCTATATAAATGGATTTTTCCTTCATTACCTCTTCCAAACAGTTACTGTTTGCTCATTAGTGCTGTTGCCTGCTACCTTACTCAGTGTTCTTACTGTTGAGGTAATTTTTTTGTCTGTTTTCTGGCATATCATCACAGAACCTGTAAATAGTATGTTCTACTTCTTCCCTTCCAATTTTCATATCTCTATGTTCCCTTATCTTGTTCTAAGAAAGTTCACAGAATGGCTTTTTAGTGGTATATGTGCCAAGCAAGTTCATTGTAATGATGAGTTTGGGCACATTTGTATAAGAAGCACGGGGCATCCCCAGGGGACTGGACTGAGACCCTAAAACCTTCTCTATAAAATCCACTGTTGTTACCATCTATATGGTATGCTGAGTTGGCTTAAAAGAGGCCAGATGGCAGGAAAGAGTAACAGGAGGCACGGAGGAAAGCTCTTCACAGGGCTTAGAGAAGGCCACAGGATTTGGCTGAATCAGGAACCACGCTTGATCCAACAATCTTGGATCTGTGGGTGTGCCTTTGGGGAAATACATGGCTCTGTGTGAGAGCTGTCTTCCCATCAGTATGCTAGAAACAAGTGGGTACGAAGACTTTGACATTTGAAGCTCAAGGAAGTTCCCAACCTGCCTTCAAGGTTTGTGCCATGGCTGGGCTCAGTGCTGGAGAACAGGATTCCTTTGCAGGGCCCACAGCTACACTGTACTCCAGGCTCCGTATTTCTACAGGATGCAATACCCACTACTCTGCCCTGGTGACTCCCAGGGTAAAGGGATCTGTTCTAGTATTCAAGGTCACATCATTAAGGAGCAGAGCCATCAAAGCTGGAGAACAGGGGAAGACAGAACATTGCACAGAGGCTTCTCCACCTGCAAGCTTCCCACTGCCAAGCCCAGCTTCAGAGCCAAAGCGCACCAACACTGTACACTCAGAAGGTGGTGTTGGTGGACACCATGCAAGTCCGCTCACAGCAGCCATGCAGTCTGTCAGTCCACTGTGTGTTTCCAGATATGTAGTGAATTATGTAGGCAGTATGATTAGAAGGACAAAAAGCAGATCAAGTGACATAGGAGATGTCTGTCAAGCCATGAGAAGATGAGGAAAAGTGGTGGTTGAAGCCAACACAATTTACAGGAAGAAGCTTATTGTCAAGAGTTTTGGCTTAATGTCGGGTCAGATGATAGCAAGGAGTTTGCTCAGGACCTTTAAGTCTACATGTGGTAACCTGCTGCTGCAGAATGGTCACAAGCCATACGTGGCTTACAGCTTCAAGGCCTGTTCAAATCTGTCAGCATCAAAGAGTTAATTTGAAGGGGAGATCACAGCTCTGTTAAAAGCTCTGCTTTTCTTCAGGATGGGGGTGACAATGGGTTAGTCTCAAGAAGACAGTCTCACAGAACACATATCATCCCCAAGTTTTCTTAAGGCTTCACACAGTTGAATCACAATCCTTGATGACATTAGATCCTTCCCAGGGAGCTGGTTAGCTTTAGACGTTTGGCCCTTTGGAATTTGATCTGCCTTTAAGCAGGATAGCTTGTGTACCTGGCTGCCCAGTGGGTAGGTAGGACTCCCTTCAGGTCTGCATAAGGAACTCTGGGAGGTTTGGGAGTGTTGTTTTGGAAGGAAGTTCTGGAAGTGGGTCTTGTCTTTGCACTAACTTGGGCAGCTGGGGACTTAGAGAAACGTGAGAAATGTGACTTATTTTTGCAATGTAATGGTCTCTTCCGGCCCCTTTCCAGTGTTTATCTTTCCACATGCTGTGTTCTCAATTGTGTTGGGGAACAGAGACAACATGCTAGACCCTGAAATATGCAGTGGTGAGGTCTAAGTTTTCAAAATCTCTGTTTCTCAAGGGGGAAAGAAGCACAGATACTAAACCGCCAGAATTGGCTGGAAACTCTACTGGTAGCAGCCTTCTTAAGCAGTGGGCGCACGATTCCTGATTCCTAGCCAAATGTGGTGTCCAGCATGTGAGAATGAAAAGAACCAGAAGACTTAGTCAGAAATCTGCAGTTCTGGCCTCATGTCAGAATTTTAAGAGCTCCTGGAATATTTACAAATCCTAGTTGGTCAGTCCTCTTCCCCTAGAAATCCTGAAATTCAGTAGGCCTGGGAGGGGTCCCAGGGGTGATTCAGATGTCCAGGCAGAAACCACTGATTTAGGCAGGTTCCAATGCAGTCATTAGGGAGCCGAATGACCTTTGGCAAATCACTTCCCTGGACTGCATTTTCCTCGTCTCTCAATTTAGAAGTTGGACTGGAGAGATCTAGACCTGGTTGTACATGGGCAACTCCCAGGGAGTTTCAGAAATGCAGATTCTTGAATCTCAATCCAGACTACTGAATTGGAATCTCAGGGACCAGGGCCCAGGAACCTGTATTTTTAGGAAGCTCTCCAGGAGATTCCGATGCAGTCAGTCACCTGGTAGGGACACACTGGTCTCCATGGTAACTTGGGCTCTCTTTGGCTCTAACGTGCCCAAACACATGTAAAACAGTAAGCTCAGTGGCTAGACTTGCATCAGGTATCAGCAGTGGTCATGATTTGCCAACGTGCTGTGTCTGTCTGGGGTTATTCTCTAGTTGTTCTGGGGGGAGCCCTTTTTCTTCTTCTGTTGACTTCAAGCTGCCTAGCATCAGTGCCTGGTGCATATTAAGTGGCTTGAAAATGTAATGAATGAATGAGTGGACAAATAAAGTCTTTAGGGGTAGAAGACAGGCCTTCTGTTTAATATTGGTCTCTCCCTGTGCCAAGAAGTGCTGGTGACACAGTAGATACTAGTAACTGTTTGTGGAATAATCACGTGTGTACCATTTTTGCCAGTCTAGGAGATGGCAGGCTGAGCAGGCAGAGTGGACTCCAGGTGATAGTATGAATGTTTGTGGGTGGGGCAAAGTCTGTGTAGGTAGCATCAGAATGCATGGGGTCTGCACAAATCTGTGCATTTCTCTTCTTTGGGCACAAGAGTTCTAGGGCCAGTCAGCTGCTGGCAGGCAAGAGAGGGTGGCACCATGGAGCAGAATCCCTGTTGCCATGGCAAGTTCCAACCAGTCTTGCCCTGAGAGGTGGCTTGTGCAAGCCCTGCTGGCCACTGACCTAAAAAAGCTGGAGCACTTTCCTGCAGCATGGCCAGAGAAACAGGAGGGGCCTTGTGCTTTGTTCTCTGGAAGGTGGAGCAGAGTATCACACCACAGCTCATGATGTCCTGGAGATCTCAGCCTTGTGGCTGTGGCTGGGGCAGTATCCTTCTGGTCTGGATGACAGCCAGGGAGAAAGCAGTCATTGACCTCCTCCCAGTCACCACCCTCGCCTCAGATGTTCCCTGTAGGGACAGAACCTTCTTCCTTGGAATGGACACCCTCAGGGTTGACAGTGCGTATTTATATAGGTTGTCATACTGAATGATTTGCTGTGGTTATTTATTAGTGTGGCAGGGTGGGGAAATAGAAAACCATCTTTCTTCAACAGCATTGACCAGAAGCACAGATGTCATCCGCTCCCTCGACTCCCCTGATTGCTGGCTCTCTGCTCTACCTTTCACCTTCTACATCCAGCAAAGAATATTTATGAGAACAGCAGGCTCTTCTGCTCTCTCTGCCATTGAGTTTTGTCTGTAAGCTGGCAATGAGTAAACCAGTGAACTGATTTAAAACCAAGAGGCGGCTAGGAGGAGGTCCTTAGAGAAGGACATACACAGTCACCTTCATTATCTGAGGGGAACTGGTTCCAGGCCCCCTGCAGACACCAGATCTAAAGAGGCTCAAGGCCCTTGTATAACATGGTGTAGTATTTGCACATAACCTATGGACATCCTCCTGCATACTCTAAAACATCTCTGTATTACTCATAACACCTAATGCAATGTAGGCTATCTAGCAGTTATTATAATGTACTGTTTAGGGAATAAAATGTCTGTATATATTCAGTAGAGATGCAATTTTCTTTCTTTCTTTTCTTTCTTCTTATTTTTGGTACCGGGAATTGAACCCAGGGGCGTTTAACCACTGAGCCATGTCCCCAGCCCTTTTGGTTTTGAGACAGGTCTTGCTAAGTTACTGAGACTGGCTTTGAACTTGCAGTCCTCCTGCCTCAGCCTCTCAAGCCACTGGGATTACAGGCTTGTGCTCCCAGCTCTTCCCAAATATTTTTGATCCATGATAGGTTGAATCCATAGATTTAGAACCTGGTGATACTGAGGGCTTAGTATATATTTAGAAACTTAATAGCAACAAATTTTCAGTGACCCAACATCTATATAATTTCCCTCAAAGTTGGCTGAGCTAAGTTCTTTCAGTTTCATGGGGGCCTTGAGTGGTTGGGCCAATTCCTGGGCAAGCCCTGTTGATCCTTCTTCTCTGACTCATAGCAATATGGTTCCAAAGTGTCATGTTCAAGGTAGGAGGAAGGGCAAGGGCATCACCACTGATGAATTTCCCTTTTGTCAAACATAAGCCATCTTCAGAGGTGTCATGGACTATGTTATAGCACAAGGTCACACCTCTTTGCAAGGGAGGCTGGGAAGTGGGTATTCAGTTAGGAAGTGAACAAGAAGGAAGGCAGCCAACATCTGTGTCTGTCACACTCTCCCCTCCTCTTCCTCCTCCTCCTCCATGACGCTCTGTTCTCTCATTCAGATGCAAGGACTTCCTCCCCCTCTTGCTCCTAATGTACTCTTGGCATCTCAGTTTCAGTGCTGATACACTCTTGCATACGATAGTTCCCAGCTATTTCTAAGTTTATCTTATCTTCCTTCCTAGACTAGAAGTTCCTCAAGGACAGAGACCATCTCTAGTTTATCTCTACATCACCTGTAGCATACACCACTATTCCTTAGATGTGACCTTTGTATAAATGTTTTAGTATTCATGAGTACACTTGAGTTTAAGAATGATATTTTTGTATTGCTTGGTTTAAACTCTGCACTAGTACATTTCCTTTATGAATGTTTTGGAATGTTGAGTTTTTACCATTTGCAAAGCATGTGATAGTACATGTAAGAGCACAACACTGTGCAAGGACTAAACAGGAGGTGTTACTGTGTCTTTAAAGCACAGTGACATCCCCCTGAAGTAGGTGCCATTATTATGCTTATACTAATGTAGTGGCTGCAGATTCAGAGAGGTTAGTTTCCTGAATCCAAACATCAATTAAGTTGCAGAGCTGGGATCTGAATCCTGGTCTGAATCTGAGGTCCATGATTTCAGCTATTAGCTCTGCTATTCCTAGACAAGACTAAATTTCCTTCCTTACCTCCTCCAAAAGCTGCAACTTCATGGAGGTTTGGTTCTGGGCATCGATTTGGTTTTTCATACACTCTTCATCTACTAGGGCAGGGGCCTGGTGAATTGGCCTGCAAGACACCAAAGAAAATAATTTGTCTGTTAGGTGAAACTGGCCTCAAGTGGTATTGCTGGCTGTAGTTCTGTGACCAAACAAGCCCTGTACAGATCCAGAAGATCCATGCCTTGCAAAATGGTCCTCTCCAAAGCTGAACCTCAGGCCAGCAGGAGGCTGAGCTTGATCAAATCAAGGCTCATCTGTAGCCCATTCACAGACATGATCTGGGACCTCTTTCCTCATTATTTTGATCTTGAATGATTTTTACTCAATTCCTTGCCCCTTTGCTTTTGTTTCTGACAGTAGAATTGGCTTCTCTAGCCTGGTCTGAAAAACTCTGCCCTTTGGTTTTCCTGTTCTCAGTGGTATCTGGTATTATTTGAGTTCAGCTCAGCCTGGAAGCTGAGACCTCATCCTGACCGTGTGGCTCAGCCTACTTATGAGGAAC
The DNA here is from genome assembly GCF_001458135.2 of Marmota marmota marmota. Lineage (NCBI taxonomy): Eukaryota > Metazoa > Chordata > Mammalia > Rodentia > Sciuridae > Marmota > Marmota marmota. Next base: position 15,118,275 of record NW_026000164.1, on the reverse strand, counting down.
CTCAGACCAAGAAGAAGTTCAGCCCATTGAAAATGTTCACCTGCTTAAGAAGTGGGCACTATTTAGATGTAGCACCATTCTTTTCTACCGCTAGCCCGCCCTATCCATTCTTAGACTTGATTATTAAAACTTAATTAAGTAGAGGAGAGTATGACCGACACAAGGCCAAATATCTGAGGGAAAAATCAATTATGTGGATGTTTCACAATACAAATATTTGGCTTTGAGAGAACTTCAGCATCTGTGTGCATGACATGCACAGACACCCAAGCGTTTGGATGAAGAATGAAAAACTCAGTAAATAGAGGAAAAATGGGCATTTGTGGAGAGAAGAGTTGAACGGCTGACTAGCCTACAAGCTATTTGGGATGGTGTAGACAGATACAGCATTCCTCATATCAACACAGACTCTGATTAAAGATGGATTCACATCAAACAATGTGAAAGCGGCAGGAGGAAGAGTCTAATACCCACCTTTCCGGCTCACCTCTCTGCCCAGGGGCGTGTATTAACTTGCAGGGCTTCTGTAATCTGCTTTCTGGGCTCTGCCTTGACTTAGAAGGCAAAACAACTCCTTTATCCCAACATACCACAGCTACTTAGATGTGGAAATTTAAACTTCTTAAGATGAAAATCCCATTATTCACCTTGTCCATTACTCTATTGGAAAGAACCTAATAGACTGTAATAAGCAGGCGAGCTAAAAATATTTCATCCATATGGATCTATTCTTAAAAAAAAAATGACACTTCTAAGAAGCTGATTACTTCCAGGAGTAAGCACTTTTGGACTCACGAGGAAATCCTGTTCTGTAGTTTTTGGTCTTCATCACCTTTGGGGCAGTAGTAAGGGAAAGGACTCGGCTTCCCCCAGCTGTGTGGCTTTTCTCTTTGGGCCTGTTTTTGTTTTGTTTTGCTTTTACACTACTATCCTTTGGGTGGGTATGAGGATTAAAGGAAATAAGGTGTCCAGTCAGTTCTTTTCTCCCCAGTTCTCTTCCAGTTAGTTCTCCCAGCTCCCTCCCCTCTCCCCTGGGTACCATTCATTTTCTATACCACTAGTATTTGTGTCGTCCACAGTCTGGAAGGTAAGATGGAGGACCTAGCCCAACAGTAGGGCACACCCGTATTCATGTGACCTTATATGAGAAGCTCACATGGTTTCCTTCTGCAGAGGTTTTCTGGGACCTTTGCTTCCTTCACCTGTTCTTTCCCTCTCTGTTCTACAGTTAGAGGAACAGCTCACTCAGAAAGCACATTCTTCACTCCAAACATCAACACACCCTATTGTCTTTGAACAGCAGAAATCAAAGGAAAGCAAACAAGCAAACTAGAGAAGCCCTTGTGCGGGCTGGGAGGAACTTGGATCCCAGCCTCTGTTCCAGTTTTAGTTGGCTGGAGGAGCTCTGCGGGCCAGCTCCCTCTGCAGTCTCCTATGGGACAGTGCCCCCTGTCTTCCAAACCCTTTACTTTTCTCTCACAGTTCCAAGTTCATGATAGCTGTCTGTCGCAGCTGTTGGGGACTCCCTTCCTCCACAAACATCCAGTGTGTGCCAACCATGAGCTGTTCTTGCAGTCAGGCAACTGTTTGGAGTTGCATTTCTGGGCTAATGCATCCAGTGCTTAGTTATACCACGATTATTTGTTAGCCTTAGGCAGAAAGGTGTCTTAAAGTACTTACATTCAGAAATTACCCAAACCATCAAATTATTCTAATAGCATAAGAGTAAATTCTGGGTCCCCAAGCCTTCAGATTTTAAATCAGGGATTTTCCAATTATCTGTAAGCAGCAAAATCAATAGCTCTGTCTGTCATATTTCTAAGTTATTTGACTCTACATATCCAGCATGTCATATTTCTAAGTTATTTGACTCTACATATCCTCCCCTAGGACAGGAAACCCCCCCTTTTCCCCTCCACTTTATATTTTCTCCCTGAACTGTTCCCCTCATTGAAGAAATTCGGAGGGAAGTGCCCTTCTCTGCCATCTGCCACCAGCAGTGATAATGTGTCTAGTTGGTGCAAAGAGGGTGGAGTTGGTTCTGAGCATGCACAATCCCGCCTTCCTGGCTATATGTCAATGCTGTCAATGTGAATGGCTCTATGAAGTTTCTTCTGAGTGAGCTGTTCCTCTTCTGGAATTAATGTTGTCTCATTCAAGCCAGGCATCAGCAGGAGCTTCCCAAGGTCACACTCAGCAGCTAAACTTGTCTTCATCTGCAGTTTCTTCACCTTTGGCGGTGGATGTAGACAGGGTCACTGCAGCCCCAGGTCCCCATTTGTGCTTAGAGCTTCCCGGATGTGACCACAGCTGCTTCTTAAGTTGCCTGAAAGTCCCCTTTGTGCCCATCACTCCAAGAGTCGTATATGCTTCTTAGAGTGGGTGCCTGCAGAGAGGGACCGTCCACCCCTCCACACAGTGGGCTTTCTCCTCCTGCCTCCAGTGTTTCTTTGGAGGCCTCCTCTTTCCCTCCCTCCACACCAGCTTCCCTGTGCTCAGGGTCCCTGGTGCTGCACATCCTGTTCTTTAATACTGTCCATCTCATCATGGTGCTCACCAAGTGACCCTTCCAAACAGGGAGTTTCCTCTTGAAGAGAAGTTTTAGTGGTGGCTATTTCAAACGATGTGTTCTACTCACAGTCCAGCTGGCACTGCCTACTGCAGGGAGCCTACTCGGAGGCTAGGGTCTGCCGATATTGTGAGGTGGTTTGCAGGGAGGGTTTTCTGCCACCCCAACTCACAGAAAAATGCCTCTACAGTTTTCTGCTCAGTTTCCCCTCAGTCAGGGACTGACCTGTGGATCCAAGGACTTATCTGGGGACACGTCTAGGATATCAACCATGGGAGAAGCTGGCAGGGGCTTCTACTTGAAGTGCATCCTTCATCACTGGACTTCTCTGTCAGGAGGGTCTCTTCAACTTATGTTGAGGGCCACAGCCAAGTCGGAATGACGTATGGCATTTTTGCCAGAAGTAGTGGTTGAGAGGTGACGCCAGCGAGCCAATAAGATGATGACTTTTGAGTTCTCGCAGAGTTCCCATTGAGTTCCGGTTGAGCTCTCGCGGGGATTCTTGAAGAGTTCGCATTGGTTGGGGAGGTGCCGGAGGAGGGATTTCCGGTTGGTGGTTCCGGGAGGAGCCGCGTGGCGTTCAGGAGAGTTCCTGGGGAGCGTGTGTTGAGTGTGCTGGTGGAGTTCAGAAATAAAGTTTGTTCCTCTTGAGTGGCTCGTGATTTGTGCCCAGCCAGACTGCGGCAAACTTAGAATGCTCCTCATCCTTCTGGAGTCCAGACCATCCTACATTTCCTGTTTTTAGTGGTCACCAACTTTTCTTCCCCTGCCCTAGGCCTCCTCGGGGAAAAATCTTTGTCTTTTATTCAAGTGGAAGAGAGTGTTTTGTTTTTGCTTTGGTTAGGGCACAGAAGACAAAATGGCCCTGAGGTACAGGTAACAGAGAAGAGAGGACAAAATACACCCACGAGCCTATAAGGGTGCACAGGCCCATGCTGCATAAATCCAGAGGTCCTGATCACTCAGAAATATGACGTGTTAGTGGAGTTCACAGGGTGATGGAAATGACTACTCTGACTTCTGCCTCTTCTCAGCCAAGGGCAGTGTGGAAAGAAGTAACTTGCTTTGAGTCCAAAAGGTCCCACTTCGAATTACCTCAGCTGGTCATCACCCTACCTAATGGCCCCTGACAACTGCCTTACCAGCTCAGAACCCCAATTTCCTCATTGAAAACGACAATGATAGCACCTCCTTTACAGAGTCACTTCAAGGATGAAATGAGACCTTGAGTTAATTTCCTACCATGTTCTTAGTGCTCAATAAATGCCATGTCCCTAGGAGGGCTGTCCTAGTTGAAAGAATGTTTGCCTGTCTCCCTTTGGGCCCTTTTCAAGGGAAAATACTCAGAGCTTTGCAGTAAGTGCTGATGGAGTATCAGCTGGAGGTTAAAGAAGATGCAATTTTTCTTCTTGGAGCCTCACTGAAGGAAATCATGGATTTATCAAGGTATGTGGCCTATTGGGCCACAGAGGGCTGGTGAATTTTAACAAGAACCACAAAGACATATGGAGCCCTGTCTATGTTCTGCACCTTCCATGTGTTTCCACTGTCCTGAAAACCTCTTTTCTGATAAAGGGCATCTAAGGCTGGAATTGGGTGTCTTTGTAAAAGGGTTCAGAGATAAATGTTTTTTTGCTTCCTCTTCCTGGCATTGTTTGATACTTTTATAGATCACTGGGTTCTTGAACTGGTTGGTTCCATCAGTCCTTCCTCCCCTTCTGACTTATCTCTGAGCAATGACTGGGAGACACTGTAGGATGAGCACTGTGTGGGTCTCCGGTGGTATCTTGGAGCCAGCTTGCACCTGCTGCTGCTGAGAGCAGATGGTGGATCTCTTCTGAGCTCGGCAGCAGCAATGTCACGCTGGTCCTTGAAATCAGCCATGGTGAGAGTATTTGCATCAGGGAAGTCAGCAAGTGCTAGATATCAGGAGCAATCTTATGGCTGGCCCATACATTATGGAGAAAAGCTCAACAGCCTATTTCAGACTTGGATGGAAAAGCTTTAGAAAGCTTTTACTTTGTAGATATGCTTTACATGAAGGATTTCAGGCAGACAGATTTCACTTCTATTAAACCCAAATTAGAGGAAGAAAGGTAATAGGTATTCAAGAACCACACTGAAGGGCATCCTCTGGGGCCAGATACATCTTTAGAATCATGTTCTGCACTTGGAAACATCTTAACCTGCTTGAGGACATCTTATGTTTCTTGTAATGCAATATCTCAGAATACTCTGAAAAATTAAATAAGAAGACCCAGGCCAAACTGTAGGAATCTAAACTAGAAGGAAAAAATGGGTTGGCATATTCCAAACTTTGCTGTTTGTACACAAGGTGGCGCTGTCTTCATAGGAGAAGAGGACAGTTGGAAATAATGCTATCAGCTGAACCAGCAGCCAGAGGGTTCGACTCCTGTTTACAAGCTGTAATCCATTGCATTAGTGCAATTGGTTTGAGCTAAGCAATCTGAAGGTCAAAATTACTGGCCTGTTGCCTTATAAATATGTCTCTGTGATCATCTGTGTCAGCATCAATTATTTCCACTTCTGAGGAGGGGAAGGGAAGTTGGAAAAAAACAAGTTCCTCTGCAAGCCCTGTTGCTGGTGAGCCTCCTGTCTAGAAGGAGAGGAAATTAGAATTGATCCCCCAGCGCCAAAAAGTGGTCAAAGAGCTCCTCAGTCTCCAAATGGAGGACAGAGGGCATCCAACATCCCTCTTAGACCCTAACTCGTACTCCACCCCGCTTCCCCTTGTCCCTCTTGGTCATTCCACATACCACCCACTCACATCCACAGATAAACCTACTGCAAATTCTGGGGATTATAGGGAACAAATGGCGCTTGGATGAAGTAAGTTTCACATGTGATCTCTTACCATTCTTACTACTTGGGACAGATTTAGACAGTGACCAATCCACTTAAGGTCTCTCTGTCATTTTGGGACCCTGGCTAATGTGCAGGACTTGGAATTCTTGTTCTCTTTGGCAATACAGCATGCTGGAATGCCCCAGCCCACAGATGAGCCTTTTCCTTTGGCCCATTTTGGTCACAGAAGCAGCTGTCCCCTCTGACCCAGGCTGGACCAGCGCTCCTGCAGGCCCCTTCCCCTGCTGGTGTGGCTCGTGGTTCCTCCAGCCGTCGCCTCCAGTATTATTTGCTGAGATTTCTGTTGCTGCTGCCCCCCCAGTCAGGTCTCCCCAGAGGCCATTTCCAACTTCATATGCCAATTGCCCCAGCTCCTGGGCATTTCTCGTCCCTGATGCTCCAAATCAAGTGGCCTCTGTTCTTCTGCCTCACTAAGAAACAAGGAGCCCTTCTTAAGCTTCACAGCTCAGCCTCGGCACCCCTTTTCATGTCCTTGGGAAGTGGGCTCTTGGGGGTTTTGTGAAATAGCCTTGCTACTGTTACCACTATTTTACCTCATTTGAAATGTGGAACCAATAAGCACTGATGAAGCAGCGAAGAAAAGTTTATTCTTGGTCAAGAGTAGGAGAAGCAGGAGGAAAGGTTCACAGATCAGCTTCTCATTGCACTGGAGGTCAGTGGGTTACAGTTACAGGGTAAAAGAATGAGGAGAAGGCACAGGCTGTTAAAGGAGAAAGATATTCAAGTCTTTTGGGACTGGGTGGAAATTTTCTGGGAAGGCGGACTCCCCCTCTTCTGGAGGCACACTTGTAGACTTTGGGTTTATCACCTGTGACACAACACCTGTCCATAAGGAGCTAAAGTCTAACAGTCAGGGCTTTGTGCCCTGCATTACTGCAATAAGATTGAACTTACTGAACTCCTAGCTGGGCATGGTGGTGCACACCTGTAATCACAGCAGCTTGGGAGGCAGAGGCAGGAGGATCATGAGTTCAAAGTCAGCCTCAGCAGCTTGGTGAGTCTCTAAACAACTCAGTGAGACACTGTCTCTAACTAAAACACAAAAAAAAGGGCTGGAGATGTGGCTCAGTGGTAAAGTGCCCCTGAGTTCAATCCTCAGAACCAAAAACAAACAAACAAAAACTTCTTAATTCATTTCCAGCCCAATGGATCTTGCCCACCATGGCCAGATTCTTCTACCCCAAGTACCAATTCATCCCCAAACTTTCTCTGCTCAAGAATGCACAGTGGTTGTAAATGGCCTTTTGGGCTAAGTCTAAACTCAGTCTGATATTTTAGTGGCCCTATAATGGATCCCATCAGTCATAGAGTCCATCTCCCACTCTGAGCTCCAGGTCCAGGGTCCTCACACTTTGGCTCCATCTTATGCAGACCATTGTGTCTCTTCCTACCTGCCCCATCCCACATCATCTGCATGACTGTGCAAAGCCTAATCAGCTTTCAAGCTTTGACTAAGCCCTCACCTTGTCCGTGAAGCCTCCTTGGTAGTTCTACAATATGCTGACATTTGCCTGGTTTAGGACCCATAGTAGTTGTCACTAGGAGTGAGTCTCACAGTCTCCTCATTCCTCAAGGGTCAGTCTCCACTGGTGAAAGTCATGGGTGGGGAATTTAGAAAACTCTAAATAGAATGGTCAATTCAAAGCTGCTCATGTACCTAGGGAAGCTATTATTAAGGAACTTGGGCCTTTTGCTTGGTCTGTAAACCCAAAGGGGAATTAGAAAAAGAAATAAACACCATTCTGTATAATGTGATTTCCTAACATTATGGATTACAGCTGGCACCTTGGAAATTATGAAAGCTAGGAAATAGTTTCTTATGAGGAGCAGCTATTGTCCTTGAGAATTAATGTGTGTCAGTGTGCATGTGTGCCTGCATGTGTGTGAATGGTCCTGTGCCAACAGATCCAACAGGTAAGGAATAACCATGCCTCTGACCCACTTGGGAGATGTCATAGAGGCAATCTGATCTAAGAAATCCTAGACCAACTGGGAAGCAGGAATTCCAAAGCTATTCTCACTGGACTTCTCTGTGGTGTGTTAAAGGCTATCTTAGTTGGTTTGTGCTGCTAAAACAAAACACCACAGATTGATAATTTACAAAGAACAGAAATTTGTTTCTCACAGTTCTAGAGGCTTGGAAGGTCAAGGTCAAGGTGCTTCCAAGTTTTGTTGTCTGGTGAGGGCCTGGCCTCTGCTTCCAAGATGGTGCCTGTCTTGTTGCTGCATCCCCTGGAGGTGCTGAACATTGTGTCCTCACATGATGGAAGGATGGAAGGGATTAACTTGTTCGCTGTGATCCTTTTTCAGGGCACGAATCCATTTATGAAGGCAGAATTCTCCCTGTCTATTCACTTCCTAGAGGCTGTACATCTTAATATCGTTGGGTTGAATATTATACAGAGTCAACAGGAATTTAGAGGTGACAAACACTTTCAAACCAAGACAGTGGCCATTGGTGATTACCTAAGAGAATATTCAGGACCCTCTGCCATTGTAAGAGATCTGGAGCTGGGAAATAACAACTGGGGAGAAGGGAGATGATGGGCATGAGGTCACTTTCAGTGTACAGGGCTTTGGTTTTCCCAGAAGGTGAGATTCCAGGTTGGGAGGTTTGATGACGGAGATAGTAAGAGGAGAGATATGGGAAGTCCAGGTCACGGCCACTTGTGTGGAGCATGTTTCAGATGCTCTTCCTTTGAAGTCTGGGAGAGTCTTATTTATTTAGTACTCAGTTTTATCCCTTCCCCTCTGACATTGAGTTCGTTCTTTTATTTGACCTAATTCTTGTGAGTATACCTGGATGGCCTGGAGTGGAGGAACAGGGGAGATGGAAGGGCCAAATGGAGGGTTACAAGCCTATCTATCTCAGTGGTCTATCATGTTTTTGCAATTTTTTTAAACTTTATGATTTTACTTCATGAGAATCTAAAAATGTTAACCTAAGATCTTTTGAATGGCCATTCTTTAAACCTTGTCATAATATTTTCGTGCTTACATTTACACCTCTATACCCAGCCCCATTTCATCAAGTGAAAGCCTAGTGAAATCACAGTGGCTGTTATGAATGAAGCTTTTTAGCTAGAAATAATGAGGTAGGGTGGGAGAACTTTGTCCAAGTGTGGCTTAAAATGGTGCAGGCCTGCTGACCACCAAAGAACCTGTGCCACCACAGTTTCACATATAAGCAGATCTTCTGTGTGCTCAACTGTTATCTTACAACTTGAAGTTCATTAAAAATAAGTATAGGAGGAAATTTACAATGTGGAAATTTTCTTCTTGTAATACAGGCAATAACAAGATTAAGTTTGAAACAGACTCAAGAGTGTCACAATGTTAATCTTATCTTCAACTGAATTAGCTTTACAGTGTTATCAGAAGATGCACTGAAGTAGGCTTTTGAGAATTGCATGTTGGTGAGTTTTGGTTAAATATAAGGTCTGAATATGCTGAACGATCAGACAAAGCCTGAAACCATTCATGTCATTTTGAACAGCACTCTTAGGGAAATAGGCCCTCCCTGCATTAGTTTTAGAAAAGCCAAACCACAAAGCTGATTAAAGAAAGAATCAGACCTGAGGCTCTTTCTGTTATTAAACTCAACACCACTAATTTGGTTTTAGCAAAACATTATCATTAAATTGGTGTTGTTAGCTTGAATATGACTGTTTTTTTTTTCCTGAAGTTTTTTTTTTTTTTTAAATAAAGCACTTACAAATTTGCTTTGGTCTTTATTTGTAAGTTTAAAACATTATACCAAGCTTTATGCTTATGCCTATTTAAGTAGCATGATAAAAAATTGTAAGGCAGACTGGAAGTTTTTTGAAATTTATTTCCTTTGAAGGGACTATTTGTTATCCTAATTTGAGAAAAAGCATGGTTGAGAAGATCCTTGGGTTACATACACATTATCAGCATCAGAAATGTATCTCATAATCTTCTTCTATTGGTTCTGTGCATGATAAACATGCTCCCTGACTGTTCATTATACATCTTTGTTATACTGCAATACCTGGCCTTACACCTGACATATAATAGGGTACCAGCAAACACTGGAGGAAGGGGAGTGGTCTGAGCTCCATGAGAACATGGGGTGAGATGGATTGGGAATGGATTGGGAATGGATCAGAAGGAGAGTGAGAGGCAGTCCCCTCTGCAGAATTCTCTAGTAGTCTGCAAGTTCTGATAGTATAAGGACCTGTGTGTCTCCCCTGGTGTGTGACACAGAGAAGGCACTCAGTCAACACTTACAGAGCACAGGGACCTTATCTTCAACAAAAAGAAGACTGCAGTAAACAACCCTGAAGGGTCCTATGCATGTGCAGCCACTGAGAGCCACTGTTCCTGCATAGCCCGGTAAACGCCTTGGGTGCACGTACCCGAGCCCGCATGGCACACACAGTGTAGACACACACAGAGACACACACTCTTTCTTTTCAGGGGAGTGTGATGGTCCAAAGTAGAATACTACTGATGACAGGGTAGGCCATTTGAAGCCTTGTCCCCACATGTCCTCCCCTGCATCTGGAAATCTGATCGCACAGGCTCAAAGGGGGAAATCTAATCCTGGTCACATTTTCAGTGAGTTCTCAAGTGTCGGCAGCCTTCCTGATACACACCCAGGGCCGAATTTCTCCATGGCCTGGCCCAGGCCTGCCAGCCATTTCAGAACAAAAACACAGCTCCTGTGTGCGATCGCTTCCTACAGCCAGCCTAGGTTTCTAGGGCTCGTTGACCTGCTGGAGACCCACTAACCGTTGTGGTCATTGGTTACAGCCAAGCAAGCCATGGATGTAACCAACATGCCTGTGAGGGGACCATGCAGCGGACTTTGTGCTGTTTTCTAATGATGCATTAATGGAATAGAAGAGAAAGTCCGGCTTTTCTCTACCTGCCGGACCTTCAGGGCTTTGGGTCAAGACCTGGTGTTAGGACAAAACCCTCTGTGGCTGAGACCCTGAAATCTGGATTTTTATCATGATCTCCTGGTCACTCGATGCATGTGAACACTGGAAAACTACTGACTCTGAGAAGGTGATCAATGCCGTCAGTCCTTCCCCCCGCCCTTAGGTTCAGCATTTCTCCCTTCCCTTGGTGAAGGGAGATAGATTTTTCAAAGCTCCCCCATGATTCTAATGAGCAGCCAGCTTTAGAAACCACTAAAAGATGTTTTGAGGGCCTGGGTCCATGCAGACAGGCCTGGGAATTGAGCTGTGGCCACCAGCCTCCCTGCAGCCCCAACAGCTCCTGATCTGCTGCAGGTTCGGGCCATGCAGAGGAGAGCTGCTCTGACGGTCATATCTCACTCTCCTGGTGTAAAATGTCTTTATCACGACAAAGACATCCCCTCTCCTCCCAGCCTCCTTCCGGCCTCTGCAGCTGGTGACTGCCTTTCCCTTTTCTTTGTATGGCAATCACATGCCTGACATAGAGAGAGAAAAGAGCTAAAGTGGCTGGTGGCTGCGATATCATATCTCTTGCCTGTATTATGAGCTGCGAGCCTCATCCAGATCAAGGGAACTATTATCAGTATTAGCAGGCCAAGGGCAAAGTGCCAGGATGATTCCCTCCTCTAGTGTGACCTCAGGAAAAGCCCACGATCAGAAAAAGATACAAAAGAATTCTCTCTATTCTTTCCTCTTCTTCCCCCTCTGCCTCCCACTCCCCAGTTGCCTCACTGTGTTCTAGAATTAAGGAACATAAACCACAAAAAGATTTGACCGACCAAGGACACAGATTGCTGCAAACTTCCTATCCTTGGGCTGATTTAGCACACTTAATAGATGAACTCCTTCTCTGCACCTAAAAGCTGGTGGAGGGATTTGGCGCTATTGTCTTCTTAATTTAGTGTGCGTGTCACCCTATAAATAATAATTGTTATCCTCCAGGGCAAGCTCAAACATTCCAGAAAAACTGACGTGATAGCAAAGAACACAGGAAGTCAGGCAGGTGAGGAGCTGCTCCCATAGGCCAGACAGTTGCTTAGTTTCTTACTTCTCACACACAGAGTTTCCATTTTTCATGTCTTTTGTATCATTGTTTTGGAGGGATCTACCAAGTGTCTAGATGTCAATGTGCACTCCACAAATGGAGTACCTACTGTATGCATTGCTCAACTAGAGATTTCTAAAGCTGGCTTCTCATTAGAATCATGGGAGAGCTTTGAAAAATCCAGATTTCTACTGCTTGAGATTCTGGGAAGGGAATCCCAACCCTTCACTCTGGGAGTTGCTATGAGGATATGAAAGAGTTATGACAGCCCTATTTCTTTGAGGAGCTTACCATCTCTTTGGGGATGAGACTATCAGACACTTTGTGCTGTTATGTTTCATCATATTAATGATGATTACAAAACCTATGTTGGAAAAAAAGTTAAGCATTCCATAGTGAATGTGAGTTTAGATGTAAAGTTCACTGATTTTCCTCAGGCTTTCCTGGGTCAATCATGTTGAAGATTGGAGAAGGGACAGCATGCCAGGCTCAGAAATGCACTGAGTTGGAAGGAACCTTTCCTGATCTGAACCCGTCTGTTTACAGATGAAGATACTGAATTCCAGAGAGATGGTGTGACGGCCAGAACTCAAGCAGCAAGCTCCTGGCAGAGAGGCTGAGCACCTCAGGCTCCTGGACGGGTCACAGCATCTGGTCTCATGAGAGAGGCACTCAGTGCACTATAAGATGATGTCATCTCTGGGATGGAGCAGAGTGAGGAGTCTTCCCACAGAACCACCCACCTGCTCTATTGGGTTCTGCAGGCCCCTGTGCTTTGGGCTGTATTTCTTTTCACCTCTGGCTTCTGCATTTCCCCAAGGTGAGGGAATTCACAGGAAAGACTGTTGGACTTGTAGCACCACCTTTGCCACTGGAAATGATGGCTAAGTGATCTCACACAGGGTTCTAAGGGCTCTCTGAGGACACTGGAGGACAGAGCATCCCACCCTGGAAGGGCTTCCCCCTCCGACCTGCAGTGCTCCTGTTCTAGTTAAAACAAGACCCAGAGAAACTGTTACCATTGAAATTGACCAAGGGCACAAAACACTATGTCTTTCTATCCTTTTGCTGGTTTTGTACCCTTAATAGCTTTTTGTCATTGAAATGGAGTCTGTATGGGAACCAGTGTGTTAGACAAGGTCCTCCAGAGAAACAGGACCAGGTTGTAGATGTGGGAAGAGGAGAGAGATTGGTCTAAGGTCCTGAGGAACTATGGAGTAAATGGAGAAGGCCAATGTCCCAGCTCAAGGAGGCAGGCAGAAAGCAAAGGGGACAAATTCCTCCTTCCTTCATCTTTTTTGTTTTCTTTTTGAGATGGGGGGGTCTCACTAAGTTGCAGGGGCTGGTCTTGAACTCACGGATTCATGTGATCCTCCACCTCAGACTTCTGAGTAGCTGTTCCACTATGCCTGGTCCCCACCTTATCATTTTTTGTTAGCCTCTCGATAAATTGGATGATGTCCTCCTACCTTAGGGAAGGTGATCTAATACCAAGTCTACAGATTAAAATACTGATCTTACCTGGAAACACCGTCATAGACACACCCAGTTTACATTGGGCAATGCACAGTGTAGTTAACGGACACTGAAAATTGGCCAATACAACCAGCCAGCAATAGAATGCGTGGGGAGGAGAGAGAAAGAAACACAGCCTCAGGGTTGGGGAAGGAAGTGGGAGTAGAGAGTGTGGACAGGCTCACTATCTCCATTTTAGAGGTGAGGAAATTAGGTCCAAAGAGCTCAAGTAACTTGCCCAAGTTCACAAAGCTAGTGAGGGATGGTGCTGGGACTTGAACCTGCTCAGTGCAACATTGTGCTCTGCTGTGCCCTCCTGCCTCTCTTTGGCTTAAGGATTTTATGTCTGGTTCATTTGTTAGGTAGTTATAAAAAGGAAATGCTTTTTGGCATGGGGAACCTACTTTTTGTCCATTAAAACACACTTCTAGGGTAGGTCCCACTGGCCAATGGCTTTGGAGATTGATGACATCATTGTCATCATGTGAACTGTCTATTAAGCCCCTCTGTCCAAGAACCAGGCTGAAGATCCTGCCTTTGAAGCATCAAGTGGAAGAGATAGCATGTAGACAAGTTCAATAAACAGTTAAAAAGTGATACCTGCTAGGGAAGAACATTGAGGCTTGGTTGGATTCTTGGAGTTATTACTTATACCTCATGAAAGTTGCTCTGAATTTCTTGTTGGGCACTAAGATATTCAAGATTATGTCCAAGTTAAGTTCTTGTAGAATTCAGGGAGGGGGGTGAGGGTTAGCTCAGAGAGTGGGACCAGGGACAGCAGATGTGGGTGCCTCTGAAATTTATGGGTCTCAAAGTCTCCAAATCTGCTCAGTTCCTTAGTTAAAAACCAGCTCTGTGTAGAGACCAATCCTTGGGCATCACAGGCAAGAAGGCACCTACATCTGTGGGAAAAGTGGGAAATCTCATTGGACTGTGTTCTTTGAGATATTCCTGGTCATATTTAACTCCAAAGGTTGAAAGAGAAAGTAAGTTTTATTTCTATGGAGCTTGTGAAACCAGGAGCCCTGGGTTGCAGCAGGTTCCCTGGCGAGTTCTGCCCAACATCCAGCACAGAGCAGGGAACACTTGAGTACTGTGTTGGACATTAGTGCCCTGACGCACTCCACACTGGCAGGCTCAGAGCAGCCCTCTGTGTTTCTCACTCCTGCCTCTGTTCCCATCAGGTGTGGCCTTTGTCACCAGAGGGCTCAGCCCCATCTCTACTGGAACCATCACTCACCTAATTGTTCTGATAAGAAATCCTGCATTATCCTCACCCCATGCTCTTGCACGTCACCCAGATGCCTCACCTACGTTTGCTCCTTCCTCTCTCTGCTGCTGCTCTGAGTCCAGCAGCACCCTCCACCCTGGACTCCTGCAGAGCCTCTTTTCTTGTCTCCTGCTTCCTCTTTTTTCCTTCCAGTTTCTTCTCCATGCACAGTGAGTGGCCTAAGTAATTTCTTAGATTAAATTGTACCATTTGTGTGTGCCTTCTTAAGACCTCTCGGTGGCCTTCCACTGCTGTTGGAATAAGTCCACACCTAGCAGGATGGCAGCGAGGTCCTGCCTGATCAGGCTCCTGCCCCGCCTTCCAGCTTCATCTTTGTACCCCCCTCCTCCCCTTCTCACCGGTGTCACTCTGGCTCCTTTGTATTCCTTAGATCCTTTCAGCACTTGCCATATCTGGTCTTCTGGCACTTCGTTCCCTTGGCCAGGGATACCTTTCCTCCTGACTCTTTGTGTGGTTGGCCTGTTTTATACTTCAGGTCTTGCTTTAGGTGTTGCTTCCTCAGCAGGGTCTCACCTGCGCTATCTCCCCCTCTCCACTCAGTTATTGCACTTCTTTCTCCCCAGCATGTAGCATGCATTTTATTTATTTATTTTTTTGGCGGTGCTAAGTGTGGCGTGCATTTTTATTCCATATAAATAATTGGCTCTCCTTGGATTCAACCAATAACAAATATTTGGCAAAGAACATGCATCTTCTTCTCCTTTTTTTAAAATATTTTTTAAAGTTATTGATAGACCTTTATTTATTTATTTATTTATTTATATGGGGTGCTGAGAATCGAACCCAGTGCCTCACACATGTCAGGCAAGTGCATGACCACTGAGCCACAGTCCCAGCCCTAGAACATGCATCTTCTTTACAAAGCTTTTTTCTTTTTATTATTCCCTCCACAATGCTATATTACAGCAATCTGCATAGCATTTACATTGTGTTAGTTATTACAAGTAATCTGGAGAAGATATATATATATATATGCAAATACTATCCTACTTTTTATAAGGTACTTAAGCATCCTTGGGTTTTGTTATTTGCAGAGGGTCCACCAGATAACAGCTCTTTCATATAGAGTTCCTAGCCCCCACAAGGGTAAGAAATAAATTTCCCTTCTTTATAAATTATCCAGGCTCAGGTATTTTGTCATAATAACAGAAAACGGAGACACATTGTAACTCTGGGGTCTAGCAGAATGCCTGGCTTAAGGAACGTGTTTTATAAATATTTGTTGAATAAATAAATGGTCTTTCCAACAGGATTCTATTGTCTTTTCATACAGAGGATAGCACAATGTTCTTTTCAAACAGAGGCCATTGCTCAATGTTCCTGCCCAACTGTGAGTGAATATGAAAACAGAAGACAAAAAGGAGACCTTTTCAAATATTTTTTTTTTTTTTCTAGATTGTTTTTTTTGTTTGTTTGTTTTTAATATTTATTTTTTAGTTTTCGGCAGACACAACATCTTTGTTTGTATGTGGTGCTGAGGATCGAACCCGGGCCTCACGCATGCCAGGTGAGCACGCTACCACTTGAGCCACATCCCCAGCCCTTCAAATATTTTTTTGAAAATATGTTTTGCATTTACAGTTTTATTTTCCCTGTCCCTCTCCGTCTCCATTAATGAGCTTAGAGTGTGAGGAGGAAGACGTCTGGAAGCTCGCTTGCCTTTTAGGCCTTTCAAATGAGGCACGAAAGGAGATGCTTCTGGGGACAGAGAAGAAAGGGAGCTCTACGTAGCAGGGAGCAGCTTGGTCCCAGACGGGATCCTTCCAGGCTCATTAAAGATAATTTGCTTCCAGCCCTTGCAGCAGCCCCTCAGAAGGGGGGAGAGTGGCTGACTGACTGGCACCAGGAGAATTCAGAGGACTCCAAGCTAGGCAAATGAGCAGCCTGCTCCGCATGCCTTCCTTGCAGAGGAGAACGAGCAGCTCCCACTTCCCAGAGGAAGGGGCAGGCGGCAGAGGTTACATCTGCATCCTCCTCCTGGTTCTCTTGCCAATTAAACCTTCCTCTGCTGGACAGAGAGCTCACAAGAAAAGAACCCATCTCACTGACCCCCTAGAATCCCAGCTGCAAATAGAGCTCGGTCGCTGGCAGGTGTGGACGCCTCGCTATGCCCTCTTGAACTTAAGCAGTGTCAAGAAATGTGTTCCCACGCGGTCTGAGGATGGTGGTCCATGAAGGCCAATCTTAGAGTCAAATATCAGAGGCATATATTTAAATCTGGAGCCCGTAAGCCACAAAGTTCTCCCTGTCCCTTTAAAAGAGAAAATAGGTAAATCACTGGTGGAGAGTGACTGTGTTCTGCTGTGTGGCAGGGTATCCAGGGGATATTGATGTCTGTGCTGACAAATGATCCACCAAATAGGTGCTTTTACAGTGTGGCTTTGTCTTTGTGCTGAAACAGGGTCAAACGGTACATTTCCATAACGAGGCACTGATATGGTTTCTGAGCCACGCATGGGGATAGATGATTAGACAAAGTGATGATCTGGGACCTTCTTTCACAGGAGGAGATTGTGTGCCTCTCAAGGATGGATCAGGTACTTACAGAGGGTCTGCGATTCCTATATGTATCACAAGAATTGTGTTGGGAAGAAACTGGAAGGAACAGAAGTCGGTTGAAACCCGAAAGAGCCAGACATGGTTTAAAGCACTTTGTGAAGATTCTCTTAATTTTGTCCTGCGATTGTTCCTGATCCTCTGGAGTCGCCCCATGGCCCATCTGCCTGGCAGGGGAGTGAGAGGCAGAGTCTGACTGGACAAGTGAGTCTCAAGACGTGTGGTGCATCTGTGACTGAGGAAATGACACGCTGCCCTCTGAGGTGACACTGGAAGAAGGAATTCAGCATGCAGCCTCAGTCATGGTCTGCATCCGTGGCACGGGCTCTCCCTGGCTTGTGGGTATGATTTTGCACCTGTGTTGCACCCAGCCATTCAACAAGCCAGTACAGACACCCAGGAGCTCCTCTTCCCAGGACAGCAGTTCTTAACAGAGTGGCATCAGAGCCACCGATGTTCACCAAGGCCTTTAGATTCAGCAGGGCTGGTGTGGGGTCCGACTCTGCAGACTTCTGCTCAAGAAGGAGGCCCTGCACAATATTTGCAAAGGGCCAGAATTTGGCGGGGGGTCATATGGACTCCTTCGGGATCCCCTAACCCACTTCACCAGGCCTCCTTGCGGACCAGGCTGCCAAGCGAGCAGATAATCTTCCCCTTCTGATGTCTTAGAGTTTCGTCTTCTCAGTATTTAGCAAGGCAATTGTCTTTCTTTCTACTAAAAATCAAAGGTGGGGCACATATCTTTGAAGACAGACCTCTTTTTAGTTTTACTTTGGAGGGGTTTTCTGTTGTCCTTAAGGCAAGTGTCTTAGGGATCCCTGCCTCTCATGTGTCCTAGCAGGGGAGCTGGCAAGCAAACAGTCACTGCTATCTTCAAAGACCAGACCATGATCTGGGTGTCCAGCAGCACTGGGCCCTCTGACCACCACTACTCTGATGGCAAACACTGAACATCAGTACCTGGGGAGATGCTAATGAAGGTCAGTGCCAAGCACAGGAAGGCTCTTGGCAAGTTTTAATAGTTGGAGGAAGTGAGGGATACATAGGAGAGAGTGTGTGGTTTTATTTCCATACTTGGGGGGAAACTCTTCCGTAGCAACTAACATTTCAAAGCCCTAGTTTCATAAATTGACCCTGCTGGACAGAAGGGTGAAGCTCTTTGTTGAGGGCACAAACTCAACCCTTCTGAATCTCATTTATTAAGAAAAGGCATGATGGGAGTCTTTATTTGGAAGAGAGAGGCCTTTGGATGTCCAGTCCTGGGCCTGGCCTGTGGCAAGCACTCTGTGATTCATGGGGTTCTTGTGATTTACAACCAGTTGGCTTTTGTTGATGGTGTATCAGGTGACGTTGATGTGCCTGGAGAACAGGGTCTTCCTATCGTCATCTCTGAACAGGACATGGCAGTGGTAGCTTTTTGCATATTAACTGGATCCTGAGCAGCCCCAAGGGCTACAAAAACCCCACGCAAGACTTAGTCTGAAGTCATGGTGCATGGTGAGCTCTTGTGCTCCCCAGCTTCTCTTTTGGCATTGAACCTTTAAGTGGGAGATTCTGAAAACAAAATTACCTTAACCATTTTCCATGGAGAAAATGGCAAACCCTGGTGCTATCAGTGAGGTTCCCTTCGTGTGGGTGGATGTCTAGGAGCAACAGACCCTGCAGGCTTGGAGATCTGCCTGTTCCTTCCCCAGCCGTCCTCTGGGCTCTGCTGAGCTTTGTCCAAGATTGGCCAGATGCCTCCATGGTCAGCAACTGCTGTTAAGTTACTTTCTAAAGGGTCAGCATGGACATTTTGGAATCTCCTGGGATGTGTGTACATCTAGGGACATGATTTAATCTAAGGACTCAGATATTTTGACAGACAACTGATCCCCTCTCACCCTCCCAAACTACTGAGAATCATTTTGTTCAATGAGAGATGTTATTCATAGGGACATGCTGTGCTTGTGAATGATGTGGGGACAGAGGCAAGCTAGAGAAGCACTGCATTTCGTCTCTCCTTCCCTCCAGAACAGCCTCTGCTGGGTGCGTATCAAGCGCTCTCTTAGGCCTTGGGGATATTGACAAGAATGGAAGGCAGAAGGAAAGCACTGTTGACATCTCTGTAGAGCTCGCCATCAAGGTCAGCCTGTAAGAGCCCAGTGGGAGAGAAAGAGAGGCTGAGACGCCTCTGTTAACTTGGGATGCCATCACAGTCTCTCTGGAGACCCCCCAACCCATGTAAGGGGCTCAGAAGTTGGGAATGTTTCCACAAGAGTTTTCCCATGTGGATGACCAGAGCTGGGTGTACAGAAACCTATGTTGTGGGTTTAAGCCCCAGAGAGATTAGATAGGAGAGGGAGAACCTTCCACAGGCAGGTATCCTTGGTTCTGGGATGCAAGGCTCAGAGTAGCCCACCACACAGGCATCCTGGCAATCCAACTCAGGTAGCAGTTACAGATGTGAATGGAAGGTCTAGAGTGAGGTGAGTTAGGGAAGCCGCCTGACTCTAGTGACACTGGTATTGGTGGCCTCCTCCAGGTTTAGGGGCTGCCCCTAGCCTTATGGGGTCAAAGTCTTATTCAGCCATTGCCATGAAAGCAGGTCCAGTGCTGGAGAAAGCTTTGCCCTCACCAAAGGTACAGGTCTGTGGATCAAATCAGAAGGCAGCTTCTTGATTTATTCTGAAAATACAACTGCAGATAAAATCTGTTGCGGTGTCTCACACCCGTCTCTCTCTGTAGAACCATCGTCAAGCCCGTCCTCAGCAGTAGATTGCTTGGTGAGCTTCAAATCAGAACAAAGCGCTAGTTAGATGGCTGAAGGGCCTCAAGTTGTCGAGTCATGGTCCAGTAAGGGACGCATGGCCCACAAGCTCATGAAGCTGACATGGGCCAGAACATCACTCTGAACACATCTTGGATGGGGACTGCCACCTCCATTTCTGATGGCATGCTCTTGCTTTATCTCTGTTTATACCTTGAGTCCAGCCTTGGAGGTGTGGGAGTCATTCTCTCTCTCGGGAGACTTCATCTTTCTACTTTGGAGTCAGTCCTAGGGTATAGGAGAGTGACCTTTTATCCTTTGGAACCTATTTCTTGTTGCTCTGCCAAAAAAATACGTGCCATCCTCAACCACGACGAGTGACCATTGATCACTGATTTTAAGTTGGCTAAGTCTTGGGTCAGGAATTCTTCTTTCTCTTGGAGATGACAGAACTGGGTCAGTGAAGGGGGAAAGGCTGACTTACCCTGAGGCGTTTGATTAGTGAGTTTCATATAAACCATGTCACCAGAGAGTTCTTTGGGGTGCTGAATGAAATGAAATGAAATGATCCATCTTTTCTGTTTTCAAGCTAGGAAAATACTGGGAAGCTGCCTCAGGGTTTGCTGGGTGGGTACTGCCAGGAGAGAGTAGCTCATATTGTCCAAACTCTGCCTTACCAGTCTCCCCCTTGATCTGATCAAGTTGTTATTTATCTGATACCTTTCTAATCATATCAGTTTTGTATTGATTCTTATCTTTCCCCAAATAATCTCAATATATACTAATGAGATATGGCCTTATCTTTCCATGATAAAGTCTTTAGGCCAACCCATCTCTGATTTTACCCTTTCCCTGAAAATAGTATTCTATAGACTTAAGGTGTAGCTCCCATGGGTGGCCATGCAAGGGTACTCTTGAGGGAAGTGCAGGCTTGGAGCCAGGAAGCCACCACCTTGGGGATCTGGTGGCCACTGAGTGTCTGCAGGGTCTGGGCCTGCAGTGGCCAGGGGAACCTGGAGGGGTGGAGAGGGGAACAGGAGCCATGGTGGGATGGTGGGGGGTCTGGTGGGCTGGTGTGATGGCACATGCCAGGGTAGTTTCCCATGGTGCCCTCCGGGTTGGCAGGAGCGGGGTGGCTGGAGTGGAGGTATGGGAGACTCAGGGGCTCACAGCAGCAGTTCTTTACCACCTGGCTTCCTCTCCCTTTTCCTTCCTTCATTGTTGCTTTTAATTTCCCACCATTTTCTAACAAGTTGGCAAACTAAACTTCAAAACACACACAAGGGAGTGATCCTCCTTCCTCTTCCCATGTCCTTGGAGTTTTTCTACTTTGGGAAAATATAAGAAAAGAAACTGAACAGTTTACCTTCGATTGGCATCATATTAGGGGAAGAAAATGTTATTAAACCAATTAAATATAAGCTATTGTTTAATTAGGCCTCTAAATTCTCAAAACCATCCTTCGTATTGATCTTTACTGGACCAGGCCATATGGAACGCATATGTGATACAAGTCCCTGAAGACTGACAAATTCTTCCCTTCCTTCCTTGGTCTTCAACCCCAGATCACTGGAGCCCCTTCTCCCACTTTGCCCTCCCTCTGCCCCAGGAAGCCAATCTCTACAGACCAGCAGCATCTTTGCTGGGAGCAGCTGCAGGAATCATCATTGCTTAGAGCTCTGGATATTTCCAATCTAGTTTGACATGGTTGACCCCTAGTTCATCATCTGCCCATGCTGTGTCCCATATCTTAGAGAGGAACAGTGATGGTGGTGTGAGGTGATGGGCTGCCTTCTTTTGTGTGGCACAGATACAGGAGACCACTTGGGATACCATCATTGTGTATTTCTATTTCCCATCTTCTCTGGGCATCAAGTCAAAATACCCAAAGACTGGGCTGGTCCTTGCTGTTTCAACCTTAAGCTAATAACACCAAGCTCATGGGTTTTTTAATTGGACCATGCTAATTAGTTTCAATACAAGAAAACCCTCTGGTCTGTGGCCGCAGATCCATTCCCGGTGTTGGCCAGACATTTCACAAGGGTTTCCTGGTCTTTCAGGGGATTTGAAGACAGAGGGGTCTGGCTTGTAGAGTCTATCCTGATTCCTGGAGAAACATCCTGAAAATGTGTCCCTTTGATGGAGATCATTTTTTTTGTGATCTGGATGGCCCTTCACAGTAGAGAAAGTGTGTGCTGCCCAGAGTAGGAGAACAAAACCCTTCACCCTTGTCTTCCCTCCTCTCCCTTTTACGGTCCTTTTTTAGTCCAGAAAATGCAAACCGGATGCCAGGAAGTTGAACGCAGTTTTAAGTTGTAGTTTGGCCAGCATAGTTTTTGAACTTGAACTTGAATTTAAAGTCTGGTGTGTGTATCTAGCTAGGCCACGATTCACATATGTGCTACCTTCTTGAACCCCCGGGGTCATTTGAGTTTGTTGGCCCTTAAAGTTGGTGTTAGGAAATGTCTGGTCAATCAAATCTATTTGTTCATGAGTAAAGCTCATGACCTCTTTTTAGGACACATTTGAAGATCATGGAAAATGTCTTTTTATCTGGAAAGGCTGCCTGTTATCAGAAAACATCAGCTGACTAGGCCAGAAAGCAATATCCCCTGACTGAGGGCTTCCATGGTGTGACCACCTCAGGGCAAAGAATACAGTGTTCATGGGTCCCTGGAGTCAGGCAAGGGGGACCTGTGGTTTAAAAGAGTTCTTGAGCTCTGGGACTTTGGATCTGTTCTGAATGTTCCTCTTCTGCCCTGGTTATGCTAACACCTCATACCCACTTAGCCAGAGTGGGTGACCAAAGTCAAGACCATAATCTGAAGAGATGAACACGAAGCTGTTCAGACAGGATGCCCTGCTTGGGACTTGACCTGGATTGGGGCAGAATCCAGGAGCCCCATGCCTGAGGAGAATGCACCACAATGGCGGAGGCCCAAGAAGATGTTGTCGGGTTGGTGGAGACCTTCAGTTGTCAGCCCAGCTGCACAGCCTGCCCCACCCAGACTGAGGCCTCACTGAGCACTGTCCTTCCCTCATTTTGTCTCTCTCCACAATCTTTCCATCTGGGTGGGGAGATGCTAGCTTGACATCAGCCTGGCTCTTTATCCTCAATTTCTCCCAGTGTAGCCAGGGCGCAATTCATCTCAAAAGCTCAAACCAACCTGTGTTTGCCTTCCCGACCTCGAGACTATTTTAATCTTGTAAACGGTAATGATGTGTGTGGGGAACAATTTTGTTGTTTACTGAAGCAGTTGAGTGATAATTGCAGAGAAAGGAGAAAGCGGAAGGCTTTTCCCACAGACTGTATTTCTTGCTGTCTTTCTCTATGCTAATAAGGCCCCAGTGTTATGTCTTGTGAAGCCAGAAAGGAGCACAATAGGGGACGGGGACAGGGAGAGGCCAGCCTAAGGAACAGCCTGGACCCCAATCCCAGAGAGGAGGAAAGGTAATTGGACAGTCTCAGTGCTGGCTGTCAGGCGGGTACAGTGTATGGAGCTTGTGAAGTGCAAATAGCTGTCTGCCCACAAGATGGGGTTCCGGTCCTGCAGGCAGCTTTCCAAATAAAGCCAGGAGTGGAAGTTTCCGCCCGAACTTTTTTTTTTTTTTTTTTTCCTCCCTCACAACATGAAAAGAATGAAGATAGACCAAATGGAACAAACAGAATGATTTTTATTATTTTATTTTATTTTACCTTTTTAGGTTAAACCGTTTGTCCATTTTATTTCTTTGTGACCATAGTTCATTAAGTATTCATCAGGCTCAAAGTATCAACACATAGTTCTCTTTAATAATGCATACCCCTTAAATTAGCCTCTTCTCACTGCCAGATAGAGAATTTGTTTAATTCATTTTTTATTGTATATACTTAAGGTTACAACATGATGTTTTGATTATACGTGTCCAGCTGTCTCTCCATATCTGCAGAGGTTGTTTCCGGGACCCCTGAGGATACCAAAATCCAAGGAAGCTCAAGTCCCTTATATAAAATGATGTATAATTTGCAAACCTACACAATCCTCCTATGTACTTAAAGTCATCTCTAGATTGCTTGCTTATAATATCTAATACAATATACATGGTATACAGATATTGCTGTACTGTATTGTTTAAGAAATAATAACAAGAAGTAAACTGCCCATGTTCAGGACAGATACAGCCAGTGTGGGCCGCACTGCCCAGCACACGAACAAGAGTCCAGGCAACGTTCAAACAACGAGCAAGGCAGCGAGGCCTGGGGTCTGTGAAGTACAAGGGGGCTACAGCAGGCTACGCCCACCCCTCATTTGGTTTGTGGAGTCAGTATAGGGCTTGTGTGGGAAATTCAAGTTTTGCTTTTGGGAACTTTCTGGAATTTTTTCCCCAGTTTTTTCATCTGCCATTGATGGAGGCTCAGGTTACAGAGACTCAACCAATGAAATATAACAGTGAAATGATTATTACCGTTGAACAAATCCACCACCTTCCATAGGTACCTTTTTTGCATATGAGTAGTAAGAGTACCTAAAATCTATGCTCTTAACTACTTTTAGCTATACAGTATTACTAACTACATAGTAACTACTTATTGTAGTCCTCCTGTCATACATGATATTTCTAGACTTATTCTTTTGTAGAATGAATGCAACTTAACACTTTTTGACCTATATCTCCCCACTTCCTCCTCCTCCCTTCCCCTGGTAACCACTGTTCTATTCTGTTTCAATTTTTTAAAAAGGTTCTGCATATAAGTGAGATCATATAATATTTTAATGTCCTCATTGTAGCACTTGGCAGCATCTCTTTTTAAAGGCTCTATGATGTTCCCTCAGATGCAAAATTAAATAACTGCCAGATAAATACAGGAGCCTATATGTACTTGGGACTGGAAATCATGGTGTAATTTACAGTGTTGTTAGTTTGAGAGAGAACATACAGCCTGCAACTAACAGATGTTTTAAATGCAGTACGATGAATGTGAAAAGGCTATCAATGGTGTCATGGCTTTTTGGATGTGGCTGCAAAGCAGGGATATGAAGAGGTGAGGTCAGTGGGAGGAGCAGGGAAAGGCAGCAGGGCTGTATGGGACTTGGCCTCAGGGCTTTGTTCACCCTGTAGCATTATAGAAGATGGGTTCCCAGAACTCTTCCATTAGGCTCACCCAGTAATACGGATGAGTGTGTGGGGCAGGCACTTGAGTTGGAACCTGCGGTGGTGGAGACAGGACTTCTCATTTCTGACGAGCTCCCACGCGTTGCTGTGTACACTGTACTGAGAACCTCTGAGCAATCCAGTGCTCAGGTGTGGTGCTGCAGGGGCGGCCATCTACAGGGCCTGTGTGGAGGATGGGCATGATTTGGGGGCCTAGATGATTCACTCCATTAAATAGCAAGACCCCAGCTCCTGACTGGGGGCCCAGTTAGCTTCATTCCCTCAGGGGCATAATGGGGAAACTTGGCAGGGGTTGCCAGGTCGTGACCCACTGGGGCCTGGGGATAGCCAGGCTTCACTGTGGCTCAGAGTGTCAGTGGTAGCAACTGACACTCTGAGGCTCTGACTCTATTCTACCTTGTCCGGTGCTTGGCTCTTGGACTGGCTGAAACCAAGTCCAAACCCTAGAGGGGGTGCCAGTGGGAAGAACTGATGGGGGTGCTGGGGAGCCAGAATTCATCAGGACAGAGGGGATCCTTGGATGGAAGATAGTAGAGACTTAATGGAACTGCTTTCTGGAGGAGCACTTTCCAAGCTCCTGAAAGAACACACAGGAAAAGCAAGAAGACTCAAACATGTTACTGAAAGAAAGCTTTTTTCCTGATCCTGGAGGAGGGGAACATTCTCAGCCCCTTACTCCAATCTTAATTTGAAATCAGGCCTGGCTTTAAGAGGCTCCATTTCAGAGCAGTTCATCTGGACCTCAGCTGTACATCAAAAACAAAGACTTAATCAAACCACTACCAGTTTTTTCTAATTTAAACTTTTTTTGGTTAAACTTTCTCTTTTGACTAACTCCCTAATGCAGTTCCTACAGCAAGTCTAGTTAGAGGGTATTCTTATATAAAAAAGATTCTTATATAAAAAAGACCAAACCTCTCTCACATTAAAAGCCAGGTCTCTGTTAGCCACAGCCTTGTTCTCTCTTCAGACAATTCCTAAGTAAAAAGTAAAATAAATAATAAAAAAATGGTGATTTTCTGGGACAAAACCAATAGTCTCCAAGAAAGACTCCATTCTCCCTTTTGAATGGCTCATAGGCACCTCCCCATAAGTAACGGGCTCTCCTCTCACTGCACCCAGCACACTTAGCCAAGGCAAACCAGACTGCCCCGCCCTTCTGAGTTAGAGCACAGCCATTATTCTCTGACAGGGAGTGTGAAGAACCTCTGAAACCTCAAAATAAATCCCAACTGACATGTTTAAACCATCTGCCATTGCTGTGATGGAGTAAAAATTGAATTTATAAACAATTCTTTTGCTGGTTTTCCCTGTCATGGAATGTCCCCTTCAGGTTCACATTTATTGCTCCTGTCTCCAGAATGGTAAGACCATCATCAACCTCAGAGGACATGAGTGGGCCCCATGCAGCCCACTTTGGTTATCTTTGGTGTGAAGGAGAAGACTGGATCTTTCATAGGATTTCTCCTTAGGTGTGTGTTATGGATTGAATTTGCTTCCCTTCTCTCAATTCCTATGTTGAGTCTTCAAATCCAATTCCTGAGATGTGCCATTGTGGGGAATTAGGATTTTTACAGAAGTAATCAAGTTAAGCAGAGGTCTTTAGGGTGGCTTTCTTGGACACAGTCACACAGGGAGGACACAATGTGAGGAGGTAGGCAGAGACGGGGTGATGCTTCTATTAGCCAGAGGAGCCCCAAAGCTGCCAGCAGTCACCAAAACCAAGCCACAGTGCAGATCCTCTCTACAGCTCTCTGAGGGAACCAACCCCACCAATTAACTGCACCTTGGTCTTGGACTTCTAGCTCCCAGAGCTGTGGGATGACACATTTCCTTTGCTTAGTTACACAGTCTGTGGGACTTGGTTACAGCAGCCCTAGCACACTAACACAACACATCTGTCATGATTCACTTCTTTCTGTGTAGACATCATGCTTCTCTAAGCCCCTCTGCCATTCCCTGGTCTCCTGAGAATGACTGGCCTCCCTGAATCTAGCCCCCTATGCTCCATCCTCTCCAGCAAACCTTCATCTGAACAAGCACGGCTATCTCTTCCAGTATCCTGATTCTTACTACATTAAGTCTTGAAGCCCATGATCATAATCTGACCTTTCCAGGCCTCTGGTCTCTTCAGAGAGGTCTTCCCTCTGCCTCATGACCATACATGCTCATGTCTGCCTCATGCAGAGCTCCTTGACTGTCATGCTCGCCTCCCTGATTCTGCAGGAACACTGCCACCCCACACCACTCAGTGCAGGGGTTCACAGACGTTGCAGGGAGCTTTTGAAAATCCCAAAGGCATAGGGACATCAGCATCTCCACCCTCGTATCCATACATCAGTGTGTTTTTCAGCTCCTGCAGATTCAACAGACAGCCAAGCTTGACAGTCAGTGACTTGGTCTTCTGGATCTCCCTAGTGTTTCTCAAATGCTGACATGCACCCATGTCAACAGGGCTTGGCAGGAGCCCGAGGCTCTCGATTTCCAGCAACTTCCAGGAGGTACTGATGCTGCTGGTATAGGGACGACCCTTTGAAAAACAAAGTACTGGACAAATGTGCCACAGTCAAGTTGGCACATAAGATTAGCCATTCACAGAGAGGTTGCTGAGGATGTGGCTCCGAGTTGGTAGAAGTGATGAGTTTGGATTGGAGCTGTTGAACTGGAGGAGCCCATGGTCAACCCAGGGGCCACTAGCATCTGAGTAAAGATACAGATTTGGGAGTCACGAGAAAATAGATGGTAGATGAAGAAGCGTTGCCAAAGTCACCATGCTGTATGATGAGGGGTTAGAAGAGGGACTAGGATGGGACTTCCTGAAGGGCAGTGCAGTGGGGACAGGCCAAGGAAGCAGAGCTCTGGAGAGGAGCTGGAAAGGAGGGCCTAAGGTGTGGGGATCAGCCAGGATAACCCAGGCTCACAGAAGCAAGGCAAGTGATGACTCAGAGAAAGAGCAGGCTGGGCTGGGGATGTAGCTCCGTGGCAAAGCCCTTGCCTAGCATACACCCCCAGCACTGCACCGAAAGGGGGCCAAATGTTGGAGAGGTTTAACAAAGGAACTTTTATATATCCATTAGATTTAACAACAAAGAGATCTTTGGTCTCCATTTTTGAAAATGCATTTTCTTCAGCCAACATATATTTCTAAACATCTGTTTATTCATGCCAGGTGCTGCTTTTGGCCAGAAGCTGACATGCTAGGAGGGGGGATAAACAGCAAGTAAACCAATAACTGGACAAGGTTACTCCAAACAGAAACAAGAGCAGTTGGGAAAACAGAGCAGAGTGATATGACAGAGGGTCACTGGTGATGGGTGTGGAGCTTATTTAGTTTGGAAAAAGGTCTTGTCGGGGGTGGGGTGGGGGGGATATTTGATCTGAGTCTTGAATATAAGAAGAGAACACTTGTGTAAAAATTCAGCAGGTAGAACATTCCAGTACAGGGCAGATCTTGTGCCAAGGCCTCAACATTCTCAGTCTGGGGTAATCTTACACCGCAGGTGACATTTGGCCATGTCTTAAGACATTTTTGGTTGTCACATAGGGGAGGTGCTACTAGCACCTATTGGGCAGAGGTCCATTTAAGGAACAGAAAGGAGGTCACAGCCTGGCAACTGGTGTGAGAGGGAATGAATGGTGAACAGGAGTTGGAGAGGTTGGCAGGGGCTAGGTGCCCAGGCCTTGGAGGACTTGATGAGGGCTCTTGTGCTTTACTTCCTGAGTGCAATGGAAGCCACTTGCCGGTTCTAAGCAGGGAAGGGAGTTGATTTGATCTCCATCCTACAGTGGTGCTCTGTGCTGTCTGGAGACTGGATTAGTGGGCTAGAGTAGGAATAGGGAGGCTACTGCAGTTGTCCTGGCCAGAAAGGCAGTGCCTTGGTGTGGGACAGCAGGAGAATGGATGTAAGACTGCAATAAGTAGAGCCCAAGAGGTAGTGAGAAATCAAAGACTATATCTAAGATTTGGTTTGAGCAAGAGGATGAGAGATAGTTCACTGTGATGAGAAGATTAATCAAGGTCTGGGTTTTGGAGAAGATCAAGCGCTTGAATGAGATGAGAGTTCAGCTGCTGTTATGTTTACCACAGTGCTGTCTGAAATGGTTGCAAACAATCCAATTATCCGATAATAGGGGATTATTAAATAAATTATGGATCCAGTACAAAGTAATATTATAGAAAAATATCTGTTAACATGGAAATATGGTCACAATGTATTATATGAAAAAATGATTGTGAAATAGTATGTAGAGTATGATTCTAGTGGATTTTTATTTCACTTTTTTTTTGCCAAAATATATACTCCACGAAGTAACAAGTACAGAAGTGAAATTATAGAAGTGCTAGAAGAAAATATGGATGACTCTTTTTATAATCATAGGGTGGTGAGAGTCTTGTATAGCATCATCTGAAAAGCAGAAATCATGAGGAAAAAAGATGGATATACTTGACTAACTGAAAAGCTAAGCCTCTTGTAGGTAAAATAAAATAAAAATAAATAAAAAAGAACAAAGCTGGGAAAACTTCATCTTGATCACAAAATTAATATTGCTTCTGTCTAAAGAAAGTTTATAAATTGGTAGATGATGCAATCAGTCCCCCAGAAAAATGAATGAGACAGGAATAAGTGTGTACTAGAAGTTAAAATGGACAGTCAGCAGACTGGAAGTTCTGTCTTCTTGATTATAAAGAAATGCTCATTGAGATGAGTCCATTTTTTTGAGTTATCAGAGTGGTAGAAATTAAAAGCTAAAGGACTGGTGGTGTAACTCAGTTCCCAGCACAAATAAGACTCTGGGTTTGATCTTCAGCAAACAAAACAAAACATAAAAGATCAGTGACGTCCATTGCTGGAGAGGGTGGGGGAGGGTAAACTGGCACAATCTTCTTGGAGTATCATTTGATACCATCAAAATTTAAACATGCTTTTCCTTGATCAAGGAAGACTACTGTTAACTATTTTATCTACATAAATAATGAGGCAACTGTTCAAAGATCAGGTACAAAATGTGCAAAGCAACTGTTGTTAGTAACAATAGAAACTTGAAAATAACTCAAATGTTTCTCCATAAGATGCTTAAATGAACTGAGGGCCATAACAAGTAACAAAACAATATGACTATGTTGTAGAATGGTCCATATAATATGATCTTATTTTTTAAAAATAAAATAAATAAAATAGTATGTTAGCATATGGTTATAAGAGTTTAGAAAAAGTTCCCAAAGCTTACACAAAATCCTTCAATGTTATCAGCTCCAGTGGGTAGGATAATGGGGATTTTTAGTTGGTATTTTTTCACCTTTCTTTATTGACTATTTTTTGACATAGTGTCATATTTATAAATATGATAAAATAAATTACATATTGGCATTTGGAAAAGGTGGAATTAACAAAATTATGAATGAAATATATTTCCTATGTCAAAATCATCGGTTTAGAATTTCTCTCATTGTCTCTTCATATCTTTAGGTTTTTTTCATTCCTGGTCCTCAAACCTAGGATCTTGCATGTGCTAGGCAAGTGCTCTACCACTGAGCTACACTCCCATCCCTGACTCTTCATGTCTTGTCATCACAATATATGCAATTAGAAGGAAAATGAAATATCTTAGTATTTGACAATGTTAAGTAAATAACATGCCCTCAGCTCCCACCATTTCCCGATGCACAAATACGTGTCACAGAGCCACTTCTTTAGTAGAAGCCAACACTTTTATAAATCTTTGGATAACACAGAAGCAGCAGAAGACACAAAACAGTTTTGATTTATGTAAGATATGCAAGATAAACCAAAATAGCTGGGGGAGGGAAGGATGGAGAGAGGATGCTTAATGAGAACAGGGGTGCCGTTGGAGAAGAAGAATAACTTCTAACGTTTACAGCACAGGGGGATAATGATGGTTGACAACAATAAATGGAATGTTTCCAGATAGCTAGTAGAGAGGATGTTGAACATTCCCAGCACGAAGAAATGATAAATGTCTGAGTTAATAGATGTTCAGGTACCCTGATTTAATCATTACACATTGCATCCAAGTATTGAAATGTCACACTATAATCCCTAGACAGGTACAACTACCATGTGTTGATTAAACACTAAAAAATACTTAAAAATCAGGGGCTAAGGATGGAGCTCAGAGGTAGCGCACTTCCTGGCATGTGTGAGGCACTGGGTTTATATGTTGGCACAGCATATAAATAAATAAAGTAAAGGGCTATCAACAACTTAAAAAAATTTAAAAATACTTAAAAATCAGCAAAAGACTGAGAAAGGAAGCAACTGTGGACTATTCTATAGCTCACTAGGCAAAATTTTAAAAAAATGATAAAAAAGCAGTATCGGATAAGGAATTTACCTATATAAACAAATAATTTGCATCTTCTTATACTCCTGCTTTTTTGAAAAAGTGAGACATCTATTTAAACTTACTAAACACTTGTAAAATATGTACAGATATTTGTATATATAGACTTTTTGTATGTATGTATTCTAAATGGTGTATATGTTTACATATTGTAAAATGGAAGTTAAGTGTGACCTAAAACGGTCTATTCTTGAGTGATAAAGTTGGGCCTAATGTAGTCTCCACACACTGTGAACTGTAACCTAGCTTGATGGGTAAACAAATTTTAACCTGAGTATACTCCTGTAACCAAGCAACTAAGTCTCAACTAATTGGAGCAGTTGAACTTCCAGCCAATCAAAGGCTGAAAATTGTCAAAAATATGATCACATGAGGTAAATGCCAATTGCTGCCCATCAGATTCTATCTGTATGTCACTCCTTTTCTTCAGCTATAAATATAACCTACACCTGTGGTGAACTGTGGAGTTCTGAACCATCTTTGGTCTGGAATGCTGCCCTGATCTAGAATTCTTTTTTTTTCCCCCTCAAGTAAACTTTGATAAGTTTAACTGTTCTCGATTTTTCTTCTAACAGTATGAATTCAGATTCATTCAAATTTCTGTTTTTCTAATAATGATGTTATAGTTTGTATGTGAGGAATCCCCCAGAAGCTCATGTGTGAGACAATCAATGCCAACTTTAGAGGAGAAATGATTGGTTTATGAGAGCCTTAACCCAATCAATGAACCAACCCCCTGACTTACTGAAGGTGGGTACAGTGTGGCTGGAGGAGGTGGGTCCCTGGGGGTATGGTTTTGGGGTTTATACTTTGTACTGGCAAGTGGAGTGTCTCTCTCTCTCTCTCTCTCTCTCTCTCTCTCTCTGCCATTCCTGATTGCATGGCCTGAGCCACCTTCCTCTACTACACTTTTCTGTCATGATGTTCTGCCTCACTTTGAGCCCTGAGGAATGGAGCTTGCCATCTATGGACTAAGACTTCCAAAAATATGCATCCCCCAAATAAATTTTCCCTCCTCTAAAATTGTTCTTGCCAGGTCTTTGGTCACAGCATTGAAGATGCTGACAGAAACATTACAAACCTGAAGTAGCTCAGATGTTTATATGTGTGTATTCTCTGCGTGTATTTTCATCTGGCTGTCGTAAGGTGAATGACACTCCTCTGCTGGGCCCTTCCGCCATGATGCTCTTCTTCCTGTCAGAATAGCCCCCAAATGGCTAGTCTTGCTGGTTTAGAGAGGAAACTTTTTTTCTTTGAAAGTAGACTCAAACTACAGGCCCTGAATCACAAAAGCCCCATTTACACACTAACTAGCTCCCAGCTGAATCTCATGACTGAAAAGAGGAAGATGATATAAAAGAGAAGTTTCTAATGTGGTTCTGCAATTGCCAACAGGTTTCAGGGATTGGTGGGAGTGAAAGATGAATTCATTTAGGCTTATTCAGCTGTAGAACCCATAGCCTCAGAACCCCTGATTTGTCCAGACCTGGTTAGAGTCTCTTGATTTTTGTTTCAGAGGAGTACACTGATAGCCAGGATTGAAACTTTTTGGTGTCACCATAATTCTGAATCTACAGGATGGCAAAGGCATTGAGAATCTGTTTGGTCGGTATCATGTGTGACTAAATGCTATAATAGCTCCTTTAACTGTGGGAGATAAAATTATAAGAACTAAAACTACTATGGCGGTGGTAATACAAAGCCAAGGGAAGGGGCAGAGAAACAGAAAGTGCAGTGTAAGAAATCCTCTCAAAGCTAACCTGCTCATCACAATCAAGGGGAATTAGTAGAAATTCATTAACTGTGATGTGAAGCAGGGATGCTTTCTCAGCATTTGCTAAAATAAATAACAAGGGTAAACTCTAATAAACCTAAGTAACATTGGCTCTTAAAAAGAGCCTTTCTATTGAGAATAGTTGCCTTAATTGCCCCCCCCCCATCTTCAGTGATTTTAATGGGACTAGTTATGGGGCTGCTGAGAAGCCATTTTGAAGTGTGGTAAAACACAAAGTAACTTCTAGAGTGGAACTTTAATTTTTCTTCAGAATTTCCAGGTTGTATTTTGTCACATTGGAGAGACAGGTGGGATGGGCGTCTGGCACTGTGGCGATTTTCTCTAACGGAATCAAAGTCCTCAGTCTGAAAGAGTGAAATGTGTTCCAGTGATTTTTTTTTCTTTTTTTCAAAGACCTTAAAGATGGCGGGAGTAAAGGAAATGAAACACTATTTCCTATGACCAAAGGCTTTAACTGTAATCCAGTTAAAATCTCCTGGGCTAATTATTGCTTGGCTTTATTCAGCAGAGGAGCTTCTGAAGTCAGCTTGCTTGAGTGTGAGGTACTCCATTTTAATGTTGCAAAACCTCCAAAATAACCACAAAGGCATCTGTTTATCTCAATCTTCACTTAAAACACCTGCTTACTGATACTTGATTATGTGTTTTGAGGCTTATGATTGAGAGCCTAACACCTGGCTGATTAGGTTGATGTTTGATCATGTTTTGAAATGCAATTTTACTACTTAGCAAGTAGTTCCATGCTGCAAGGCATTAAATGAATTGGGTGCCTCAAAACTCTTATTGTTGTTTTAAAAAGAACCATTACAGAATAACAGCTTGTTTTCATTAAAGAGAAAATGAACTTGAAGATTCTTATACTATGATGCAGCTTTGTCCTTTAAGACAGGGGCTTCAAGGTCTGGTTTAAGAATTCCTGCCCTAGGTGTCCTGAATCAGAACCTCATTAATATTGAGAACTGATTCCCTATGTTGAGAAATGCTGGTTTAAGAGAAAACAACTTTCAAATGGACCCTGAAATAGAACAGGTAGCTTCTTGGGTAGAAATTTCCCAAAGACAGTGATGGATAATCCATGACACCCCCTTCATTTACAAATGAGAAAACCGAGGCCCAGAGAAGTGAAAGGATAGACTGAAGAAACACATTGTGGAAGAGTTGAACTAGAACCTGGGTGTCAGTCCCTGCTCACTGATATTGATCCCAAGTCCTCAAACAGAGAATTCTTTAGATTGGGAGACCTCAGGACATCTTCCATTGCCACCTCCTCCCACACTGTAGTTTTTCTTTCTGACCTGTTTGGATGACAGCCAAGAGCTCTCTACCCTTTGACTTCTGAGTGAGTTTAGCCAGTGGGAATCCATAGTGGAAGACCAGGAGAAGGAGCCCATCAGAGGGAGACCACGGGGAGCTCACCTGAGGGCACTACATGGGCTTGGGGGAAGAAAACAGTGTACCAACTGTATTGGGGTTCTTCCGAGAAACAGAACCAAAAGAAAAGAAAATATACAGAGAGAATTTATTATGAATAACTGGCTTGTTTGAATATGGAGGCCTCAAAGTCCCACATCTGCTGTTCGTAAGCTGGAGACCCAGGAGAACCAGTGGTATAATTAAGTCCAAGTGGAAGGCCTGAAAACCAGGAGAGCCGATGGTGTAAACTGCAGTCCAAGGGCAGGAGAAGGTGCATGTCCCAGCTTAGGCAGGCAGAAAGAAGGAACGGCAGCAAACTCCTCCTTCTACCTTATATTCTGTTCAGTCCTGGTGGATTGGATGATGCCTACTCATCCTGGGGAGAGCCCTCTGCTTTATTCAGTCCACGTGTTCAAATGATAATCTCCTCCAGAAGCACCACATAGACACACCCAGGCACAGTGTTTTCATCTGGGCGCCTCCTGGCCCACCACGTTGGTATACGAAATGACCCCTCACAGCCATCCCTTGTGAACTTGGCATCCATACACAGCTCCTTAAACCATACTTAATCCCCAAATACAGTATCACGGTCACCATTTCACCCACCTAGAGTGAACTCTCCTGTGTACTAACCCCTTCCCCAGAAGAGGAGGTAAAGTCCTTGAGAGGTGTTTTTCTTTGATGCCTTGGGACTTGAATACTATGATATAAAATTACCAATATGTAAATACCATGATATAAAGTTAATCCATCTTATGTTACATGATAAGGGACTAAGAGAGGGAAGAAAAAAATACATAGCTACATGTGTATGTGTACATGTTTGCAGCAAAATAAGGAAGAAACACTCATGGCAATACTGAATTCAGATACATCCAGATAAAGAGATACATAGGGTCAAGTCTGGAAAGGTCCTGAGTTAGGAGCTTAACAACCTGCAAAATCTCAGAACCTAATTTTTCAGGGATTTTTAATTTTGATTTTTTGTGGTACTGGGGATTTATCCAAGGGGTACTCTACCAGTTAGGTACAATCCCAGCCCTTAACATTTTTTTTTTCTTTTTAAGTTTTTAGACATGGTCTTGCTGTGTTGTTGAGGTTGGACTAGAGCTTGTGATCCCCCTGCCTCAGCTTCCCAAGTTGCTAGGATTATAGGCATGTGCCACCATGCCTGGGTCATTCAGGGATTCATCACATGGGCATGACTGATTATTGCTGTGGTTCAGGGCTTAAATGTCCCCCAAAGGCCCACATGCTAAGGGCTTAGTGGCTGCCCATACAGCTACCCAGAGGTCACAGAACCTTTCAGAGGTAAGCCCAGTGGGAAGAAGTTAGGTCACTGGGGACAGGCCCTTGAAGGTGATGTTGAGACCCTGGCCCCTTCCTCTTTCTTTTTGCTTCCTGGTGCCATTAGGCAAATAAGTCTTCTTCTACCATGTGCAGTCACCACAATGTACGGTGCCACCACAGGCCCAAAGGAACAGGGCTAAGTGACCCTGAACTGAAACTTCTGAAATCCTTTTAAATTGATTCTCTCAGAAACTTTGTAACAGTAACAGAAAGCTGACTAAGCCAACTATTAGGACCATTTTCAGCCCTTCTCCTCTCTGTGCAGAATGAGGGATCAGGTTGAAAGTTCTAAGCTTCTAATCATGACTTGGTTTTCCTTGTGAGCACTGACCATCTAAGACCCACCAGGAGCCTTCTCATTAGAACAAAAGATGCTCCTGCTGAGCTAGGAATTCGGGGGGGAAAAAGAAAAAGAGAAAAAGAATGAGTCTCCAAACAGAAGTGCACATGAACCTTTGAAATGCAAAATGAGCAACTCATGGGCAACCCAGCCCAGGCCTTGGATTGGATGATGCCTACTCATCATTGGATTTTGCCTGCAAAATGCAACACGATGCAGAGGCAATGCACAAGTGTTATAAGCTGGTGCAAAATCACAGAACTCCATCCTGACTTCGCCTCTAGCCCAGCCCCTAGGCACTGTCTTATACACAGGTTAACACGGAATTCTCCCTTGAAGGTGCGCTCTTTGCTTTACTCTAAAAGATCTCTCTCTCTTGATCTGTGATTCTCCCTTGAATGTGCCTCTGCTTTTCTAAACAAAACAACAACAAAAGCCTGTCTGTGTCTCTGACTGGCATGGTTGAAACTGTTTTCCATTACATATGCCAAGGATTCCCCTTGTCCTGAGTTGAGGACCCCCTCTCTGGAAACTCATCTGATGACACTGTCACTCAGGAAATTCCAAGAGTTTTAGGAGGTCTGTGTTAGAAACTGGGGGCAGAGACCAATATGTGTTTCTTATTACTTCATACCTGGCTATGTGATGGTGCTGTTAACCCAAGTTCTCTGAAGAAACCACTTGTATATTAAAGACCTGCAGACTTGACCTTGGCTGACCAGAACATTGTGATAGTGGAGAGATGGAATGTTGTAGCAAAGAACAAAATTATCTTGGGCTATTTTAGGTCCTTTAATAGCCAAGTACCTTAACTTTTGTATCTGACCTAACATCCTTGTAATAAACTTCTCAGAATGCATTACAAAGCTGAGCAGATTTCTAGCCTCCACCAACCCTAAAGCTAAGAATGCTAGAAGATAACATCTGCAACGTGCAGAGGAGATTTCCCCCACATTCCCCACCTGCCTGATGCTGCCACCAACGTCATTGGTAAATACGTTGATTTATGACTTTCCTTTTTCTGTGTCTATAAAAGTTCACATAACCTCTTCCGCATTCATTCAGGGTAACTTAAAATCTGTGTTCTGGGGTCGTGGTCACTCATATTTGGTTTAGAATAAATTATTTTCTTATTTCCTTTAAAGCAGAGTCATTATTTAATGTTCACCAGCCATCCCAGTTTGCCAAGACTAGAGGGCTTCCCAGGACACTGAAGTTTCAGTGCTAATACCAATCAGTTCCAGCCAAACTGGAGTAGGGGAGCTTATTTAAAATCTGATTATAGAAAAACTAGAGAAAGCTCAACACTTTGGATAGTAACCTCAGAAGTATATCAACTATTGTCTTTTTAAAAAGTACACACACTTTTTAATTTTATTAATAAAAGGCGATAACATATACAAAATTAAGCAGTTTTTCCCCCCTTTGGTACCAGGGATTGAACCATCCAAGGGCACTTTACCACTGAGCCACACTCCTAGCCCTTTATATTTGTTTATTTTTTTAAATTTTGAGACAGGATCTTACTATGTTGCTTAGGGGCTCAGTAAGTTGTTGAGGCTGGCTTTGAGCTTGCCGTGCTCCTGCTTCAGCCTCCTGAGCCACTGGGATTACAGGAGTGAACCACCAGGCTGTGCCTGACCCCCAACTAAAGAAGTTTTGAAGAGACAGACTGATAAGTGAGTCCTTCTCCACTCTTGTCCTCTGTCAGTTCTCTTCTTTAGAGGCAAACTCTAACCAGTTTCTTGGTGTCTCCTTCCAAAGACATTTCACGCACATTTAACTACAAAATATATGATTTAAAGTACACAGATGGGAGCCTACGACACAGTGTTCTTTGCCTTGCCTTTTTCACATAATAGTGTACCTTTGGGATTATTCAACAGCAGTAACAAAGAGCTGCCACAGTCTCTTTAGTGGTTTTATTGTCGGGATTTATAGTATTGTTATTTAAAAGTTTAGCAAGCCACCTATTAATAGACTTTGAGTTTGCTTCTAATTCAGGGTCACTCATACAAACAATGCTTCGGGGAATATCCTTGAGGGTCCGGTCACAGACAATGTGCATTTAAATCTGCGAGATGTCAGGTCAAATTGCTATCCACAGACATTCATGGTTCCCACAGCCTCACTGGACACACACCCTGTAATTCAGCCAAGATCAAGGCCTGGTTAAGCAAATCCTAATTTTTGCTACTAAATTGGATCTCCCATTTTACTTTCCAACTGGTCTCTACCAGCTACCACGGGAAAGCTATCCTCCAGCCAGAGCCATTTCCTGCCTTTTTTGCTGCTTTTGCTGAGTCAGCTCATTAGCCTTAATTGTCTTCTAAATGATCCCCAGCTGTGTCATTCTTTCCAGACCTGCAGAGTTCTGGGAAATGCTGTCAAAGCCAGGGATGTGTCTGACTGTGGGGATGGAGTGAGGTCCCTGCAACCCGAGGCCAAAGTTGGCAACTGGAGAATCAATCAGCATTC
This sequence comes from Marmota marmota marmota, assembly GCF_001458135.2. Classification (NCBI taxonomy): domain Eukaryota; kingdom Metazoa; phylum Chordata; class Mammalia; order Rodentia; family Sciuridae; genus Marmota; species Marmota marmota. The sequence continues at coordinate 15,079,822 of NW_026000164.1, read as the reverse complement.
TTTTGGTCTGAAAATAGGTCAAATCCATAAAGACAGGGAGGAGTTGGAGAGCGTCACACCGGGACCACAACAGAGCTCAGACTTTACTCTCAGACCTGCAGCTACTTGTGAATGCTCGGGACATCTCAGTGGAGCAGTTGGATTGATTGCCTGATCCACGTGTTCACCCTCCTACCTCCCACCTCCAGATGTTTTGTATACATGGAGAAGTAGATGTATGTGACTCTCCAGGTCTCCTCCTGCTACTGGTGTGCTGAGGTCAACTCACGCCAACATGTGAGCGTTGTTAAGCTTTTAGGAATTTTGTGAGCTGGTTGTTAAATGCAGACATTTATATATATATAAATGTACAATTAAATATATTTACTAAAAGTAAAGATAATGAATACTCAAAACATATCTGCCTCATTACTTTGCTAGTTTATTTTATGTACAATTTTGAAGCTTTTTAACGTCTGTTTTGTGAAAATAGGATGTGATGATGTTCTCCTGCACATCTTTCTCAACTCCATGGTTGGTAATCTCTTGTGTTTAGTTTGACCTTGGCCATGGTAAGAGCATTTACACCACAGAGTTGGCAAATACTACAAAGAAGTGCTTGATTCATCATTTTGCTGATTGTCTAGGCTTAAGAAAATGAAGGGACTAATGTATAGGGCAGTTTAAACTTAGAAGTCTGTTGTGTCCACTGAGCAGAAAGAGGAATCAGTCCAACCAACGTCGTCTATATAAGAGTAAGTTTATAAGTAGATCTCATAGGTAGTGACAATAAATGTACTGGGAAAAGAGATTGAGATACAACTTTGTTTGTCAAATCATCATCAAATTGCATCTGTGGTTTAACAAAAATCAACAAAAACCTCCCTGAGAGAATCAGTGAACAGTATGGGTCTTCACGAAGGACCACTGAGTAGCTTATTATCTGTAAATTGTGTCACATATCTTTATGTTGGTAAATTTAAAACATCCTCACATATTCATACTTAGCTTGAGCATCCCTTTTTGAAATGCTTGGGAGCAGAAGTGTTTCAGATTTTAGATTCTTTAGATTTTGGAATACATGCATATATGTGATGAAATATCTTGGGGAATGGAACCCAAGTGTGAGCATAAAATTCATTTATGTTTCATATGCACTTTATGCACACAGGCTGAAGGTAACTGTGTTCAATATTTTTAGTGCCTTTTGACTGTGACCCATCACATAAGATATACCAAGTCAAAGAAGTACCACTTGTGGCACAAGTTCCACTTGTGGCATCCTGTCAGTGCTCACAAAATTTTAGATTCTGGGACATTTTGGATTTTGGACTTTCAGGTTGGGGAAGCTCAATTGTACATGCATTTTTTTTTTCCTTTGATAGCTGATTGTTGAGTATTTACTGACACACTATTGTCTCCAGGTTCAGACTTCTGGGACTGTTCACTGATTTTGAATGTTATCTCATAAAAAATCCTGCTGTTTCCATCAGTCTACACTGTGTGTTGGGGTTGAGGTGGTGTAGATGCCACCTGCCTCCTTTCTGGGCTGAGGATGGAGAGTAGTGCTCACCTGAACCAGAGTGTGTCACCCAGAACTAGGACAGGGAGTAGGCTCAGCACTGAGGAGCTGGCTGGCTTGTGGTCAGACACTTTGTGTTGAACCTTCTTTCTGTTCCATGGCTAGAAGTTTTCTGTATTTGCTTAATTCAAGATTGTGACACTTCTGAATTAGCAAGGCAGGTCCTCATTGGTTTACCTCAAGTTAGCATGTGCCAGAAACACATTTTAAGTTTTAAAAATTATTCAGTTCATGGCCAAATTCACCATGCAAGAGAACTATTTTACTGAGATCAAGGCCATCAAAACACAAATCCAAAAACACTTAATTTCTTTAAACTTCGGATGTGAAACAAATACCTATTGTAGAGAGATTTTCATCTTGATCATGTGACTGGAGCAGTTGGGCACATTTCTTGCATCTGTGCTTCAGTTCCATACCTCAGCCAAGGAGCTGTACTGAGAATCAAGGCCCAGGACTGCCCAAAGCCATGGTCAGGGATCAAGAATGTGGATGTGGGGAACTTCTTTGACTAGGTATGTCATGCAAACTTCTTCAAGGTAAACCACAGATCTAACCTCTGCCTATGGAAAGAGTGAGAAGATTGAGTAAGGAGATTTATTCGATGGAGATTAAATAGGGCAAGGAAACCCTAGGAAGGTGTCTTTGTCAGTTTGGACTGCTATAATAAAACATCATAAACTATGTGTTTAAATAACAGACACTTATTTCTTGATCTGATTTCTGATGAGGTGTTTCTTGTCTTGGAGGCAGCTGCCTTCTCACTGTGTACTCACATGGTCTTGCAGTGTGCATGGTGTGGGGTGGGAGGGGAGGGAGAGAGAGAGAATGAATCTTGCTTTTCTTCTTTCTGTAAAGTGCTATTTTCAACATGTAGGTCCCACCCTGTCTTAGTCTGCTTAGTGTTTTCTATTGCTAATAATATATTACTGCAGACTAGGTAGATTTTAAAGAAAGAAGGATTATTTGGTAGTTTTAATCCAAGATTTAGGGGCTGCATCTGGATGATGACCTCTTGCTGGCAGAGTCCCAAGGCAGTTCAGGGCATCACTTAGTGAGAGAAAGTGTAGGCAAATATGTTTCAACCTCTTTTCCTCTTCTCACAAAAGCCCCCAGGATTCAATAATGGGGGTTCCACCATGATGACCTTCTCTGTTATGGTTTGGATATAAGGTATCCCTCCAAAGTCCCTGTTAATGCAGGAATATTCAGAGATGAAATGATTCAGTGATGTGAGTTGTAATCTAATCAGCCCATCCTAGTCTGAATGGACTGACTGGGTGGTAACCATAGGAAGGCAGGGCATGGCTGGAGGAGGTGGGTCACTGGAATTGTGCCCTGGAAGGTGAATCTTCCCTGTGGTCCTTCCCCTCAACTCTGCTTTCTGATCCCGCCATGAGCTGAGCACCTTTCTCCTTAGGCCCAGGGCAATGGAGTTGGCAAATGGAGTTGGCCATCTATGGACTGGTGAATAAGATAGAATAGGATGGTCAGGCAGTCAGGGTAATGGGCCCCAATAAGGCTCTTTTCAAATATAAAGCTCACTCCTTGGAAATAATTTGTCTCTGAGTGGGAAAATGGAACTGGGGGCAGACCTAAACAGAGGTTACAACAGGAAAGTTTAATTTCAAGACCTACAAGGACACAGTCAATTAGAAGATCGTGAGCCAGACCAACAGCCTTGATAATTTCCCAATACCTGTTTAGCACAAATTTTGACCAATAGCCTTGGTATTCTTCTAAGACCTGACTAGCGTAGATATTGATCAATGCCCCTACCTAGTAGCTATATAAATCCCTAGACTAGGACACTTAAGTGGCAACCCCTAGGAGGTCCCCTTTCACCCTGTGGGAGTTCTGGCTTTTTTCTTCTCACTTGAATAAACCTTACTCTTTTATGCTCACTCTTCCTTGTCTGAATTTCATTCTTCAAATTCATGAGCCAAGAACCTGAAAATGAGCCACTGACAGGTGACTGGGCTATGCTGCTGCACTAAAGCAGTAGAGGCTAAAAATCTGGTTCCAGAGACCTCTAAAACCACAAACCCAAATAAACTTTTCCTTCTCTAAGTTGTTCTTGTTGGCTAGTTTGGCTACAGTGATGAAAAACCTAACTAGAACATTCTCTGATCATAATTACTTCCCAAAGGCCTTGTCTCTAAGCACAATAGTTGGGTTAAGTTTTTACTCTCTTAATACCTTATAATGGAAAGGACAAATCACAGTCAGCCTTTAGGACTCCTTCATATCCTCCTACCCTAAACCTAATTTGCTCCCAGAGGCCCTACCTTCAAATTCCATCACATTGGGGATTAGGCGTCAACATGTGGATTTTGGGGGATATACATATATTCAGCCCGTAACAGAAGGCCATAAGGTCAAGTTTGGAAATTAGGCTTGAATAGGAGACCAAACATCAACTGAACTCCAACCCAAAGAACATACCAAGAACATCCTGGTGAGGCCACAGCAACTGCTTTTTCTGTCCCTAGACACTGGGCACCTTTGTTGGTACCACTTCTGCTGCCAGCCCAGGGCACTGGACATCCCTGCCCCTGAAATTCAAGGCTGCTGCCATGCTGCCAGTGGCTGCTTCTTTGTGTGTGTCCTAAGGTCTGATTCAGAGCCCAGGACACATGGGTCTCTGCTCCTTGCCTGAGTCTAGCTGTGTGGGAGGCTGGGGGAGTGACTATTTGGCTCCCCACCCCCAAGTATTCTTCCTCTATTAGGAGGAAGGTTCGACTTTCTACTTAGATGCACAGGGGGTGTGCTGCAAATATAGGAATGGAATTTAATGGCTGGGAAGCCCCAAAATAAAATCCAAGTGTCCATGATACTTGGCCATGTGCTCTGCAGATTTATATGCTCCTTGGTGTCACACTTCCCTGCCATGGGGACTTTCTGGTCATACACTCCTCACTGAACTACTCCTCACTGTACCTCCTGTTCTCCATGCAGAGTATGCTTGGACCCCTTCTGTTCTTCAGGGATGGAATCTGGAGACATGTTGGTTCCACCCTGATCCTGTTGCTTGCCTTCTTGGCTACCCTCAAGACCGCACTCCAGGGCTCCTCCACGGTGTCTGGATTATAACGCTTCATGTGCCACTTTGCTCAGACCTCTGCCTACTCAGGCTGGAGCGGGAATGTGGCCCTACCAAACACAAGTGTGTAAGCAACAGGGAGCTGAGCCCTTGTACCCCTGCGCTTCCCGCACTGTCTGCTGTCACAGCATGAGTCCTCTCAAGACTGTGGCCTACACTGCCTTGTATATTTAGAAGGCAGATCTCTTGCCTTGGTATTTCATATTGAAAAATGTCTATTAATCACTTTTGATTAGATAAGTATAAAAACTTTATGTATACATTTGGTGCTGTCGAGTTTTCAAACATTTCCACAATGATAACTCATTTTGTCTTAGCTGCCCTCTGAAATAGAACAGTTATTAACCATGGGGATTAAGCCACCTAAAAGGCTGAGGTTACATAGCTGCTAAGGGGCAGGGTTGTATTTGGCCCCAGGTTTCCATACACATCACTTGATGCTCCCTGTAGTGTACCACAGTGTTCTGAGGCTTCCCATGACAATCCCAGGGACTGTCACTCAAGAGCCAATGTCCTGCTTGACAGTTGTACAGGAGGCACAGGAGTTTTCAGGGCTTTAAGGTTTCCTCAGTGCTCATCAGCCTCTTGTCCAGAGTTCTGTCCTGCCTCCAGGGGCTCCTGCAGGTGGAAGAGAGATTTGGTCAGCTCAGAGTGCCTGGCCTGTGGAGCTCACTCACTCCGACCTCTGGGTTTCCCTCCTTGCCTGCTGCTTATGGACTGAGTGTCTATCTCAGTTACAGGTGGTCACAGTCCTCTAAGAGGAGACCAGAGGATGGAGTCTGTGACAACCCCAACCCTGAGGTTTAGAAGACAAGTGGCCTCTGTTTCAGACAATGGAGGTGTCAAGTTATTCCAGCCTGATGAAATTACAGCTAGGAGATCACTAGGAGTTGATTCCTCCAGAAAAGGAAGAATACCATTGGCATAGGTGTGCTCAGGTCCTCCTGCTATAAGTATAGTGAGGGGTCCAGATGAAGATGGTATTAGGGCAACAAGTAATTGGCAGATAAAATTACACCAAAAATCATAAGCAATGAGCCCAGGAAGGATTGCAAATGGAAGTGTGGCTTGGACCATCCGGAGAGGCCGGCTTCTGGTGCCTTCTCTCTGCACAGACTCAAAGAAGGACAGAAGAGTCTAGGGAGAATGTAAATGAGTTAGGGGTGTCAAAGGAAAAGCCATTGAGAGAGGAGGGACCATGGAGAGGAGGACCAGGCGAAGAGGACTGAGGAGAGCCTTGGGCCCCAAACTTTATGGAGTACCCCAAATCTCAGAAACCAAGATAAATTGTATTTTAGGGCAAGAGTAACAAAACTGAAATGCACAAATAATTTATGGTGAACAGAATACCTGAGTTTTAGAGGAAGACAGGGTCAGTGACAGCAGTGTATTAAGCTGTACTGGCACCTGAGGTGAAAGGAAAATCAATACTGTTGATCCTGTCTTAATTTAAAATGTTGATGTTTTGCTTCTCTGGATTTATTTTATTTATTCATTTATTTTTGTAGTTCTAGGGATCTGATGAGCACTCTACCACTGGGCTACATTTCTGACCCCTCCTCATGGACTTTTTCTTTTTTTGTAATTCATTTTGATTTTTAAGAATATTGCATCAGATATTAATGAATTTATCTTGATGGCCGAGTATTTTGGAGTCTCCTTAAATTTTGTGTCTGAGGTAAGTTCCAGCCCCTGCACACAACTCTTGGTGCCCTGTGGTTTTTCCACCATGCTGCAGAATGGAGCTGTGGAACTCCTTTTCAGAACCACCAGGTACCCCTTGGGCCATCTTTGATTAAGCATTTTATTCTTGTTATGGTTTAGATATGAGCTGTTCCCCAAAAGCTCATGTGTAAGACAATACAAGAAAGTTTAGAAATGAAATTATTTGGTTATGTGAGCCTTGACTTAATCACCGCACTAATTCACTTGAATGGATTAACTGGGTGGTGACTGTAGGCATATGGGGTGTGACTGGAGGAGGTAGGTCACCGAGGGCATGCCTTTGGAGCATGTATTTTGTCCCTGGTGTTCAGAGCTCCCTCTGTTTCCTGATTACCACATTCTGTGCTGCTTTCTTCCACCCCACTCTTCTGCCATGATGTTCTGCCTCACCTCAGGCCAAGTGCTATGGAAGGAAACCATGAGCATCAGAGTACTCCTCTTCCCAAACTGGTCTTGTCAGGTCTTCTGATCACAGTGGTGAAAAAGCTGTCTTTTGTGGCTAAAACAATCCTTATTTTAGAAGATGATGCTTTGAGTTGGGAGTCCAGGTGACACTGGCACAGACCTGAGAAGGAAGTGCCAGGGTTGGGATCTGTTCGTGATAAAGAGATACCATCCTGATGAATGGGATGCAGGACTTGCGTCTTCTGTTACTCTTGATCCTAAATTTCATTAGCAGCATTTAATTCTACACAGCTCCCTTGATTTTGTTTCTTTTCTGTAAAGCAAACCAGCAAGATTTCGATCACTTTCTCTGATCTTTATTTTTGTTTTGTTTTCATCATCAGTAAAAGGAAAAGTGGTTCTGAAATAAAACACGGCCTATATCCTGACTCAACATCCTTGAGCAGTCTGCACACATTCAGGAATGACAGAATTGCCTCACTGGGGACGCCAAGCCGTTCCTTTCTATTCGTTGTTCCTGAGAGACAAGTAAAGGTGTCACTGATGCCCGTGGTGGCTACTAACCCCCTCTGTGTGACAAAGGTGCCTTTGAGGACTCACACATCTGGGAGGCTCTGAACAGGTGCTCACTGCTTACTCTTGGGAGTTCTTCCCAACAAAGCAAGTCCTTCACTGGCTTTTGAGATCACACATGAGATCCCCAGGTTGTAAGTTCCCATCTCCGTTTTGAAAGGCGTCGGTGTTAGGGAGCTTTCTATCACGGTGACAAAATATCTGAGGTGAATCAACTTAAAGGAGGGAAGCTTTATTTTGGCTCATGGTTTCAGAGGTCTCAGTCCATGGTTGTTTGACCCCATCACTTTGGGCCTGAGATGAGGTAGAACATCATGGTGGAGAGCAGAGGTGGAGCAAGGCTGCTTGTCTCCTGGTAGCCGGGAAGCAGAAAGAGGGGACCAAGCACAAAATATACCCTTCAAGGGCATGCCCCCAGTGACCTACTTCTTCCCTCTAGGCCCTGCCTCCTCAAGTTTCCACCACCACCCACTGCCCATGAAGCTCTGAATCCATAGTGGACTAATGCAATCATGAGGCCAGAGCCCTAATGACTCAGTCACCTCCCAAGGCCCCAACTCTGAACACTGCTGCATTGGAAACCTAGCCTTTGAAGGCATGAGCCTTTGGGGACATTCCAGAGGCAAGCTGTAATGGTGTCTCATCCTTGGCAAGACTGTGCTCCATGGTGGTGAATAGACTGGTTGCGTAGCTCGCCTTAGTTCATTGGATCTTTCTGGTTACTGTTCCTCTTATACCCACAGACTTTCTATTTTCTTCTCATTTGGTTGGAAACGGAGTAGGGACTGAATATGGAACACAGAGTGACATTGTACCATTGACTTGAATGGGGGGAGCGACTGAAGAGCTTTAAGGCTGTTTCTTTAGTGGCTCACTGTTAATGTTTGACTTCTCTCTGCCTTTGTTTCTGTTGGCAAGAGTGCTTTGGCCTGAGAGGAGATGTTGGTGAAACATAAGGATGTACAGCTGGTTGGTTGCAGACATTCATTCTACAGACAATTATGGGATTCCCATTATGTGCCAGGCACTCTTCTAGGCAGAAAGGGTGGGAGGGTTTTGAAAACACTGGGCACCATTGGGGACATAGACAAGTCAAAGGATTTGATGGAAGCATTTGCTTAGCTGCTGACAGTTGGTCATCACTCTCTCTCTTCCTCTTCCTCATAATCACCATCACCAGGCTCTGTGCTAGCCTTGGGGATACAAAGGGGAGTGAATTCCCTTTATTTATTAATACTTTAAAGGCAAAATAGACATATTAATTACAATTTTTGTGTGTGAGATAAAAGCTTTCATACCCTTCTGCCTCAGTTACTCTTGCAAGTAGTAGAAGTGAAGCCAAGATCCAAACTCAGGGCATTCTGATGGCAGAGCCTCAGTGGTTCGGTCTCATGGAGATCTTAATGTTTGTGGGAAGAATATTCTTGTAGAAGGCAGAGGGAAAGGGAGAGAGGTACCATAGTGATTTGAAAAGATCTGCATTTCTTTCTCCTGTAATCATCTATGCCTACAAAGAAAGGGGGGATAAGGGAGAAGCAGCAGTAACGGGGAGGGAGAGGGAAACGGCAACAAGATCTGTCCTCTATGAATCAGTTGAGCAGAGAAAGACAGATTCAAATGTCCTTAATTGTGCAAAGCGTTCAATCACCAGATGATAATCTCGGAGTTGACAGCTGAAAAGGTTCTGTCTTTGGGGAGGCTTTGAGTCTGTGGTCCTTATTTTTATGGTATACCCTGAAGGATAATCACCTTTTCTTTGGGAACGAATTTGGGTGAGTGACAGGGAAGGGAAAGCGGAAGACATCTAGGAGGAGCGGTGGGTTGGCCTCCCTTTCTTAAGAGGATTAGATGAAAGCTTTGCATCCTCTGTCAGTTTCATCCAAGGCCTCATAAAATACTTTAGCAAATTCTAAAGTGACAGTTTTTTTTCCCCCCAAAGAAAATTGCTTTGAAAAAAGAATAAAAATAATGTATGTCCATTGCAGTGGGGATGGGGGGAAGCAACCAGAAAAAGCATAAAAAGAAAGTGATCTTCATTCACTATTCCATCCCCGTGTGCTATATCCACACTTAAACCCACCGTATTTAAAAAATGGGGTCGTACTTCCTGGGTATATGCAAAACAATTTTCTAACTTTGGAACATCCCAGTAATCAGAGTAGGGTCTTCCCATATGGGATTCCCATTATGTGCCATGCACTCTTCTAGGCAGAAAGGGTAGGAGGATTTTGAAAACACTGGGCACCAGTGGGAACATAGACAAGTCAAAGGATTTGATAAAAGCATTTGCTTAGTACAGTGCCTGAGCCTGGGGACAATTGGTCATCACTCTCTCTCCTCCTCCTTTATGTATTTGATGAGCTAAAGCTACTGGGTTGTGGTGTAGAAATCTGACCCAGTCTAGATAAATCTAGACTAATACCCCTGACCCCCAAATTGGAAATTGTTTTCAGCTCAGATTCCTGAAGTTCTCTTTTCTTTTTCATTCTTAGTTTTATTGTTTCTTCAGTTCCATGAAATGATACAGTGTCTTTCGAGATCTCCCTTGCCTCTTTCTTCTATCTTTCTGCTTATGCCAATCAGAATCAGTTTCTGCTTACAATCTGAAGAAACTTAGTGAATACAAGTTTACATTTACTGCTTCATAAACTTTTCCCAACTAATAATATGTTATGATGAACATTTTCCGGTGTCCATGGGTGCATGTGTAGTGGGTGTGTAGTATTCCTCCATGTGGGTGTATCATATTCATATAACTGGAAGGAAACAGCTTTTGACTCTCAATTCTGGAACCACTGTTTAGTAATTAAAAGTTCCTTTTTGGTCTTTTATAGACATCCCATAGCAAACATTGCTATGTGTGCATTTCTTTGTATTTGTTGTATTGGTCCTTAAGACAGATTTCTAGAGATAAAATTATTAAAGCGTTTTTGAAATTTAAAATTTCATGAATATAAATGATTTCTTTTAAGAAAATTTGCACCAGTTTTTACTTACTACTAACAGTAGAATATGAGCACCCAACATAGATATTACAAATTTTCCAATTTATTGCCAATCTGATAGGAAATAACACACAAAAATGGCAATATATATTCTACTTTGTGAATGATATACTCCTAAAGAGATTTCAAGGACATTCATTTAAAAAGAAGGCCAAATACACTCCAAATCCATTATCTATATGATTTGATATTTATAAATATAACATATGTACACATAATTTTAGATAGAAAGTGTTAAAGAAAAAATAGTGGATATATCAGAATCTCTCATTGTAGATAACTGTTCCCAGCCCCTCCCACCCATTAGAGGTAGTTGCTAAGCTTCAGTGTGGTGTTTATAATTTTAATTCATGATTCTATATGATAATTATAGATGTTTATCCATAATACATAGTTATTTTGCTTATTTTAAAGTTATATGCTATATCATATGACTTTGCTATTTTTTATCCAAAATTATGTTTTTGAGATTTATTCATGTTGATAGATGGGGCTCTAGTTGATTCATTTTAACTACTGTAGTTTATTCTGCTGCTTAATTTAATGCATTACAAAAATGGATCCTAATTACTTATTGATATTCAGTAAATCTTTATATATTCTGTATACCAAGCACTTATTTTATTTGTATTGAATCTTCTTTCAGTGCACAGTTTATCTATCATTGTATTTTGTCATTAGTTGATTTTTTCTTATTTTAAGGTAAATATATTAACATTTTCTTTAGTGTCTTATTTACTACTAAGTCCTAAAGCTATGTTATCTTTTACTCTGAAAATTTTAAAACTTTGTTTAACATGTAGGTCTTCAATGCATCTGAAGTTGATTTTTGGGAATGGTATAATGTAACATTTGGACAACTAATTGTTCTAACTTCTATTGTTTAGGTGATTGTGTCTCTATTGATTGGTAAAATCATGCATATCATTTATCAAAATCTGTTACTGCACTTGATCCATTTTATTCTGTCAATCTAGTTTTCTCTGTGCTAATATCATATTGTTTTAATTGCTCTTAATTTGTTACATCTGATGTCTGTAACAAATCTTTCCAAGTATTTTCTTCAAGTAATGTTAACTATCCTGGACCTTTGAATTTTCCTATGAATTTTAGATCAACTTGTCAAATTCTGTGGAAAAGTCTACTGTAATTTTTGATTAAATTGTGTTGGGTAGAATTGCCATCTTAAAGCAAGTCTTCTCATCAATAAATATTTATTCCTCTATTAATTAGAAATGCTGTTTTGGCTAACAATGCTCCATTATTTTCCTTCTAGTTTGTTTATACATGTATTGTTAGAGGCCTTTGCTAACCCCCACCAAGAATATAAACATTTTCATGGTATTTCGTATGGGATCCTTCTTTTCTGAGTATTTTTCTGTTCACTATTTGTGTATCTATTGGACAAGGCTATTGATTTTTTATGTTGATTTTTAACCAACTTCTTGTTTAATTCTTATTATGTAGCATAAAGTACACATAGACTCTTTTATTTTCTATTTGGATAATCTTAACTCTGCAAACAAGGCTAGCTTCTCTTCTTGGGCAGCTCTTATTCTTCCTCTTTTTTCTCTAAGGAATGCCTTTTAAGGATGTCTTATTACATTAGCTGGAACATACAAACATTGAACAACAGAAATATTAATGGGATTTTTATGCTATTCCTGACTTTAAAGGGAAGGTTTACATTTAACCAATAAGTATGCTTGCTATGTTTAGGGGTTGCATGTGTCTCCCCAAAAGATATGTGGAAATCCTACCTCCTAGTACCTGTGACCTGACCTTATTTGGAATTAAGGTCTTTGCAGATGTTATCACATTAAGACTAGATCATATTAGGGCCAATCTTAATCCAATAATTGTTGTCCTTAAAAGAGGGAAATTTGTGTGTGTGTGTATGTGTGTGTGTGCGTGTGTATGTGTGTGTGCCCCCACACACCCACATCCACACACACACACAGATGGAGAGTATGCCATGTGCTTATGCCAGCAGAGATTGAATTGATGAACCTACAAACCAAGGAATTCCAAGAATTGCTTGGAAGAAGCAAGAAAAGATTCTTTTTGAGCCTTCAGAGCGAGCTGATTCTGCTAGCACCTTAGTTCAAGATTCTAAAGTCCAGAAATATGAGAATGACTTTCTGTCATTCATGGTAATTTGTTGCAGGAGCCCTGGAGGATTATTATACTTTTGCTATGTATTTGATATTAGATTAAGGATAATTTCTTCCATTACTAATTAGTGAAGGGCTTTATTTTTTCACGAATGGGTATTAAGTGATATGCTTTCTGATCATTTTTTAAAACCTTTCAGGGTTAAGCACATTTTATTATTTTATTATCTTGCTTTCTGATATTAAACTATTCTTGCATTATTAGGACAAACTGTTGAATTAAATTCAATCAAGATCTTTTTGTTAAATTCATTTTCCTTGTGTTTTACTCAAGAATTTTATCAGCTGCTTATAACTAAGAATTGTCTTTAATTCTAATTTATAAAAAGATTCTGGACCAAAATAATAGAGATATACATTTTTTATTTTTCTGTTCTCTGATATAGTTTTTTATTTTTATTTTTAAAGAATTTAACCTTTATTTTATTTATTTATTTTTATGCAGTGCTGGGGATTAAACTCAGTGCCTCACGTATGCTAGGCAAGTGCTCTATCACTGAGCCACAACCCCAGCCCCTTGATATGGTATTAGAATATTGACATTATTTGTTTCTTCAAGGTGGGCAAACTTGCCTATAAAATCACACGGGTCTGGTGCCCTCTTTTTCCTTTTCTTTTTCTAAGTTGAGGAATATGGGTAGTCTTACAATTATGAATTCAATTTATTGAATAATTACTGCCTTTGTCAGGCTTTCTTTCTACTCATGAGTCAGTTTTGTCATTCTTTTGTTTAAAAAATTACCCATCTTATGCTAACTTTGAAAGATATTTATGTCAAACATATCCACAGTATCTTCTTAAGACTTTAAAAAACCCTTGCAGCCTTATTGATGTGTCCTCTTTCTCCTAATATTGTTATTTGTGTCATTTCTATTTTTTTCTTTATCATTTTTTTTGGGGTACTAGGGATTGAACCCAGGGGTGCTTAACCACTGAGCCACATCCCCAGCTTTTTTGTATTTTATTTAGAGACAGGGTCTCACTGAGTTGCTTAAGGCCTCGCTAAGTTTCTGAGGCTGGTTTTGAACTTGAAATCTTCCTGCCTTAGCCACCCAAGCTGCTGAGATTACAGACATGCACTACTCCTGGTTCTTAATCACTTTTTAAAAAATATTTATTTTTCAGTTGTAGTTGGACACAATACCTTTATTTTACTTATTTATTTTTATGTGGTGCTGAGGATCGGTCTCAGGGCCTCGCATGTGCTAGGCGAGCGCTCTACCGCTGAGCCACAAACCCAACCCCTCTTAATCACTTTTTTAAATATATATTTTTATTTTCTTTATTTATTTTTATGTGGTGCTGAAGATCAAATCCAGTGCCTCACATGTTGCTCTTCTACTGAGCCCCAACCCCAGCCCCTTAATTACTTTTGATAGGGATTTTTCTAGTTTTAAAGAATTGGTTCTTGGATTGTTTGTCTTTTCTATTGTCTGTTTCCTATTTAAATATTTTCTGTTCTTACATTTGTTTACTTACTTCTAATTTTAAAAGAGGTTGTCTTGTTCTTTTTCTAATTTATAACTAGAGTTTTGTGATTTTTGCGGATGCCTGATTCTGATCTCTGAGGTGTATAGGAAGAATTGAGTCTAGTATTCTAGAATTCCTGCTCCATGGAAATATTGGAGATGATACAGAAAGGTGAATGAACTTCTGATTACGAGGCTCACACAGTAGGTCCATAGCTTTGTGCCGCCTCTTTTCGTAAGATTGGAGATACTCATCTTCCCCATATCCAAGCCCCCTCCTCCCACCTGGTTCCAACAGTGAATTTGAGGTCATTTCCTTCTGTTATAGACTAAATGCTGTGTCTGCCCAAAATTCATATGTTGATGCCCAGTGTGGCTATATTAGGAGGCAGGGCCTCTAAGGAAGTTGGTGGGGTTGGAGGAGGCCCTAGGGGACCACATTTGGGCTCTTTCTTTACATCCTGGTATGACTGCAGAGGAAAGGCCATGTGGTGACCTAGGAGGAAGGCAGCTGTCTCGAAGCCAGGAAATGAGCCCTCCTGAGACACAGTCCTGTTGGACCTTCAGCTGGAATTTCCAGCTTCCACAAATGTGAGAACACAAACGTCCGTTGTTTAACCTACTCACTTTGTGATGTTTGTTATGACAGCCTGAACTTCCTTAGTTACCTTTAGAGTGACTGAGCCACTTGCTGCTCCTGCAGGATCAGCCTTGATCATTTTGCTCTGTGACAGCTTTTCTTTTGAGTCCAACTGTGAATTTTAGTTTTTCCCTTTTAGTGTATTTTATGTATTGTTGGGTGAGTTAGGTAGAATATCAAAATGTGAGCATTAGTAATTTTCAGTATAAAAAGAATCATAATTTTGTCTTAGAAATTATGAGGTGTCAAGGTCCTTACTAAAATTCTTTTTTTTTTGGTTCTTGTGGGTATGAGTGTTTGGAATTAACAGGTTCTATCTTATGGTTGCTGATTAGTCAGAGGCTTCACCACGAACCAGTGTTTTCCAGTTGCCCTGGGGAGAGGCTGTCAGCCTTGTTTTCATGGGAGATGGAAATGCTTCCCAGTGGACGCATCCCTGCATATCTCCAAATAGAGAGCTCTGTAGCTCTTTGTGTTTCTCCACCCACATTACCAGCATCTCCAGCTTCACCTTCCAAGCATACATGGCAAAGTAACTTCTCAGTGTGCTTAAATGAGGTGTACACTGGGAAATGAGGCTACAGTGATGTATTTGTTTGTGTGTAGTTGTGTGTGTGTGTGTGTGTGTACTTCATGTCTATGATTTTGAGCATTAGATAATGGACTGACTCTGCCCATAGAATAAAGAGGCTCCTGAATGTGGTGTGTAACTATTGGCACCTCCTGCTGCTCTCCAATGGTGACTCCTTAGCTTGGGGATGCACACTCACTGTTAATTGCAGGCTCTGTAGCCGTATGTGATTCTGTCTCATAAACTGAAAGCAGAAGAGGAAACTTTTCCTAACATTCACCTGGTTATTTATTTCTCACTGCTACAGTGTTATATGGTTGTGTCCATGGTTTTCAGCATGCTGCGATATTGAGGACTGACAAATCAAGAATCAAATGGAATAAATACCTGCAGATGCAATTCTTCTGGCGTTTGGGGGTTGTATAGTAGGCACACACAGATGGGTTTTGGATTTGTTCACATCCTATTCTTCCATCTGTTAACTGTATGATCTTGGGCAAGGTCTGTGAACTTACCCTCTGTGAATTTAAAGCACATATTCTGCAAGGCTAATGTGAGTGTTAAACATAAGGAAAGCATGCAGCCTGCTCCTGGAGAGCTCAGAATGAACCAATTGAGCATGCTTAATCTCAAAATCTGAAATTTTAATCTCCAAAATCTTTACTTTTTGAGTATCATTTGAGCATTCAGAATGTTTCTACTTCAGAGAATTATGGATTATGGATTTTCAGATTAGTAGGGATGCTCAACCAGGTGAAGTCTATGCAAATATTTCCAAACCTGGAGAACTCTGAGACATGAAAACTCTTCTGATCACAAACATTTCATTTAGATTAGGGTACTCAACTGTATTATTTTTCTCTCTCTCCTCTGATTGTTCAATGGACCAGACTTTAGCAAAATCACCTTCCCTCATTGCACCCCACCTTCTGAGGCTCCGGTGTAAGTCACATGAAATCAGTTTTGCTGATGCCTTTCTAGAGTCATACTGTTGTGGATCTACAGTGCAACAGCTGTTATTCAGGTGGCTTGTCTGGCTTGTGTCCCCACTTTCACCCCTGTCATGATTAATTTCTTGGCGTAAGTCACACAGCTGTTTATGACTACATTGATTAGAGGAAAAATAAAGATCGTTTTAAAAGAAAGCTTAAAGGGAAAATGGTATGGACTAGAACCTGACAGAAGAGGTCGTAGAACCTGAAATTGGGAACAGTTCATCTGAGAGGGCTGACTGATGACTGGTCTCTGGTCTTACAGAATTCACTGGAAGGAAAAGAGAAAAGAGAAACTGTGCTGGTTCAGGCAATTCTAAATTCTTGAAAAACTGCAGAAAATTTGAACTCTGACCTTAGCACCACCCCACCTCCTCTTTTTGTGTCCTTCCTCCCCTCCCCTTCAGGCAGCACCGTGTAGAGCCTCGTGGACCTGGCTTCTCATTGTACTTCTTCTTTCTTCAGGTTCAGTATCATTTTGGTGCCCAATTGTCTCACTCCAAGGAATCAGACTGGAGAAACCAATTCACAATAAAGTTTGTCTCTCTGGTGTTATATGTGAGCCTTTCCAGAAACATTTGCATTTTAAAAGAGTTCCTTCTTAAAGTAACTATACACCTAATTGGGATATGTGAGCTATAAAAAGGATTAGTGATATACTGCGGCTGTCATAGGAATGTGTGATTCTGGGCCTCAGGAGTATGAACACAATATCAAGCCTAAAGGAGGTGGAAATCCCAATTCAACTCCGTGGGGATCAGACTTCCCCTGGAATTTTTACCTCTGGGTGTGGACTCCTTGCTTTATGAGGCACCTAGACATGATGGAATACATTGGGATCAGTGAAGAGGGAATCGCAGATACAGGGAGGCCCAGAGGGTTGACAAAGACCTGTGTGTCATCATGGCACCCGGAGGTAGAACTGGGACCAATGGTGAAAAGTACAGGGAGGCTTTCTTTCCCAGTACGAAGAATAAGAATTACCCAATACAGTGAGATGTCAGAGGGAATTCTCAAGGGAATTCCAGTCCAGACAAGTGACCTGACCCATTGTCTTTTCTGGGTTTTCCAGCCCAAATCGTCAACATTGTCTAGGAGTGAAATTCAGATCAACCTATGGTCAAGGGTGATTGGGGGGGGGGGTTCTTCTCAAGATTTGTATCATATTCCCCAGGCAAGTTCAAGGTTGAGCCTTCCACAGGGCTGGTATTATCCAAATGAGAGGAAAGAAGTAACTTCCATGGAACAAGGATTTATTTCTTATGTTCACATAACAACCCAACTCTGGGAAATGGACATATAATTTATTTACTGTGGTGGTAACTCTCTGCAGGCTCTTGAATCCTTATGGGTTATAAATAATTTTGATTTTATCTCTGTGGACTGAATTCCCAGCAAGATAAGGAGGCATTTTGCCAAACCTGGATTTGCTGTTTAGGTGATGGAATACATTTAAATTTTTGGAGGATCAAATTAATTTTACTGTTGACCCCATACAGTCTGTCTCTTTTAAAGGAAACCAACCTAAAAGATTTATAGAAGGTTTTCAAGGGTGTTTAGATCTCATGCGAGTCTACTCAACTGTACCCAAATAAGTTTTAAGAATTGAATTGTCTATAAATTAGCAAGAGATGGGATAAAGTAGTACTTGATATGCACTTTTGACTCACAGCTCAAAAAATAAATACCACAAAAAAGAAAAAAAAATAAATACCATGTAGTTTTATGGGCAACATGTCATAAAGCCTGAAGCAAACATGCAAAATGGGAAAAGTTTGTCTCTTAACGTCCATCCTCCTTTATTCTGTCTTGTTCTGTGAAACCTTATCCATTAAGGCAAGTAAGCCAGCATTTTCTGTAAAGGGCCAGTTAGGAAATATTTTGGGCTTCCTGAGACATTGAGTCTCTTCTTTTTTTAAACCACTCAATCCTACTGTTGTAGAGACAAAGTAATCCTGAACACTGTATCAATTTGTTTTTTGTTACTACAATGAAATGCTTGAGGAAGGCAACTTTATAAAAAATGGAGGCTGTAGCTCATAATTTTGAAAGCTGAAAGTCAAAGACTGGGAAACCCTATTGATTTGGTCTCTGGTGAGGATTGAATGGCTGCTGGCACCATGGGGAGAGCACATGATTTCTTTCTCCTTCTTCTCCCATGAGGGGGAAAGAGATCATATCACTAGACGGGAGCCAGAGAGTGATTCAGGGACCAGACACTAACAAGTCACTCTCTTGAGAACTAATCAAGAGATTAGTTCTAATCATGAGAGCTATGTTAACCCCTTCTGAGGACAGGGCCCCAGTGTCCGAAAGACCTCCCATGTGAGTTGACCTCTTAAAGGTTCTGTCAACTTTCACATCAGCACATGGAGACCAAACTTCTAATACAGAACAAACTCAGGCCATATTCAAATTATGGCAGACAGACATTAGTAAACAAATGGGCATGATTGTGTTCCCCAAAAACCCTTTATTTACATGAATAGGCATTGAGCTGAATTTGCCCTTAGCTTGCTGACTCCTGTTCATGGATTCATTTCAGCATCAATGAAGGCAAGAGGGTACACTTTAGTGTTCAGCTAATGGGCCTGATATTTAATTGAGGACATTTGGTTTCCTGAAGAAACTTCTTGAGACACATCTTAGTCCATTTTCTATTGCTATACCAAAATACCTAAAACCAAGTAATTTATTTATTTATTTATTTATTTTTTTGAGAGAGAGAGAGAGAGAGCGAGAGAGAGAGAATTTTAATATTTATTTTTTAGTTTTCGGCGGACATAACATCTTTGTTTGTATGTGGTGCTGAGGATCGAACCCGGGCCACACGCATGCCAGGCGAGCGCGCTACCGCTTGAGCCACATCCCGAGGCCTAAAACCAAATAATTTATGAATGATAAATGTTTGGTTAGCGCATGATTCTGAAGGCTGGGAAATCCAAGAGCATGGCAGCTGTTTAGCATGTGGCGAGGGCCTCCTTGCTATGTCATAACATGGCGGGGGTATCACAAGGTGAGACAAAGCCAACTTGCCTCAGCCCTGAGCTTTCCTTCTCTTCTTATGAATCCACCAGTCCTACCACGGGGCCCACTATGATGATGTTATCTAATCTCACTTACCTTCACCCAAAGCCCCACTTCCAAATACCATCAACATATGCATTTGGAAAATAATGAGTTTGGGAGGGGACATTGAGACCTTGGCAAACATATTTTGAATTACCCATGAAAGCACATTAGCCAGATAGTTGGAAAGGCATTCCAACATACATGATATGGCTGCGACATTTGACTCTTAGGACTCATGTGAAGTTGTTTGGCAGAGACGTCCCTGGTAAGCACCACTTCAGTGGAGTGTTATGAATGGGAGCTGGATTGCATTTGGTGGCAGAGTAAACGGGAGGGGACAGGAAAATGGGAGGCATGTGCAGACCATGTGTTGGGGTTCCCCAGGCTTCCATGTTCAGAGCTGAGCTAGAAGCACTGATGGGACACAGCATGTAATTGTACTCATGGCCAAGATTAGTTGCAGTAATATGATGTGTATAGCCAATCATAAAGGGAAAAAGGCAGGCGGATATGGACTTATCCACATGCAGAATCTAGAGGCAACTAGGGATAACTAAGAGGGAGCTCACAGTTCCCTCTTTTTCCATCAATAAAAATGTAGCAAAGGTTTATGGTGTTTCTATTCAGGGAATCCCGTCAAAGACTCTATGCCCAAGAAGTTTGCTGGGTGCCGGTCAAATAAGTACCCATTATGTGGTTCATGACAAAATTCCAGGCCCCCAGAAGGAAGCAGGTGCTTGGCATAAACCACAATGTTTGCACAAACAGCCCAGGCACTGTGAACCAACCATGTTGCTTTGGGAACTGTGGGGGCACTGAGTTCCCCGACGCCAACCTTGCAAGCTGGTCTTTTGAAGGGTAGTGGTCTTGGTTCTGATGTGTTGACTCGTTTCCACACACACCACTTCCACGAGACATTTAGATAGGTAAGGGAAGAGGAATGATAGGGCAGGACATAAAGGCCTTGAATTTGCTTCAGGTCTTCATGATGTGTCAACACATGTGTCTGGCAGGGGGCCGAAACAGTGCTGCTATTTGCTTCCCACATAGCATTAAGACACTTGGTTCTATTCACTGCTGCGCATTCCAGTCTGGAGCAGCCTCCCCACGGTCTCCCTGATCCCAGTCTACTCGCACATTATGAATAGGCTTCCAGGGTGTGACTTCTTGGCTCCCATTTTTTTTTTTTAAACATGTTGCTTCTTACATTAAAAACTCTTTAGCTACTGCCCGTTTTACTGATGAACTTAAAATCATTATATTTAACCAATCTCACTTACCTATCTCATTCCACCTTTTACTCAGAATGTAGCATGCTCTCACTGCTGAAGGCTGAGCCCCTGCCTGTGTCCTAGGCCCATCCTCGGTCCCTGGCCTCCCATCTCCCTTGACTTTCGCTCCATCACTTTTCTACCCTCTCCTATATTTAACCTTCCTGTCTTTACTAGCTTTTTTATCCTTAGCTCACAAACATATCATGTTTAAGTCTCTCCCATCATTAAAGACAAAATGTTCCAGTGACCTCTTCAGCTGATGATCTTTCTCCTTGCCGTCTCATTCAAACTTCTTGAAAGAATTATTTTTTAATCATCTCCTCACCTCTGATTCAATCTTCATTATGCTGCAATTTGACTTCCACCTACACAGTTCTACTGAATGTACGGAGCCCACTACACAGTTCTACTGAATGTACGGAGCCCATGAGCACCTAATTGCCAAATCCAGGGGCACTTTCCATTCATTATCTTCCTTGACCTCTCTGCTAAATTTAACACCATTAATCTCTCCTGCTTCCTTGCAACTCTTATGTTCCTTTGGCTTCCCTGACACGTACAAACATGTCCTGTCTTTCCTCGTTTCTTTTTGACTATTCTTTTGTGGGCTCTGCTTTCCTTGCCCATCATCTTATTGTAGGCATACCTCAAAATTTTGTCTGTTGCATATTTTTCTTCTTCCTAAATATATTCTCTCTCAGCAATCGAACTCCTACCTGGGTGCTGATAGCTTCCCAATTTGTATCTTCCCAATTTGTATTTTTCCCCCAAGCTCCAGATTCATATATTCATCCTTCATGTGGATGTTCCAGAGGAACCTCAAATTTATCATGTCCATAACGGAATTTATCATCTTCCACTCAGGATTCCCCATCTCCATGGCATCACCATCCAATGATGTAGAAGATAGAAGTCTTTGAGTCATTTTTATTTCTTCTTTCATCCACATACACCATCTCTCTTCAATCACCAAACCACTTTGATTCTACTTCCTAAGTATTTCTCAACCAATCCTCTCACCATTTCTGTTACCAGCACCCTAATTTAGGCTTCCTCTCTTCTTGCCTTGATGACTGCACAAGCTTTCTAATAGACTGATCTCCTTGGCACCCATCTTACCTCCAACTATCCCATTTATTCAACAAATATTTATGGAGCATCTGTCACAGGTACTGTTTTAGGGGCTAGGGATCTAGTGGTACACAGGAGATGCAGTATCTGCTGTCACTGGGCATATCCACAGTAATGTGTGAACATGTATTTCCATGTCAGTGAACAAGATACCAATAAGTGCTCTAAAGACAAGCTAGTGGGCTAGAAGGTGACTGAAGGGGGAATTAGATCTGGAAATTCAGAGTAGGGTTGTCTGAGCAGGCAACATCTGGGCAGAGACCTGAGTGATAAGAAAAAAAGAGCCAGTCTCTGGAGGTCTGAAGGAAGGGCACGTGGGCAGGGAGAACAGCACATAGAGCAGCTCTGACGCAGGTCACATTCAGTGTGTTGGAAGAAGAGGTAACAGGCTGGTGGGGCTGGAGGATTTCAGGTGAAGGGAAGAGTAGTCTGAGATGAAGTGGGATCACATGGGGCTCTGCAGGCCATGGAATGAAGTAGAAATCGAGTGTCATGGGGAGCCATTGGAGGGTGCTCATCAGGAGAGTGGCATGATCTGATGTACCTTCAAAACAGATGACTCCAGCTGCTGCATGGAAATATCCACACAGGGGCAAGATTAGAAGTTGGAGAATGAGTTTGGAGGTGATTTTGCATTAGGTCCAAATTATAAATGATGGCAGTGGACATAAACGAGTGGGAGGATAATTAGAAAGAAGTGGATAGGAATGGAATATAATCTGGGTACAGAATCAATAGATCCTGCAAAGGAAAGAATCCAGGATGTCCCCCCAAACCCATTAGTGGCTATGGAGTGATTTTCTGAACCAACTCAAGTCATTTTGCTTCCAGGGTTCAATAACAACTGCTGGGAGCCATTAGCCAAGTAGGTATGACAATTTCCTTGCCAGCGTACCCCCTGTTGCAGTGACATTGAATGTAGGTGACCTTGCTCAAGGACCAAGGCGGATTAGGGTGTTCCCGGTTTAAGATAATCGTGTTTAGGGCGTTCCTAGTTTAGGTTCCAGGTTTAAGGTTTAAGATTATTCCTGCTGGGAATAGGGCGTATCCTGCTGCCTGAGTTCCCCTTGAGTTCTCACGGGATTCAGAGTATTCTTTAGGAGATAGAAGCCCAGTGGAGGTGGATTTGGGCAGAGAATGTGGATTTCCCCAGAACGTGATTGTAGACGGCTGGTGTGAGTTCGGGAATAAAGAGTTGCTGTTTGAATCTACAAGTTGTGTGGTGGCTCGTGATTGTGTGCCCAGCCAGACTGTGGCATTTGTGCCCAGCCAGACTGCGGCAAACAACCCTCAGTGGTTCCATCCTGCTTAACAAACAAATTCTGAACTCTGGAGCCACAGAGGAAAGACCTTCCTGAAAAGTCTCCTTTTCTCTCCAGAAGATTTCCTTGCATCCTTTCCCCAGCTGTTAGCTGTCTCCTTTTTTGCGCCCAAGCATCCTGTGCGTTTGGTACCTCTGTCATAGACACCATTATTCTGAAATTGCCCGTATATGAGTCTGCAGACTTTAAAGATGTGAAAACTTTGTCTTGTTCATTGTTTCATTTCCATCTCTTAGCACCTTGATGCTTAAAGTTCAGTCCCTACATCAGCTGCATAGCCTCCCCTGGGAGCTTGTTGGAAATGCAGAATCTCAGGCCCTGCACCAGATCAGTGGCCCAGAATCTACATCTTAGCATCAAAAGCCTCAACCGACTCCTGTGGACCTTAAAATAAACACGGGCTGCATACAGTGAGCATACATTGAGTGTTGAATTGAATAGAACCAGAAAACCAATCTATGTTCCTTAAAGCTCAATGATGCTTTCCTTTTTGCCAAAATAAATCCAAGTCACAAAATCAACTCCACGGAAGTGAATTAAATCTGGGCACATCACAAGTGTCTGCCACTGCTTGGCTTTGGGCACTTGCTTAGAGTAACAATAGGATCAGTTGTTACATTTACTTCAAATACTGGAACTAAGAACCTCAGAGATTTCAGACTGGATTAACTCAAATGTACTTTTCTTGAAGAACTCTGTAATTTTTTGTAAAGTCACCTGCATAATCTAACACCTAACTTTTTCCCTTTGAATAGTTAATATTCTTTAATTGTTAAGAACAAACTTCTAAGTACCAAAGGCAGGTACTCTGTTCACATGTGAACTATTAGCATACAATGCACTGGTGCTAATTAGCTCATTAGCACTTCACTGTTACTCTTTGAGAGGCTCTCAATTATTTTTCCACATAAATAAATCTGTAAGCCCCAAAGTTCTCAGTTTTGCCTTATCTTTTTCATAAACTTGGACAAGCTGCTATACCTTGTCTACCACAGACTACAAAACAAGGCTAGCAGTCCCTTCTCTACCCAGCTCCTGAGAGCCTTCAGGGGTGCTGGAGTGTAGGGATTTCAGGTGCAGGAACTCTGATGTGCTTTCCAGTCTCTAGTTGAAGAGTGTCCCTCAGCTATGGGTGATCAATGTGAGAGTCCAGGCCAGCTGCGCTGGGTCATGTGATAGCAGAAGAGTGGCAGAGACCTTATCTCCTCAGCATCTGCAGGAATTTCTGTGCTCTTTGCTATTAACCCTTCGAGACTCCAGAAACCTAAACTGGCCTGTCACCTGGAGGCACACACTCCACTTTGTGTGTGGGTGGACTTCCTGCTCAGAACAAGTTCCCTGGAAAACTTTTTTCTTTAGCAACAGGGATTGAACCCAGGGGTGCTTAAACACTGGGTCACACCTGCAGCCCATTTTGTTTTATTTTGGGACGGAGTCTTGCTAAGTTGCTTAGGGCCTCACTAAGTTTCTGAGGCTGGCTTTGAATTTGCCTCAGCCTCCCAAGTTGATGGGATGACAGGTATATACCACTAAACAGATTCACTCCCTGGAAATCTTGAGGGAAACAGGAAGTGACTCTTTCATAAAACATTTGGGAACTCCTTGAGATACTTGCTTTTCAGGTTAAGGAAAGCCATGGTGAACAAAATGTTTTGCTTTTAAGATGGGAAAACTTACTCCTGGAACAATGGAGTGAAAGCAGTTACTCCTTGCCTGTTTTTTTTTTTTTTTTTTGTCGTATGTTTATGGCAGACTGGTGGCCAGGAGACAAGACCTGGACCTCTTCCTCTTTGTCAATACCTGGCAGTGTGACATTCTTGTAACCTCTCTTGGACACAGTATTTCACTTGTAGGTGACCCTGAGCATCCCTTCTAATCCTAACATGTTAGGACTTTCTGTTTCTGTCTTTCCTATTATTTTCTGGGGCAGGGGATTAAAAATGAATTGGCTCAAGATTTGACTCTCTCTGAGTGTCTATAACATCCCAGGGATTTAGTAACCAACAGTGCTAGACTGATAAGTGTTTAACAGCTAATGCTGATTTGTAGTATCTGCCAATCTCTGTGGCGTAAATAATCCCAACATGGCTCATGTCAAGCTCTCGAGGTGATGTCAATCAGCTCTCAAAATTCCAAAAATTTAACAGGCAGCTCTTGCAAGCTGGACTGAACTGGCTCCCACACACCATTGTCAACAGCCTCCTTGTATGTTCTTCTGAGAGCAGCATATCCTATATAGCAAGGGACGGAGATGCTCCTTCATTATCTTGGCTCTATGCCTGGCTATTGGGAGGAAAGTCAGTATGGTCATCAGAAAATTGTAGAAGGTTGGCATTGAGACGTACAAACACTGAGAACAGGGATGATTCCCATTTATCAGGACGTCTGACAACTCTCCCTGGGCCTTCTGCCAGAAAGTCATCATCCTTTATGTTTGTAGAAGGGCAAACAATGACACTCGGAAATCCGATTGCCAATAAGAATTGTTGCAAGTAGAGAGAGTCTTTTCCCATGTGCCAGATATAAGAAACTCTGGGAGGGGAGGGCGCTTGACATTATGCTTCATGTAGTTTGGGGCTCCTTAACTGAAATCAACTTTTGATTTTGGGCTGGCATCTCTTTTCTAGTTGTAAACTCATTGCTTGTTGGTATTTCCAGGAACTAGTACTCTCATTTTCTTGGCTTCATAAAAAAATTCTTTAGTTCCCAGGATAGATTCAGAGTGGACTCATATTTCATTCTTATTTAGCCATAATTGAAAGCATAGTGGAAGGTCACAGGTTCAACTAACTCTGCAGCAGCAAGTAAGTTCTACTGAGAACAAACTCATCTCCCAGCTGTGGACTGTGGGCTGTGTGCTTGAAGTTGACTGTTGTTAGAACTTCAAGTAGAAAGTGTGTTGTGAACGTATTCTGTCTCCTAAGGGGGACAGCAGTGTCAGCGGGACTTGGGTCTCAGTGAAGGTGAACATCAGTAGTCTGGGAGCTTAGCAGACCTGTAATGTCAACATAGAGCTTGGTGTGCAGGTGCTGACATGAACGTTTGGTGAAGAATGGGCAGGAAGTCTGGGGTCATGCATAGCCCTGCAGTTCCAGAACAACATGAACAAGCATTAAGTTCCATAACCAGGGCGTATAGGAAATGAAGCAGGTGAATTTTGGGTCCATATCTAGGTTGAAAAGGAGGCAAGAGGCAGGGACCAGGAGAAGCTGAATAAAGCTTTAGCTTCACTTTGCTTTTAGTTACTTGCTTTTATCACCAATCCTGGAGTCACCCACTAAACCAAGCACTTCCACGAGCTTTGTATAGATAACACCTCTGACACATGGTCACGGTGCTAACAGTGCCCTAAGTTGTTTTTCAGTCATTCGGAAATTGTCTATCTCAAACCTGCTGAAACCACTGGCTCTTCACTTGGGTCTCCACAAATGTCCAATAGATGACCCTTTGTCACCAGAGGGCCCCAAACTCCCACCCTCAGATCACATTAATGCTGCCATTTTCTGAACCCACTTTATGTGCAGAATCGTGGGAGCTTGATGACACATGTGCAGATCATTGGTGACTCCACCTTCTCCTGCCTCCAATCACCTTTTCCTATGCCTCAGACCACCCTGCTGCTTTGTCCCATAAGTACCTCCTAAACTCTATTCTTGAGGAGGCAAATTTGAGACTTGGAGCTCCCACCTCCTCATGTTTGGCTGTGCTGTGAATAAATTCTTTCTTTATTGCAAAACTAATCACTTTAATGATTGGCATTGGGGAAAATGGGCCTTGTCCAGTAACACAAGGCCCAAGGGTAAGGAAAACTTGACGTCGTCCCAAGCATCCACCTTATACCTGAGTGTTGTTGGGCTCAAGACCCGGGGAGCTGGCTGAGTGTATTCCTCATCTTGGTGGATGGGCACACATGCTCCTCCCTTTGCCCTTTCTTTAATTCAAGCACGGATATAAGGACCCTCTAGTCACTTGGGCCCTTCTGTCTTGTGTGTGCCCAAGTGAAGGGTTAGTGGTTTCTCACCTGGTTTGAAATAGGGAAAAAATCAACCTTCAAATGCCCCCAAAACAATTTAGGCAACTCTCTGTATTATTCAGCATTCTCCAGAGATAAAGCACCAGTATGATGTGTGTATCTATCCATCCATTCAAGTGTCTTTGCATGTACACAGACACACACAGACACACACACACACACACACACACACACACACACACACACAGAGAGAGAGAGAGAGAGAGAGAGAGAGAGAGAGATTTATTATGAAGAGGATGAGAAGTCCCAGCTCAAGTCATGAGTCAGCGGGTGAGGAGGTGGTGGTGGTGAATTCCTCCTTCCTTTGCCGTGTTTTATTCACGGAATGGGCGGAATGAGGCCCACGCACCTTGGGGAGATCTATCTGCCTTATTTAGTCCATGGATTTAAGCTCATAAACATGCTCAGAAACAATGTTTAATTTAGGCACTGCAAGATCCAGTCCAGTTGATCCATGAACTCAACCATCACCCGCAACCCCAAACACAAGTACTCATGATTTCTCCTCTGAAGCAGAGGTGAGGACTCCAGGAATAATCTGCACAGGAAAGAGAACGTGTTAATGAGGATTAGCCTGAAAGATGGCAATGAAAATGAACTTGTGTGTGAAAATGAGAAGGGATACTACTAAATGGTGCCTCTGTTAGGATTATAACTATTGTAAATATGTATACACATGGTTAAAATTTGAAAGGGAAAGTGGGGAAATGCAAATTAAGGTCGGCTAATGGGATTATGAGTGACTTTTTCCTTTCTCAATTTTGTAGTGTGCTTTGAATTTTTTAAAATCCTTTTGTGAAAAGATCTTCATGCAGAACAAAATGAGAAGGAATTTCCCTGGAGGAATTGAAATCAGGTGTAAGGAAGGAAGAGTTTCTTGGTGTGATGATTAGATTCCTGAAAGCACTTATGGAAGAATGGAGAAACCACTTTCAAGAAGATCTTATGGAGCACTTATGGAGAGCGGTGGTGGCAGCCCTGGAGGAGGGGACAAGCCACATTGCTGCTAGAGGCTTCTTCCATCTGGGGATTCTTATGCTATCCCCATTTCACAGATGGAGTCTTTGTTGATAGCATTAACGGAGAAGCAAATGTGACTCATGGATGGATGGCAGAGGCGTAACAGGCAGATCCACGTAGGAGGGAAGGTCCAGCCTTGGCAATTGCTTTAGATCTCAGCTCATGTTCCTCCATTCCTGAAGCTGATTTGTGTTCAGCCAGCAGCTACAGCTGTGAGGCACAAGATGCCTCAATCCCTGTTGGACTTGGGGTCAGTCTAACATGAGAATTTTGTAGAGACTTTCAGTCATCAAAATCTCACACATTCTAAAGAGCACCCCTGAGGTGCAGGGAAGACATTAGGAGCGTCTTTGGAGAGTGGGAAGGGGTTTTGCCGACACCACAGGGTGAGAGAACACCCCACCTGGCCATTCTGCTCCAAGTGTGGTGCTCTCCACCATTCACTCCTCTTCTCCAGGTAGGAAAGTTGTTTTGGTATGTGGATCACATTATGGACTCATCTACTTTGAAACACTTGACTTCCCTGAGATGAGAGTTTCTCCTAATGCTAAAGGGGCTCTTCTCTCCCCATAAAGCTTATTTTTATAGTGGGAAGTCCATGTCTGTGCTTAGGAGATAGACTCAGGTTGATCCTGGTATCACCACTTGCCAGTTCTCTGAGCCTCGATTTTCTCATTTGCACAGTGAACCGTCAGTGGCTACCTCCCTGGGTTAGGAAGATCATGTGTGCTGGAAAGGTGCTGATGTATGTCAGCCCCATTGAACCTTAGTTCCCAGCTAAGCTTTAAGAGACATCAGAGAAGAGACTCATTTGATGCTTTGGGTTGCTTCCTGCTCCCAGCCATGACTCATTCTCACTATTGACTACACACAGAGGACTGTTGAACAACAGGCCTCACTACTCCCAAAAGCTGTCTGTGTTTTGGTGACTGTCACCTCTCACCATGACACTTTTGGGTTTAGCCAGATATTGCCAATGATCAGACTCTGGATATGTTTTGGAGGTAAAACTGATAGGATTTGCAGAACCAGATGAGGGTGGAGTGAAAACAAAAGCAAAAAAATTCTCAGTGATGACTGTGAGGCTTTTGGTCTGAGCAAATGGAACTAAGGAATGAGCATTTATCGAGATGGGAAGACTGAAGGAGAAAGATTTATGGGGCATGATCAGGAGTTCAGTTTGGGGCATGTCAAGTTTGCGGTGCCTGTTAGAACTCCAGCTGTTTGGATTGAGTATGCAGGTGCATATGGAAGTCTGGATTTTGAGTGGGAAGTTTGGGGGTGGAGATGGAAGTTTGGGAGCCATCAACATACTCGATGAGGTGGCAAAGGAGAGTGTGTAAACAGAACAGATGAGAGAGATTGTCCAAGGACAAGGTTCATAGTTCTCCAACATTTATAGAAAAAATCCAGGTTATGGAGGGCTCGAGAGGTCACCCTCCTTTGGAGTTTCAGTTTATAAGCACCAGCTGTTCATTGTCGGCCAGGCCAGGCGTGATTGGTGCCTCGTTGACTTAACCTAACTCTCTCTCCTAGCTCTTCTCTTTGGTCCCCTGGACACCAGACCTTGCTCACACTGATCTTATGGCTTGAATGGGTCATGGAGGGTACAGAGGGCAGGTGACATAGTCTTGGACTCTGTCAAGACTTGGCTTAGCCTCTCCGGAGAGTATGCTGAGTGCAAAGTTAACAGTTATGAAATTGTGTGTCTCAGCCGGGGACCTGCAAGACTTTAGTCTGGATACCAGCTCCAGTGGCTGTGTTAACACAAAGGAAAACCACAAATGTTTCTAGAAGCCTAGAGAGTGTCATGAAGCTGCCATTATCTGTTTCCCAACCCTGCCTGGAGAGGGCCTGCAGAGGCCACTCTCTGAAGTGTCATACTGAGATGACTTGAGTAACTTTGGAGTTGCAGGTAGAGGATCGGATGAAGCAAGCCCTGGGTTTGATCCACAAGAGGAAACCTGCCCTTTGGCAGGAAAGTTCAAGGGCTTTGTAAAGCAGAGAGAGATGGGTTTTATAAACCAATACAGGGTTTAGTGTCCTCTCTGATGTTAGTTGTTGAGTCAGGTGAGGTCTACGGGCTCCAGTGCTTTTCTATACAAAGACACGGGCCACCTTGTCATTCCTAAGACTTGTCAGCATGTGGGACACGGCCTCAGTGTGTCCTTTCAGTATAGTGCTGCCAAGACTAGGAGCTGGTGGAATGGTGGGGGCGTGGAGGTGGAGGTGGTGTGCCGAGGAGATATTACCTAACGTTGAGTCACACAATTAGTCCTTTCAAATTTCTTCAATCTTCTTGAATCACATCAAAAAGCATATCAGGCAGTGTTGGTCTTTAACACCTTTTTAAACCATGTTCATTTTCCTTTATTATACAGAGAAAGTGGGCTCTGGGCTCTGAGATTTTGGAAGCCAACAGGAGTCAACAAGAACTTGATGTCAACTTGGCTTCATTTTTTATTTTACTTTCTATTTATCACAAGTGATAGCTGATTTTTTTTTTCATACTGAATTCTATTGGTAATTTAAGTGAAAAAAAGGTGACATAGTTTTAGGAAAAAAATATAAAAATTAGAACAAGTGTTCCATGCATTTGGCAAAATCCTTATGGTAGTATAGAATACTGAAGTGTTAGACAAACTGTTCAGGTGAAGTGTCACATCCGGGTGTGTAGAGGTGACACAGGAGGTGCCTTTAATAACAGAGGTTTCTAGGTTGAAGATATTTTCCCTAGGGATTTTAAAGACATTACTCCATTGTTTCCTAGCTTCCAGAGTTGTGGGGAGAAGTCAGAAGTCACCCTCACTCCTGACCCTTTACCTGCAGTATTGTTCCCTCTTTTTGGAAGATTGTAGAACCTTCTGCTAATCCTCAGTGCTCTGAAGTTGCACAAGTGCCTTACATGGGCCCATGTCCATCAGTTGTGCTGAACAGTGTCTGGGCCTTTCTCATGAACTTCAGCTCTGCGAAATGTTCTTGAACATAGGAATAATTTATTTCCTGTTATTATTATTTATTCCGGCATTAGTTTTATTGGTATTATTTTCCATTTTCTCTGTTATCTAAAAAGCTTCATTCTGTTCAGATGCCAGTTATTCTCTTCAGCTTTTCTACTTTTCTTAGTTTTTCCTTCCCATTTTTCATCTCTTTGTCACACTTTCTCTTTTCTAAAACTTTAAGTTTTATCTGTTGAGTTTTCATTTTTGTTCTCCTACAGTTAAGAATTCACTTTTTCCCATCCTGTGAAAGTTCCATTTTTTTAGAGAATGCATTTCATAGATGCAAATTTTTTTAATCTTTCTTAGAATATGTGTTATTTTTTTCTTCTTTCAAGATGGTCTTTATTTCCTGAAAGTTGATTTCCTTTCTTTTTCTTTTTTTGTTCGTGTTTTATCTTTCATTAAAATGTTTTTCTCAGGTGTCTGGTGATCTTTGTCTTTAATGTCATGATTGTGAGGAATTAAAAAAGTGATTTAGAATATTAAAAAAAATTAAAAAGGAGAACTCATACTTGCATGAAGGTGTTCCTTGTATTTATTATTCACAGTAGCCACAAGGTGGAAATCACTCAAGTGTCCATCAACTGATGAATAGATGAACAAAATGGAGTATCTACATAAAACTGGATATTACTCAGTCATAAAAGGGACAGAATTCCAATCCATGCTACGAATGCACAAATCTGGAAATATTAAGCTAGTGAAATAAGACACTTCAGGACAAGTGTTATTTTAAGTATGTTCAGACCTTTCTTTTATATGAGGTATCCAGGATAGGAAGATTCAGGTAGGCAGAAAATACGTTAGAGGTGACCAGGGCCTGGGGGGAGGCAGAGGTGGGAGCTATTACTTCATGGTTACAGAGTTTCTGTTTGGGGTGATGAAAAGTTGTGGAAATGGAGGTGAATGTACTTCATGCTGCTGAATTGCAATACATTGCATATTTTGGATTATATATGTTTTATCACAATAGAACAAAGAAGTGACTGGAAGACCTAAGCCCTAGGGTAGGGCTTGTTGACTGAGAGTTCTGGCCAGGCCAGTTCCTCAGGGAACTCAGGTTTCAGAATCCTTACACTGAGATTCCCTGTGAAGCCTCCTTTAAGGTCTTGCCTGAAGCATAGGATCCTGGCTGCTAATGTTTTGATAGTGAGCTGGGGGAAGGGCTGAGAGGAGAGGGGATTCAATATTCAGGTCAAATTTCTCCTGAACCTAACACGTTCTACCATGCATGGTGTTACCTGGTCAAGAGACCTTCTGTCTTCTGTCCTCGGAAAGCACATGCAGGCCTGAGGGCCTTCTAAACTGATTTCCAACCCTTCCTCTTGTTTTCAGACCTTTCTGTATCCCCACTTCCTGGTTCCTCCAACTCTGGATCTTTGGGGAGACCCAACGTAAACAACATAGTGACTCTCAGCTGGCCTCACCTCATTGTTGTTAGCACAAAAGGTCTGGGCCGGACACAAACTTCATGCATCAGCCAAAAGTCTTTATTTAGGAAAGGAGTCATGCCTCTGCATCACATCATGAATGTACTTCATGCCGCTGAATTGTAACATAAAAATGTTTACGTGGCATATTTTGTAT
Source organism: Marmota marmota marmota (assembly GCF_001458135.2). Lineage (NCBI taxonomy): Eukaryota > Metazoa > Chordata > Mammalia > Rodentia > Sciuridae > Marmota > Marmota marmota. The sequence goes on along the minus strand of NW_026000164.1, from coordinate 15,047,163 downwards.
GATATATGTTTTACCACAATAGAACAAAGAAGTGACTGGAAGACCTTCCTGGTGGAATGGATCCACCTTCCTGGTGAAATATGAGCCACTGTACAAAGGAGGGGACTGGGATTATATAGGTTTTGCTGAGAGGTGACTCAATGAGCATATCAGCTTGGGCACTCAGGAATCTGGGGTCTGTTTTACTGAGTGAAATGGGAGGGAGTCTGGGGTAAGCGGTCAGTATCTGGGATTTATCTTACTGGACTGGATGGAGTGCCTGGGGTCAGTGGCTAGCATCTGGGAAAGGATTTGTTTAGAGAGAAGGATCAATGTTTGGCTCTTCCCAGAGACTGCATTTCTAGGATTAATGGATACCTCCTCCCCAGGGTTTGTTTTAGCATTGGGAAAGGATCAATGCTCTCAATGTATGGCTTTCTTTCTCACTCCCTTTCCCCTGGCCTCACTATTTGGGGGTTTGTCATTTTCCATATCTAATAACTGTGGCTTAGCAATCAGATTTTGTGGGTTTATATCTTCAAAAAAATAGTTTTTGTTTCAATGAGACTTAATTTCTTTAGCTCATGACTTATTTATGAGCACATTAAGTTTAAAACAAATTTCAACTGTCTTTTAATGGCTGTTTTCTTATGTAATTGCATTATGGCCAAAGATGTGATCTTTCTGTCGTCTCTGAATTTTCATGGGGATTTCTTCTTTTGTGATCTATGGATATGTTCAACTTCTGCAAATGTTTTCTTGATAAATGAGTGTTTGAAAAAAGGCAAGAGGAGATTATTATCTCCATAGAATAGGCAGGTAATCAGGGTTCAGAGAATTGTAAAAACTTGCCCCAAATCCCATGGTAAAGCCGGACCAGGAGTAAGGAATGTGGAAGGAAGTGGAGTGAGAGGTCAAGAGCAGGAATCCATCCTGGGTACCTGGTTACGTCCAGGCTGGGCCACTTGCCTGCCATCTGCCATCAGGAGATCAGAATAGTTCCTACTTTGTATGTGGTTATGGGTGTTAAATACATGGCAGAGAGCAAACACTTGGAATCTATTATTATTTTTTTTATTTATACTCTTCATCTAGGTTTCTTGGTACATCTTGTATCGAGGACTCATTCCATTAAAAAACTATGCCTTTAACAATTTTTGTAGCTACTCTTCAGCCCCCATCATTTATATTTTATCTGGGTCACTGTGCTTATGAGAGATGGTGGCCTTAAATACCATAATCTAATATAATCTAAGTATAGAAAGGCTTCCTGTAAGTAGGAAGGGCACTCAAGTCCATTAGATTCTCAAGTTTATTGAGAGTCTAATATATATATATAATTTATTTATTTTTTTCATTAGGGATTGAGCCCAGGGCCTTGGGCCTGCTGAGTGTGCGCACTGAGCTGTGCTCTCAGCTCCTAGTGCTTCATTGTTATCCAAGACTTATTTTCTGTCTTTTGGGGCTTACTTATGCCTTAAACAATATGGATACTCAAAAACTCTTGTGTAATAACGAAACCAAACAACCAAAAAGCGCTGAGAGAAAAGATTAAAGGTGGCAGGGAGAGTGGGGTGGTTATGGAGGTGGGAGCCATTCATTTTATGGTAGATCTTCCTAAATAAAAGGAGTTATCTGGGCTTCCCAGACTGTTGGGCGCTAATCCCTACCATAATTAGCCTCAAAGCTGCCAGAGCCACAGAATCAACCAGCTGGGAGGGACAGCAGCCAGGGGTAGATGTCCACTGAGCTATTTGTGTTGAAGCCGAGATCTCTCTCTTTTGTGGACTCAAACAGCTGACAGTCTTAAAATAAAGGCGCTTTGCCTGCCTCTGAGCTGGATGGCTGGAAAGAGGCCAGCCTCTACCTCCCTTGTTGCTCCACCTCTGTCTCCATGACACCAGCGTTGAACATCTGTCCTTCACTTGGAATAGTCCCAATTTCTGAGACTCCCTCACCTTTTTTTTTTTTCCTGGAGGGTAGAGAAACTGTGTAGCTATCCCTTCTGTACCATCTCCCCAGCTCCACTTCTCCCCAACACCTCCCCAAAAGAAATTATGTTTCATGATTTAAAAAATCTTTTTATTTTGAAATAATTTTAGACTTAGAGAAAAGTTGCAGAAATAACACATTTTCCTATACCCTTAAGCCAGCCGCCCTAATGTTGATCATCTTATTGAGCCATAGTGCAATGGTCAAAACCAAGAGATTGACATTGACACAGTCCTAATAACTATCAGTGGACTTTGAAAGTCACCAGTTTTCCTTCTCCCATCACAGGATTCAATTCCAGATCCCATGTTGTGTTGAGTCATCATGTCTTCTAGTCTTCAATCTATGACCATTCCTAAGTCTTCTCTTTCCTGACCTTGGCACTTTGGAAGAGTAATTAATGGTCAGTTGTTTTGTAGACTAGTCTTCAATTTGAGTTTGTCTAGCTTTTCTTCCCCCATGATTAGATTTGACTATAGATCTTTGATGTGATATCTCAGAAATGATGTGTCCTCAGTGCCTCGACCTGAGGTACATGATGTCCATAGGTCTCATTACTGGTCCTTTTTCCCTGATCACTGGGTTAAGGTATGTCTGATGCAAAATTATTATGCTTCCTTTTATAATTAATAAGTGCCTTTGGAGACATGCGTTTATATCATGATGATATTGTTTTTCCTCAAAATTTTTGCCCATTAATTTTGCATCCATGGGTAGATAGATCTTGCCCACCAATAATTACAGTGGGGTTCTAATGATGAATTCATATTTCCTTTTTTCCTCCACATATTAATTTGGCTTCTTTGGTAAGGACTGCTAGGTCTTATTGGTAATTTATATATTTATCATATCAGAATAGACTATACTTTTTTTATTCTATGAATTACAATTCAATCTTATTTTTTGCTGAGTTGTTAAAATTGGCCGTTGTGATCTCTTCCAGACGGTTTGCATACCCTTGCAAGGAAATTTTATACTTTTTCTTACTTTTCGACAGAAAATACCACAGGATCATGGTGTGGTTTTCTTGCTCAGACCTGCAGCCACCACTTCTTCAAAGAACCCTGGTTCTTGGTATTGGAGAATGGCAACTGGATCCAAGGTGTGCTTGTTGCTATAGGGTAGGCTGGGGTGGGAAGCACTGATAAAGGGATATTTTTCCTTAAAAAATATTTTTCTAGCAGCTGGGTGTGGTGGTGCACACCTGCAGTCCTAGCAGTTTGGGAGACGGAGGCAGGAGGACTGCGAGTTCAAAGCCAGCCTCAGCAAAAGCAAGGCACTAAGGAACTCAGTAAGACTCTGTCTCTAAATAAAATACCAAATAAGGCTGGGGGTGTGGCTGAGTGGTCTAGTGCTCCTGAGTTCAATCCCTGGTACCA
>NW_026000164.1:14977338-15041950 GCF_001458135.2 Marmota marmota marmota | reverse complement strand
AAAAAAAAAAAAAAAAAAAGAAAATTTTTTTCTAGTTTGAAGTTCGTGGGTTAGAATACTTCTCTAGCATGTACAAAGCCCTGGGTTTGATCCCTAAAACCACCCCACCCTCCCCACCCCCCCCCCACAAAAGTTTTTTCTTTGCTCCCACGTATGATAGTGGCTCAAATTCTGGGACTCCTAGAAACCTGTGTGATGAAAATCAAGTGACTGTGCTATAGTCCAGTAACTTCAGAGATGGACTCTTAGGTCTGGAAGGCTTTACAGTCACTCATTCAATGCAAACTTCCCTAGGCGGAGGGGTGATGTGATGACATGACACTACATGTCTGCAGGTTCTCTGTGTAGGAGGCCCAGAAGCAGCCATGGCCTTGTGAGCCATGGCCTCGGGGGCAGGAGAGGGTCTCAGAAGGGGAAGCAAGTGGTCACTGGCAGCTGTTACAGCTTCCCCACACACTTTCGTAAGGCCAAATCTACCCTTCATCCCACTTTTCACATTCTCAAGACACATTCCTTCATTCTGTCTTCCAGGAATGTGCAAAGTGTTCTGAGTATTTTGGGTCAAGAGTTTGCCGAGGACAGAATATTGGCAAAAATGTCTAGGGAGTCCTTTGATGAGTTATTTTGAGCCAACATAGATCTAAACATTCACTTTCTAAAATGTGTTCCCCTGAAAAATCTGTCCCAGACTTGACCTACTCCTATAACCTGGTCTTTTAATAGGTCTCTACTTTTCTCTCTCAAGTGTATCAACAATACATTCTTCTGATAGTCTATACTCCCTTTCTTTGGTGTTTAACCACCTTCCAAGGTTAGACTCCTCTACACTGAATCTCTTTCTCCATCCTAACCCTCAAAACATCCAGAGGATGGTAAGAGCAGTTGCATTCTGAAGGTAAAGGTCAAGTTCAAGGTCAAGGAAATACCCATAAGTCTATTAGGGAAGCTCATTCCTAGCTTTGGATAGAGAAAAAGAGACATTGGCAAATAGAATTGGAACAATATACCTAACTTCTGGGCTCCTTGCCTGACTCTGATGTTCCAGAGTCACTCTGTGGCCCCTGCAGGCTATCTGAGTGCTGGCATCTTGCAGATCTTAATGACTTACCTGCTGTGCAAAGGTCCTCTGTCCAGTGAAGGCTTGGGCTATTTGAAAAGTGCACTGCACAGCTCTCTCACCTGAGACCTGTGACAGCACATCAGTCTGTCTGACTGTTGGAAGGAGTTGGCACTTTGAATCATCAAGCATCTCATGCACAGGAGAGGACAGGGGCTGCCCCATTTGGCATTTGTAGTGGCAAATTATGTCTTAGAGAGCTGTCAGAATGCTCAGCACTGACAAAGTCCTAGGGTAAGAGACCAGCCAGCTATCACTTATTTATGCTTTCAAAGGGCTCTGGAAGCACAGGTAACAATGGGGTTGGAAGAACAAGCCTATCATGTATTAATAAACAGGAAGCCTGGGAGGAGGTTCTCCTCTAGGATGGGTCACCAGGGACTAATAGGCTCCCTGGGGCTCCAGGCCAGGGCCCTTCTAATGACCTATTAGCCAGGCTACTGGAGAAAGAAAATGGTTCCCCCGCCTTCTGCCGCCTTTGTTTGAAGAACTCAAATGTGTTTCATTAGCAAGTTCTTTCAAAGAAGGCCGACAGTGGTTTGCCTGTGAAGGACCCAGAGGATAGGTTTCATGCTGGATTGTTTAAATGAATTAAGTAAAATATTCATTGAGTTCCTATGAAATGCCAGATACTGTGTTAGGAATCCACACAAAGATTAGAAAGAACAATGGTCCCTGGAGTGTAGTTCGTAGTCTTCTGGGGTGTTCTGGGTCCAGGGCGGTTAATGCAATGGCTGATAAATCAATTCATCTCCAAGGACTTTTAGAGTCTTGTGTTCAGGGGAGCTTGGGAAGAAAAGTTGGTCACATTCCATTCCTCCAGGGGCTTATGGCCTGAGAGAGCTGCAGAAATAAGCACAATGAGTCTGGTGAGAGGTGCTGAGGGGAGCCTAGCAGCAAGACATTGAGAAGGGAGAGGGAAGCATGGGCTGGAGTTTGGGGAAAGTCAGGAGGAAACAGCGGGAGGCTTAGATGGGGAAGTGCAGGGCCTCCAGAGCCGGCCAGAGGTGAACTTGAGGTGATGGGGAACCAGAAACCACTCAGAGTTTTAGAAAGGAAGGGGGTCTGGTTAGCTTCCTAGGGCTGTGGGGGCAGGAGTCACAACCTGGGTGGCCTAACACAGTGCTGGAGGCTACAGTCAGAGATCAAGGAGTCGAAGAGCCAGGCTCCTGCTGAGACTCTGCGTAGAACCTCCCTGCCTCCTCCTAGGTTCTCTTGGTGGCTGTCAGTCCTTGATGTTCCTAGGCCAGCAGCTCCGTTGTTCCAGTCTGCCTGCAGGTGCATGTGGCATTCCGAAGGCCAGTGGTCATGTCTGGCCAAGGGTCTGCCTGCTCCAGTGTGACCTCATTTTTGCTAATCACATCTGCAATGGCCCCATCTCCAAATAAGGGCACCTTCTGAGGTCTGTATCTTTCCTGGGGGTACAATTTAACCCACAAGGGGTGAGCTGGTGAAGGTGAAATGTTGGTAGTGAGAGTCTAAATGACGTATGCTAATGAGGTGAAATGGGAGGGACTTCCTGCTGGGAGTTGACTGCATTGTATCCTTGGGCAACAGGGTAAATGGAGCATTGAGCCTGACCATGGGGAATTTTAATGGGAAAAAAAAGTGATTGCAGAAGAGGAAACTAAGAGTAGTCACAGAGTCGCAGGTGAAATAATATTAGTGTTTTTAATTTTATTTTTTTCAATGCTGGGCACTGAACCCAGAGGTGCATACCCAATCCTTTTTTATTTTTTTATTTTTAGACAGGGTCTCGCTAAGTTGCCCAGGCTGGCCTTGAACTTGCAATCCTCCTGCTTCCACCTCCTGAGTTGCTGGAATTGTCAGTCTGTTTCACTGCACCCCACAACATAAGGGTTTTAAAATCTATGTGATTAAAAGAATATTGTGACATACACATAATTAATTCATTTTTAACCAGCACTCCATTTGGAAGGAAAGAAATGATTTCTTTGTGTGTGTGAATGGGGCATTGAAGATAGGATGCACAAGATTGTTGGAGGTGAGGGCCCAGAATTTGGGAGAGATTTCAAGAAAGATGTGGATTTGGGGGTCTTCCCTAGAGATGATGGTTCAGGTCAGTCAGGAACTGTTGAGTTACTTCCTGTGCTCTGTCCTGGCTCTGTTTCTGGCTTTGATGTCAATCTTTAGTGTTAGGAACTCAACTGGTTGTGCACAACTTTTCTCCAGTGGGGCGAGACTCCTACCCTAAGGAGCTGTACTTGGTGCCACAAGGGCTTTTTCTGTGTGCATTGTCCCTTTGAGGACGAGGTAGAAGTGTCCTAGGAGTTGGAATGCAGACAGACTAGTGGGGCTGGCCTGACCTTGTTGATTCCAGGGCATTCTTGTTCATGTCTCCACTCTTTTAGAAGTCTGTCTTGGTCAGAAGGTGCTTTTACATCTCTTACCCTTGGACACAACTGTGTTCTCAAAACAGACTGTAAACATCTTGAGATCATTTCATATCCTCTCCGTGCTCCCAAGTGATGTGATACCAGATTCTCAGCACTTTCTTCTTGTTTGACTACCCTCATTTTTGACTCCCTTAGTAAATTTAGTTGAAATTGGGCTCATCAATGCTTCTCATGGAGCTGTTGGATTATTCTGTGGATTATTCCGGATGGTTTTAACTGTACCTTGTTAGGCCTATGAAGCTTCATCAGGGGAGGGAGCAGGGCTGGGTGATGAGGTCCTTTCTGTTCAATTTGCAATGGATGGATATGCTTATGGATACAAGGAGCTTGTTACTTGTCTCTGGGCTCCCTGGAAACTCTTTAGCCCCTTTAACTCAGCTGAGTGTGGGTACAGAAAAGCTAGACAAGTTCATCCAGCATGCAAGTTTGTCTGTGGGCCAGGAATGTCTTAATGTCTGAGAGGGACAATATAGCACATCCTAACAAGGAGAAGCACCCCTGCACTTTGGGTCCCCCAGAGCTCAGCCTCATGAAGCCCAGCATCCTGTATTTGAAATCTGCTTCCACACCCTACTCTGTGACATAATTAGCCTGAGGCTGATGAAAACATATATTTCTTTCTCCTTCACAAGCAAGCAATTTCAAAGAGAAAGAGTGGGGGGCCAAAATACAAATGTGATTTTTGGCAAAAAGATTGTGAAGTTGATTCACGGCATAGCCAAACTCTAAATATAATCTTTCAGGAAGCACAAGGCAATCTCTAACCCAAATAAACAACTGTGGTCAGAAAAAAAATAATTATCAACAAAGACCACCTTCCTTGTGTTCAAAACTTTCTAACTCATGTCTTTGATTCCCTTAGTAAAAATGGTAACCATCTCAGAAAATTCTATCAAATAAAATTGTTCCAGGGCAGAGATATTAGATTAAAAAAAAATGAAAAAGAAAAAAAATAAAAGCACCAAATAAACTTCCCTAGTATTTAACCAGTTAGACCTTCTTTTGAAGTCAGACTCTCTGAGCCTTTTGAAATGAAGAAGTTTAAACTTTTATTGAACTCAGGGGCACTCAGCCACTGAGCCTCATCCCCAGCCCTATTTTGTATTTTATTTAGAGTCAGGGTCCCATTCAGTTGGTCAGCGCCTCACTGTTGCTGAGGTGGGCTTTGAACTTGCGATCCTCCTGCCTCGGCCTACTGAGCTGCTGGGATTATGGGCGTGCACTACCATGCCTGGCCAAAAAGAAGTTTAAACTTTTAAAAAGTAACCTAGTTGGGTGACACAGCCAAAACATTGTGCGTTCGGTTTGGTCATCCCCAGAGAGGGACTCCTCAGTGCCTCCAACCCAGCAATAAGTTCTGCGTGAATGGTCCAGCTGCCTCAGGCAACAGGTGGCAGTTGTCTGGGTTTTAATGGTGTCTTTATTGATTATTATCCTTGTGGGAAGAATCACTAATAAATAATAACCTGAAACAAGATGTACTACGGGATTTATGCAATGGTATATTCAAAAAGAAAAGGAAGGAATAAGAAAAAGATGAAAACCCAGTCAATGTCATGCCCTCTGTGCTTACTGGAGAACACAGCCTCCTTGGTGCCATGAAGCCCGGGAACCACGGTCCCATTCTGTGAGGCAAGCCAAACCCTAGTCATCCTCTCTGGAGGCACCATTAGGTCCCCCAGAGAGAGCTATGCTTCTGTCTCCTGTGGGCCCTCTTAGGGCAATCTTGTTGGAGAGCTCTGGAGCAGAACCCATTGGGGTGGGGACTTGTTGCTGCCCCTTAACAGAGCCTCCTTTCCTTCCACGTGGCACTCAGGGTCATTGGCTGGGGTGGGGTGTGGTAGGTGGGGGGCCATTCCTCTGCAAGGGCTGTTCACCTACTCTGGTCTTGGTGCTATTGCTCTTGGCCATCTTTCTTCTTGTGTGTTGGCCTGTGTCACCTTACAACCCCGTAAACTAAAAGGTGGCAAAGGTCTAAACACAGGAACTTGGGCTCCTGACACTTGAACTTTGCATTCATAAAACAAACACCACGAGCCCCACACCTGAGTGAGGCATGGGCGCTCACCCAGCCAGAGCAAGCCGCTCCTGTGGGCCACCCCAGTGTGTCTTCTCCAGCCTGGATTCTCTCTTTCCCTCCAGCACACATCAGGACGTTTAGCTACTTTATTTATGAGTGGATTTCCCCACTCTCCCACCAGGCAATACACCCTTTGGTGAGGAGTCCGTGAGTAGTGTTTCTTGTTCTGTCTACAATGCCGACCATGTATTCAGAACCCAATAGATATTTATTGTTAATTGAAGTTCACAAATTCTAGAACTCGCCGTTCTCCTCTGTTAAATCCACGAGAAGCTGAAATGGCCCAAGTTTGATTGTAGCTATATTCTTGGGGCATCTAGTAGATATTTTGGCTCCCCGAATCTTAACTTTCTTGTCCCCTCTTTTCCCTGTACCTGGAGGCGTCTGGAGCTCCCATGGGCTGGTGTGGGTCTCAATTCAAGGAGGCTGCTTTGAAATGTCTGCAATGAGGTGGTGCTGGGGTAAAGCGTGAAGAAACTTGTGCCGCAGCTGCCACTGTGCATGGCCCTCATGCCCACACCCTGCTGGGCCCAGACAAGGCCTGCAGGAAGGAAGGCCCACACTGGCTAGCCCGCGGTGAGGGAGGATGCCCAGGTGAGAATCTCAACCCGAGTCCTCCTTTCGTGGAATACGGGGGATATGCTATGTGAAGTCACAATTTTTCCTCTCATATTTTGAAGTCACCAGCTTGGCACCCATCAGCAAATCCCTACTAGGCTGTGAATCCCTCTACGGAAATAAAGAAGAAACCTATAAGATGTGAGAGACTTTTCTTCTCTATCTCTTACAAAAGGCTTCTGTAGAAATGCAGGAGTTTATTATTTACAGTACCTAATCTTCCTAGATGGAAGGGAAAGGGTTTTTTTTTTTTTAAACTATTTTTTCTTTCCTTTAAGAGTGCTTTTTAAAAAATAAAATCCTGGGTCCTTAGTGCTATTTCCTTGGTTTCTTACAGTTTTTTTTTTCTTTTCCTTTTAATATTCAGATATGTTTTCTTATCTCTAAGGGATGCTCCTGATGTCTCATCAGGAACATGTATCTATTATTGTTGCAGCAAAAGACCACCCCAGAAAGGTGGGGGGCGCGCCTATAATCCCATGTTTTGGGAGGCTGAGGCAAGAGGATTGCAACAGCCTTAGCAACTTAGTGAGGCCCTAAGCAACTTAGCAAGACTGTCTCAAAATAAAAAAACACAAAGGGCTGGGGATGTGGCTCAGTGGTTGTGACCTGGTTAAGTGATTTTTTTCTATCATTAATGGGCCACTTCAAAAGTAAACTATGCAGCAGTCTTCTGTGCTGACAAGCTTACAATAGAATCAAACTAATTTCACATATAATCTTGCTCAGTTTTGTGATTCAAAGTGATCATTTTATCCTGAAAAGAACACCCTAAAAGAGCTGGTGGTCATGAATTTGGAAAATGTGTATCTCCGAGGGGCGTATTGCCTGGTGGGAGAGTGGGGAATCCACTCATAAATAAAGTAGCTAAACGTCCTGATGTGTGCTGGAGGGAAAGAGAGAATCCAGGCTGGAGAAGACACACTGGGGTGGCCCACAGGAGCGGCTTGCTCTGGCTGGGTGAGCGCCCATGCCTCACTCAGGTGTGGGGCTCGTGGTGTTTGTTTTATGAATGCAAAGTTCAAGTGTCAGGAGCCCAAGTTCCTGTGTTTAGACCTTTGCCACCTTTTAGTTTATGGGGTTGTAAGGTGACACAGGCCAACACACAAGAAGAAAGATGGCCAAGAGCAATAGCACCAAGACCAGAGTAGGTGAACAGCCCTTGCAGAGGAATGGCCCCCCACCTACCACACCCCACCCCAGCCAATGACTCTGAGTGCCGAGTGGAAGGAATCCCCAGCACCCTCCCCCAAAACCAAACCAAAATAAACCCACCCCAAAACCTGGTGGCTTAAAAACCAGCAGTTTTCTTTGTTCACCGACTTGGCAGTTTGGACAGGGCTCAGCTCCTGCTGCTCTCGCTGGACGCACTCATGATGTTGTAGGGTCAGAGGAGGCAAGGCACCGAAGACAGCAGGAAACAGTTTTATTTGGCTGCAGCCAGGTTCAGAGGGCATGGCTTTTGCTGTAATCAATTAATCCCCTGAACCTGGAGTTCAGGGAGTTTCAGAGTTTTATACCCAGCATGTAAGGGGAGGGGCCCAGAAGTTCACACTCTGCAGAAGTTCACATTAAAGCAGCTTTTCCTTTCACTGTTCTGGGCAAGTTAACCCTTCAAGGACAACACCTGAGAAAGGGAGAGCTTCTTCCCTCTCTTTCCTCCCCCTCCAGCTATTACCATGGAGCCCAACTGTTAACTTCTCTTATCTTAGAAATAAATGTAGACATCTCTGTGAAGCCCAGCTCAAGGCCAGAGGCCTTGTTTGCACATTTCTACAAACTACTACACTGGATACATGTTTGTGAAGAACTAGTAAGGGGCTGTCCAGCACCTGGAGTGCCAATTTCTTCCCGGCCAGTGGCCAAGTAAAACAAGGCAACACAAAAATAGGAAGTTTATCTACATTGAACTCTTTTGTAGAGACTCTTTTGCTGACAGTCCTAAAATCAGCCATGGTGAAGATTTCTGGAGAGGCCCAGGTAAGACTTTTCTGTGGAGAAAGGGGGCCCCACTCACATGGCAGTGACCTGGGGCTGTTGGCAGGGACACCTCCATTCTCCTGACTTATGACCCTAGATTTTTCATGCTGAGATCCAAGAGGCAAGCCCCAAGGAGGAAGCACTTGTCAAGCTTCTGCTTGTTTCACATTTGATGTCTCAGTTGTGGCCAAGCAAGCCCTTTGACTAAACTCAAGACTCAGTGTGGTGAAGGATTACACAAGGACGTGGGTGCTGGTGGGCAGGACTTACTGGGATCACTGTGTGGCATAAAGAGAGGCACATTATCTGGGCTTTTTATTTGCTTTCACTAAGCCATTACATTTGCTCATAACCTTGCTAATCACTCTATAAACAGGAGCAGGCCAATTCTACAGAGGATTTCTCTACCCGTGCCACCTAACATCTTTATCTGGAGTTGGCAAACTTTTTCTGTTAAGGGGCAGATAATAAAAATCTTGGGTTTCACAAACCACAGGCTCTACTCACTTGTTGTTCAAGCGCACTAGTAACCAGAGATAATATGTAAGTGAATGGGCAATAGCTGCATTCCAATAAAACTTTATTTATAAAACAGATTTGGCCTGTGGTCCTTAGCTTGCCAATTCTTTTTTTTTTCTTTTGAGGGTGGGTACTGGGTATTGAACTCAGGGGCACTTGACCACTGAGCCACATCTCCAGCCCTATTCTGTATTTTATTTAGAGATAGGGTCTCACTGAGTTGCTTAGCACCTCACTTTTGCTGAGGCTGGCTTTGAACTCACAATCCTCCTGCCTTAGCCTCCTGAGCCACTGATTACAGGTATGTGCCACTGCGCCTCGCTAGTTTGTCAATTCTTGATTATGATTTTCTAGATTGTCAAAAATATTGTATATTGTACTCAAGTATTTCGACTTCTCAAACTTGAAATTTAAATGCCATGAAACTTAAATGTCATTTTTGTGGATCCTGGGAAGAAACTGATCAGTGTATATTCATGTTTCATAACATTTTAAAATCTAATTGGTTAAAACCATAAACAAATCCATATAATCTTTTCTAAATATCTTTTTAAGAGTTTCAACAAAAGTTGTGTTCATAGAATAAAATGTAATGAGCTGGTTCAGTGAGTCAGAGGGACAATATAATACAGATGTGGAGAGCACAGACTCTGGAGCCAAGACTCTTTGGCTCTGCCACTGACTAGTTGTGTGACCACAGTAGACAAAGTTACCGAGGCTCTGAGTTTTTGTCTCCTCATTTGAAAATAGGATTGATGACAGCTCTACTTCATGAGGTTTTTATGGAGACCAAATGAGTTAGTCTACATAAAATACTTGAGAGTGTTGCCCAGATTATAGTAAATGTTATTAAAATGGTACAAGCATCAAAATGTCATAAAACTAACTTTAAAAGAAAATCAATAGACACATGATTGTTTACAGGTTCATGTATCAAGAACTTTTCATTGAAAAATCAACAAATTAACTTAGATCTGAGTACTTTCAAGTCTACTGAAATGCAACAAGCAAGCCACAGGGAGCCGTGGCATAGATTTGCCGCAGGGGACACACATAAACATATGGAACGTTATTAGATAGGAGGAGAATGTGCAGTGTCCAGTACACTTTCAGATTTGTTAGAAAAGATAAATTCTTTAAAAAATTTTTATTTTACTATGTAGTAGTAGCCTTAGAATTGGCATCCAGAGACTAGGAATTGTCTATGTATTATTTTCCATTGTATGACAAGATGCTTCTGCTATGAGTTGCCAGACACGTGACCCATTGTTCTGCCCTAACCACTTGTAAATAAGACCGTCCTTGCTGCTGCAGTGGCTGAATGCATAGAAGCTGATAGGGTGGCCAGACAATGCTTGGTTTTGCTCTGCCATTTACAGCTGTGCTTTAGTATATGCCGCAGTGGCTCAAAGTGACCTACATTTGACCCCATGGTCAGCATTTCCTTCATGAACCGCATTTGTCTTCACCTCATTCATCTGAGTTTGCACTACCAGTAGTACTTATGACGCTCTCTGCCCAGTGGCTGGGGACACTGACTACTCAGGTAGCCTAGTTCTAATAGGTCATTTTGGGTGGGATTTACTGAACCCAGCTGCTCCGACATTTTACGGTGTAAGAGTTCAGTAGCAGTTCAGGACAACTACCATGAATATCTACCATGTGTCAGGTGCTATTCAAGTTGCTCAAAAAACATCTTCTGTAGCTATTTAAGTAAAAGACTTAAGAGAAAACCCCCTGTGGCTGATTTGTGACCATCTGCTTAGCATCTGGGGAAGGAACTGGCTGAGTGACACCCACAAGGACAACAAAAACAGGAGGAAGTGGCCAGATCACAGTGTGGAGAAAGGGGGACATTCCATTCCACAGCACCTGGCACAAGGCTGCTGCTTCTGAGCCACAGATGCAACCACTGCAAGGGTGTCCAGCCCCTCAGCAGACTCACGGCAGCACTCAGTCCCCTGGGGGGGCCTTCCTGCTGCTGCAGGATTGTCAGGCACACAACTTAGTGACTTCAAGAACCCACAATACTGTTAGGAGATGGGCTCATGACCTCTCCCAGGAATCTTTTGTCCCCCTTTTCTTTGGAAATTCAGAGAAAGGACTTAGGTAGGGCTCAAGACTGAGGAATTCAGCTATGGAAATACTGCTACAACAACTGATGCACATTAGAGGAGAAAAAGTTAAGATTCAGCCACTTCTGCTGCCACATATTGACGTCTTCCACATTCTCTCTCTCTAGGAAGCCATGCCTGATGATGTCCCCTTTATAGGCTTTCAGCTTTTTCTCTCCTTTGTTCTTGTACAGTGGTTCTTCTTCTTTAGTGTGCATCACAATCACCTGGAGAGCTTGTTCCAAAGGATTGTTGGGCCTAGCTCCAGAGTTTGATTCAGTAGCGTTTGCTGGGTTAAAAAAAATGTGCATTTCTAGCAAGTTTCCAGGTTATGGTGATGCTTTTGGAATAACCGATCTTACAGAAAGGAAAAATCAAAACCAAAAAAAAAAAAATAATAATAATTATATATATATATATATATATGGCAGTCTGGTACACTGCTGTGTGAACATTCTGTGCTAGCTGTTCTCTAATCACAGAATTCCACTCTAGCTTGCTCCTTCCTTCAGACGTGTGCTTTTCATTCTCTTCAGTCTATGTAGAAAGGGGTTCTGTTCCCTTTAAAACATAAGTGAAGCGGGCTGGGGTTTTGGCTCAGTGGTAAAGCCTAGCACGTGCAAGATCCTGGATTTGATCCTCAGCACCACATGAAAATGAGTAAGTGTCCAACTATCACTAAAAAATATTTTAAAAAAACATAGTTAAGCATATTTAAACACCTTCTTTCTAGAACCCAATTAAAATGGGAATTTTTGAAACATCTTCTGTGATCATATCCTCGTAAAGACACATAGGCACCCTGTTTGTACGCTGGCCAACAACATGGATGTTCTGAGACAGCTTTTGCTGTATCTTCGGACTGGCACAGATTTTTTTCTATCATTAATGGGCCACTTCAAAAATAAACTAAGCAGCAGTCTTCTGGTGCTGACAAGCTTACAATAGAATCATATATATTTCACATATAATCTTGCTGATTTCACATATAATCTTGCTCAGTTTGTGATTCAAAGTGATCATTTCATCCTAAAAAGAACACCCTAAAAGAGCTGGTGATCATGAATTTGGAAAATGTGTATCTCCAAAAAATGTGTAGGAACTTAAATGTGCAATTAATGCGTGGACGAGGCGGACTGTGACTGTTTTCTTCAAGTCCAATGACAAGTTTGATGCTGTCAGCTGTATCTAGTTCCCAGTTGGCCAAGAGGGTGGTTAAACATTTACAAATTACTGCAATGAATGACTGGTGCAAAAAAAAAAAAAAGTGCAATGACTAGGAATATTTTCTCCCACTTATTATTATTTTTTTTTTCTGGAAGTGGAATAAAATAATTTAGATTCATTAAGAGTGGGATTTACTGAACCCAAGTCAATCAACCAACCCAACCTTGAGTCAATCAAGGTTCTGGTATAGTTGTAGAGAAGACTTGAAAAGGAAGGCAATAGTAACTGAGGGAGAAAAACACTGCTGACATTAGCTGTAGCACAATTCAAGTTTATTCCATTTGTTCTTGCAACACAAAACTGAAACACAGTATTATTTAGCATTCGGATGTACATGAACTAGGATACTTATGAGAAACCCAATTGTGTCAAAAGTATGACATTGTGGAAAAATGAACTCAAATATATCAAAATGCACAAAGCACTAGTCTTTCTCCATTACTGCTTAGAAAGATATGATTGTTTCTCCATTTACAAAATAGAATCAGGACAATTTAAATTTTTAAAATTTTGCATGCAAACACTGCAATTGCTTATTTATGTAGGAGGGCACTCTTACCAGCTTCTTCTATACACAATTTGAGTATACAATATTGCATGGAAGAAAACAGCAGCTCAGTTGAAGTTTCAGGGAAAAAAAAAAAAGGTACATGTAGATTTAAAATACATTATTTGGGGAAAGAAATCAGTGAATAAAGGGCCTACTCGTTTGCAGCTTCCACACACTGCACCTACCTACTACATTGCTGTGCCCAGCTGGGTTTAGAATGGTGAGCTGTGCAAAAAAGAACTACATGGAGACTCAGGTGCTGTGTACAAACTCTAAGTCTATAAACACCAGTCTGCAGCTGCAGGGGGAATTTGTTAGTATCCTACTGTAAACAGGCAAACAACCTGTTTTTACTTGTTATAGTGCATACGAAATGACTGATTTAATACAAAACTACTGAACATGCAAGATTTTTTCTGAGATGTTAAATAGTACTTCAGTGGAGAACAAAACTTACTTAACCTTTTGCTAATGCATGTAGTACCAAAAAAACAGACATGGTTTTAGCTTTACTCAAAATATGAACATAAGTGTTGTGAATTTCTCTGCCAAGTGGTTCAGAAATACATTATAAATAACCTAGTTAAAAAAAAAAAAAAGAAAGTGTAAACCATCTTGGTCAGTCTATTCTATTCTATGTTTATATGTTATTTTCTCAAGCAATTGCTTCATAATTATGGGGTTTACAAAATGGCTGAGAAAGAAGAGGGAAGGCGAGATAGCCTCTACTGCATTACAAGGAACATCAGGATAAACCGTACAAAGAAGCCCATAATGACTGCAGAAAGCAGACCAAATTTAGGAATGATAGGATGGTGCACTCTCTGCAACAGCCAACAACAATACAACACTTGCAAAGTAAAGGTGAAAATTGTGTGAAGGGCAAAATTCAAGCCTTAAAAATAGCATTACGCCAAGAGGTGAAACCACCCTTTGTATTATGCTGATAGTTATAGACTGACAGAGTGCCCTCCATTTCCAATCAGAATGTCCAACTTCTAATAGGCTGCATTAAGACAGCAGAATTTGCCAAATATAAAGTATTTTAAACCACCATTTTGTGATTGCTTTCTTGGACATAGGAAAATTACAGGGTTAGGCTAGTTGAAAGTGAAAAAGCCACAGGATAAAAAAAGGGTTCATGAACACACACACACACACACACACACACACACACCAACCAACCAATCAGCAACTGATTAATAAAATTTGTTATTAGCCAGGAGCTGACTGTTCTTGATAATAGTTTAACCCTGCTGTAGAATGCTACATTGCCTTAAAAAAATCATTAGTTCTGTATTATCCACAATCTGAATATAAGTCCCTAACCCACCCTCCCCCCTTTAAAAATTTGAGGTACATTCAATTATTGCATGACTCGGCTAAGGAAAGACCCTAATATTTTAGTAAGCCTATATGAATGGCAAGTCAAAGAAATCTCAATATTTTAAATGCAAGATATCAAATTTAAGGTTACATGTTTAATTTTACTGCTCATGAAATAAACATTTGGAGATGTGTCTTAAATTTTCTGCAATTCATAAGAATGCCATTTCAGGGCACTGTATTCTAAGAACACAGAATAGATTATTAAGTTGTTACACTTTATGCAATGCATGACTTAGAAAAGAAAAGAAAGAAAAACACATTATGCAGGTGGGTTGGCATGTTCAGCAGAAGCCTGTCCACAACTCGGGGAACCTGGTAACAAGCATATCTCTGTAGGGATGGGGTTAAATTTGTCCAAATAGTAATCTAACCCCAGTGATAGCTTTGGTGCACTAAGTAATCAGCATCCAAGATGGGTCTGAGAGAGGCATTCCAAAGAATGTTCCTTGATTCTCTAAACATAACTGAGGTCAATTAATTCAAACAGCAAATGAAGAAAATCCATAGGTACTAAGAAAACCTTTCTCTCTTTATGTGATACTAACACGCTTATGGCTATGATTCTATTTTTAAACCCCCTTTTACTACCAGCAGGAGTTTGAAAGTGTTTCAATGTTACATAAATGTCTGACTCTACAGGAGAAAAAAAATACGCATACTGGAATGGTTTCTCCTTTAGATTTCTAAAATTTAAGATTTTATAAATAAAACTAGTCAGTTTTATCTAAAGAGACATGAAATCCTCATGAAAGGGGAGAGAAAATCCAAAGTTCAGTCATCCAGCAATTTAGGAGTGTGCCCCTCCTCACCTTAACTGAGCTTTCACATAAAGCTTAAAGTCACTGAGGGAAGATTTGGTCACCAACCACAGGCAGCGCTCTTAACTGTGCCAGGAAATCCCCAGGAGAGTGCATTCTTAAGGCAGAAGGCTGTAGCTAATTGCTTATCTCAGCACCCTAGGTTTACATCACAGCAGCCACTACTGCTCACAGGTAGGGCTGCCAAATAAGAGTTGGCCTTTGTATAATCAGACCTTCAACACAATCTAATTAATGAATTAGCTAGGAAGCTGGAAAGGTCAAATGTTCCTGGTACATTGTGTCTTTGCTCTCCCTTGGGTATAAGCTGTGTATTTTATTAGAAATGGAAAAGAGGCTGGCTTGATCAGGAATCCTGGTAAAATCCTGATCCTGGCTTTTCCCCTCCTCCAAAACATTGTTTTTTTCTGGTAGTCTGATTTGTTATGAATTTTTCTCTCCCCTCACCCCTCTGAAAGTATTTAGCTGAAGAAGCTGGCAGATAGAGAGTGACAGACAGACAGGCAGCAGTGTGAGGCCACAGGAGAGTCATTCTTCCCAAGTTATCAGTCAGTCCATCCATCACTGGAGAAGAGCTCTGATTGCCTGGTTGTCAGTGGCTTCAAGGGCGGTCAGTCCATCTGGACCTTTCACTGTCTTATCAGCACCCTGGAAAAGAGAGGGAAGAGCCTTCAGCATTAAGTGAACCCATAACAGGGTAAAGAAAACACAAGAGTAGATTATGTGGCATAGGCTAATGTTTACACTGAGAATTTAAAAAATTCCCCTGCTGGAATTCACTGGATTACAGAAAAAGAAACAACAAAGAATTTGGTGAGGTTATGGATTAAATTGTAAAAATGCTATATTACTTTTTAGGCACCAGAAATAATAAGCTACAAACACAACTTGGCATTAACACAAGCAATGACTGGCTTTTGTTCATACTATTATTGCATATTTACCCCATTAAGCTTAAAAAATAATATCCCTCTGTGTGGTAGGAAACAAAAGAAAGACATTTTTGCTAAAGAAAGTACTCCTGTGATAAAATTATTTTTTTCTTCTCTGCAACATTTTTCTCTACAGTGGCTAAATGTTATGTATGTTAAGAACATATGTGATACTGATCATTTTACTTAGGAACACTTAGCAGTAAATGATTGGGATGTGGGCTGTAAGGAGGCTGCTCTCTAAACTAGGGAAATCTTCAGTGCAGACTCCCGACTGCTCTGAGTGCTTCACCTGCAGGTGCTGTCCTGTAGTGGCTCTACGTTCTTATCTGTCAGTCCTTTCTAGAATGAAAATTCCATGGGAACAGGAATCCTGTGTGACTCACCACTGCATCCCAGCACCTAGAAAAGTAAGTGCCTGGTCCATGGTAGGTAACACACTTGCTCCCAAGCTAGGTTTGAACCTTCTAGCTCCCAGAGACAATATCCTACCATCTGAGGGTTCTCTTCAAGGACCCCTGCCACAACCAATAGTTATTCACCAGGCTCAGCTCCGCCCAGCTCCCCTTGCCAATCTCTTGTTCTTCTGTCAGTTCCGAACCCTAAACATTTGTCTACATGTAATGTAAATGGTACCTTAGAGACCCACTCTAGTCAAACTTATCTGCTTCTTTTCCCATTAATTCATATGTGCTCCCATCCTACAGAATTTCTCACCAGTTCATGAACATTCCATGAGCCATGCCTTCATACACGTGGGGCTCCATAAGGAATGTCTTATCCCATTTTCTCTGGCAAATCCATCCATCCAACCAAGAATCTGCTGAATGTTTGATGTGTACTTACTAAGTAAGGAACTAGAGAACCAAAGAAAACCCAGACAGAGTCTGTCAATCTGGCTGATGTGGGAGACTGACAAGTCAACATGGCACAGTGGGGTGAATACAGCAGCAGTACCATTCCCTGGGGGTGGTGGTGAAGTGGCTCATAAATCAGAAGAGGATGCTGTGGGAGGGCATGAGGGCTAAAGCCTTCCTGGATGAAGTAGTGCTTGGGCTGAGTCTTGGTGAGTAATAAGCTGATTAAGTATAAGAGGGAGACGAGGTGACAGATATCTGGGAAGTCTTAAATTATCACAAGGTCTTCCTCAATATCACTAAGTCTATATTTTCATTTTCTAATTGAAATTAATTGCTTCATGGAAGACATGAAACTCAGTCAAGTGGGAGAGAAATCAGTGAGAATTTCAATTCAATGTGGTAAGCTCCTGCAACAAAGGTTAAATAACAATAACTGGGACCACTGCATTAAAAAAAAAATGATTTCTTACTCGTTTTGATGGCTGTTTTTTGTGACTAGCACTGGAAACTATAATTCTGCATTATTAAAGAGTTACATAATGTGGCAAGCCATCAGTTTATTTCCTTTCTTTTGATAATAGCACTCTGAGGATTCTTTTGTCCTCTGCAGTGTGACTCCTAGGATATAAATCAAGGAGCCATGTACTTTTCCCTTGTCCAGTGTTGAAGATTTGTATAAGTCAAACAGGATTCTCTCTTAATTTAGAATCTCAGGTGGAGAGACCAAAAGAAATTAGAGGTTATTTACCATTGTGGTGTCACCTGGATGACAAGCTGAGGAGTTCCTACTATTCAGAGCCCTGGTGTCACCCAGCTGCATTCTCTCTCAACCTGATCCTCCAGCTTTCCCTGTGATTTCATGACTAGTCAAAAATTCCTTTCCTACTTGTTGCAGTCAATTTCTGCTATTTGCAGCCAAAATATTTAGCTGATAAAATATTTTAAAAATTTTTAAAATCACCTTTCCTCCCAATTATAATATCCAATTATGAAATAAAACTCAGAATACACAGAAAAACAATATTCTTAATCCTGCAAGTCAGATGCAATTGATAATTCACATTTTAAATGAAATTAATAAAGTACTTAATATATTTAACAAAGTGGAATCAGTTCTAAAAAAAAGACAATGAACTGGTTTTGTCAAATGGATAAGAGTATTACAAGTTTTTTTTTTTTTTGTACTTGATGCAGCTATATAGAACTTAAATATATTTGGTTATTTATCATTTCTCTGAAAAAACATTTTTAATTGTTTCAGTGATTACTGCCATAGCTTTAGGTAATATATTCATGCTGAGTTATTAGCTTTAGATTTTTCTGACTTCCTGCTATGTAGAAGAGGCTTCAGTTCACCACCATCATCTTCCTGGGACTCTTTTTTATGTCTGAAATGCCATTTTCTTTCTTCGTATTATTCTATCAATTTTGATAGTATCTTATCTCTCACACACTAATTTCATAAGGCACTTTCTCTTAATTTCCCGTCATACTCTCTAACTTGCCAGCATTTCTGTTTTTTAAGATTAACTATTCTGATTTGTAAAAACTGTTTTCTTATTGGTTTATTTTTATAGTTAAAAAAAAAGAACAATATTTAAGTTATTTCTAGGTAAACACCATCTGCTGTGGCACTTAGCAGAATACTATGATTAGTTTTCTCTCTGTTGCTCCAATACTGCAACCTTCTGCTATCCTCACAAGTGACAGAACTGGGAGATAAATCCCTGAGTAGCAGCCTGAGTTTTTCACAGTACTGTTTATTTATTTACAAATAACAAATTTCTAAACATATATGTTAGTTCCAGGATAAACCATTATAATGTGTAGAATCTGGAACGCACTGGATTAAACTCAGTTTATTTCTCTTTCATCTCAGTCTAGTGCTAACTCCATCAATATCAGTAGAGTGGCTCTGTCACACAAGGTCATTTAAGGACTTGGGTTCCTTCTACCATTCCTTGAGTACCTCTGCATCCCTATGGCTGAAGCTGGCTTAACTCTATACCTGCTTCCAGCCCTCTATATCAGGAGTGGTGGGATAAGTCCACAGCAACTGGCTTCACATTTTAGGTGATGATTTGCAAGTGGCACACATCATGAATGCACATCCCAGAGTAGCCCCCAAAGGCACATTTATTGCAAGGGAAGGTGAGATAGAAGGACTAACCAGCTGCCATGTGTGCAACTAAGACCTGGGGTTCTCTTCCTAAATGAATGAGGAAGAAACAGATATGGCAGACAGCCTACAATCTGACTCTTACTGTTCTGAAAATAATTTGGATTAAGTCATCGATGTCCTCTTAATACCAAGATCAATCACTATCAGCAGTATTTGAACAGTGCAGCCCTCAGGCTCAAGACACTAGGTCCATATTCTGTCTACCCTGCCTTTCCTTTTCTCTGCACCAACTCTTTCAATTCGCCCTCGCCCCCTCTTTCCTTGCTCTCTGGCTGTCCTATATATATTGCTATTCTTCATGGTTCTTCTGTTTGGAACTCTTTGTGACTTGCTCAAGGTGTTTTTCATTAGTCTTCTCAGATATGTCAAACCTTTATCCTTATCCCTCAGATAGTCTAATTCCACTCTTAATGTGGAATTAGCTGCCCTGAAATTTAAGCTCATGTATACATATTGGCTTTGAGTTTTCATCTACTTTCAGTCCCATAAATACCTCAAATTCAACTTCTCCTAAAATGAATCTACAACTTTTCCCTAAAAACTCACTCCTTTTTCAGTAATCTCCATCATGGTGAAGAACACTACCACCTTCCAAGAACATGTAGACATTATGCTCTTGTTGATCTCCCGAGTCGTCCCACAAGACACCAAGTCACTTTTCTTAACACTGCCCATCTGTCTATGCTTCTCCATAGCTCTCTTAGTTTGGTCTTCATGTAAATATTCTGATGCAATAGCTTCCTTTCTCTTCTTTCTTTTCTTACATCATGCAATTCATACCCCACACATCTGTCTGGGTAATCTTTCTCAAACGAAAGCTGACCACACTGCTCACCTTCCTAAGCCTATGGGCACCCTTGCAAAATAGAATGAAGACAAATAACATGATACAAAAAGGCACATTTGCTCACTACCTACTTCTCTAATCATATTTAGTGCTAAATTCCTTCTATCCTACATTGAAGCGCCAGAAAAAAATTCCACCATACCCTACTGCATTGTGATCTTTTTTGTCCTGTGACTTTTCTCATTGTGGCTTCTATCTGGCCTATATTTAGAGCTTGATTCAGGTGATAAAGTTTTCTTAAGTAGGAAAAGCTGCTATGGCCAAATTAAAGTGGCCATAGCAAACAGCCTGGTCATCGTTCCAGAGAGTAAAACTTTTAAGGCAATATGAGTAATTTATTGATTTTCAGAAGTCCTACTTTTTGATATCAAGTATTATTTAATAGTATATGGTAGAATGTAGGAAATGTTAAAAAAATTTTAAGTCATCTTATCTCTGCTCATGAATAGTTTACAACCTTGTTGGAAAGATAATCTGTACAGGCATGAAACAAGAAGAATATATCTCCTGCTTGTTACCTTTTTTTACTTTCCTCCTCAGATAGCCTAATTCCATTCTTAACAGGCACAACTAGGTCAAGAAAATTGAATTAGTAGCATTTTAGAATGAATTAGTAACATTTAAGAATGAAACTCTTAAACTTATATTAATAATGTGATGTTATTTTCACAAAGGGCTTCTGTGGTAAAGATGCTGATTACAGTTATACCGATCGATCAACTATTAGCATATGAACCAGTTTTGTTTCGATGCACATTAATATGGTAAAAATATACATGGACCTACCTATCTATACACCCACACGTGTGTGTGCGTGCATACACACAGAGTATTAGTGGACATTTCTCGTTAAAACTGTTTTACAACCTTAGAATATAACCCATTTCTTCAGAAAAAAATTTAGCAACCATAATTTAGAATAGTTAATTCATTTGTGGAGAGAAGGCAGTTTAAAATCAAACACAAACTGAATGCCTGAAAGGACTAAGACAGCAGCTGAGAATTAAAGCCAATTCAAGGGACATGTGAAAGGAAATGAATAGACTGTATTTATTTTGTTTGGTAGTAAATGTTTCATAAAGAGGTTGAAAAATGTAAATTTTTATTCTTCCCTTTATGACATACTTTTCCAGGCTAGTATTCCAGTGAATCTCATGTCATTTGAACTAGGAATTGAATCTAAAATTTTATAAAACTGTTGAAACAGCTTTCCAGGGTTTAAGCTCTATATTATATTCTGGAAGCATGCTAGAGTCCTCAGTTAGAAATTCCTACTTCAAATATGTATTGTTCTCAGTCCAAATAAAATCAGAAACAAAACCGAAGAGCAGGGAAAGTCTCCTGAAGAGGGTTACGCTAACAGCAGAAACATCTGACAGAATTTTGACATGACTTGTGTAAACCAAAAAAACAAAACAAAACAAAACAAAACAAAACCCCAAGCAAACAAACAAAACCCCCGAGACTGAATCACTGCTAAAGCTTAACAGTGGACTAGAGTTATGAATAACCACACAGTAAAACAGGCCCAGAGTGTCTGATGTTGATAAGTCTTCAAGGAAAGGGTTAACCAAGTTTATTCTAAGTAAGAGAAATGTACCTAATATCCTTAAGAAATTTTCTATCCAAAATAGCTAAAATGTTTTTATTCTTATAAAGGCATTTTTTTCTTTTCCACTGTATTTGTTACTACCTGAAATTAAATTACATTCAATCGAAAGTATATTTTGTATACTTGTTTATTCCATCTTCTCCTTTAAGAAAATGAGGTCTCCAAGAGGAGCAGACTTGTTTATGTTCTTCATCCATATATCCCCAGTATTTAAATGAATAGACTGTATTTATTTTGTTTGGTAGTAAATGTTTCATAAAGAGGCTAAAAAATGTAAATTTTTATTCTTCCCTTTAACCATCCAATTAACTCTTATTCAACTGTTACATTCTCTCTGAAGCCCTTTGGGAATTTCCCAGGCAGCTGGCTCCTCCTTTAAGTCCACAGCCTGTTATTGATCATACCAATATGCCCACTTTGACTCCTCCCTCCTTGTTTTCCTCTACTACAAAAGTTGAAAAGAAATGGAATTCCCACAAATGGGAATATACATGTGGCCATCTCACACAACTTTTGGCTTCTCTTATAGTGGGTTATTCTTTAACTCCTCCTTCTTTTCTGAAAAACAGACCCAAGGCATAGAAGTAAGGTAATCATCTCGTAACCTACGACCAGAGGGGATGGAAGGAGGCGTGAGGGTAGGATGATGATGCACACAGTGGAGCCAGTTGTACTACATATCTCAGACATCTTGATATGAGCCACTTTCTTGTTTAGATTGCTACAGTAGGGGCTTTTATTGTGGCTGAATTTCTCTTACAGCACTTAATAGAGTCTACAATTATCCGTAAACAAACTTCTCTTTCCCAAATTAGGCTGAACTCAATAAGGACAGGGTTCTTGTTATATTCATCTCTGTAACTTTAATAGCTGGATTAATGCCTGGTATTCAGCCAGGCTCAACAAGAATTTGTTTAAAAAAATTCATTTCTGGGTCACAGTGTAAATATATACTGAGTTACAAATATTACCCTTAGTGAATACACAACACACACACAAACAACACACAATTAAAAGGAACAAGTATCTCTTCTACCATCCTGAATATGTACCACCACTTCTCACTATATTAAAAAGAATACTGCAAGATATTTTCAATCAATTTATTGCATATTAAAACAGTCCTGAGAAACTGTGCTATGTTCATAAAGAATCTGTTACTGGACTGGGAGTATGGATCAGTGGAAGAGTGCTTGCCCAGCATGCATGAACCCCTGTGTTTGATACCTAGCAGTGCAAAAAAAACCAAAACCAAAAACAAACAAACAACAACAAACCACCAAAAAACTCAATAAAATGAAGCCACAAAACAATAAACCACCACCCAACTCCATTATTTCATGTTTGTGGGGTGTCTGTTTGCAATTCCACAGTGCTATTGATAGAATATTGAGAATCTGAAAACTTTCAACTGTTTGAATGTACACTTCTATGTTACAATTGCCAAAGAACTTACACAGTTCAATTTTGGTGACTACTAAAAATGAATTTGGCATTTAGTGACATTAAAAAAAAAATCCAAATACCCACAATTGTACATGTTGTATAACTGTATTTAGTGGTACAGGATCTCATAGCATATTTAATTTCATAATTAACTTACACAGTGATAGAGGAGACAAAATAGTGTTTCTGGATACCCCAGAGTATCTAATATAATACAAAATATGCAATGTGAATGCCATGTTCCACACATTTCAAAACTGCCATGTAGCAGGTGACCTTAACTACATATATACATATATTTTTATTTTTTCCCCCACAGCAGTCTCATAAAATAGGCACTGTTAACTCTATTTTATAGACAGGTTCTTTAGTTCAGAGATTAAGAAACTCGCTAAATGTCAGTCAGACAGTGGGTTGTTGAAGGGAAGAATAAACATTTACATTTTCTAGCCTCTTTATGAGACATTTACTACCAAACAAAATTATAAGACTGACTCTAACTCCTGTGTTCTATGAAATCTTTAGTTGAAAATCATCTATAGCTTCTTGTTCCAAAAATGTGAGGAAGAGTCCCAGACTTAAGAATTTATTACCTTTAGATATTTGTACCTTATTTGTCTCTCTTCAGGAAAATGAATATCTTTGTAAAATGGAATAAATACACAAGATACCATCTCATCTGTGGAACACTTTGAGGATAGAGAATATCTGCAGACATTCAGTCCACAAGTCAATTCAACAAGCATTTACTGAATTTCTATTAAGTACCAGATGTAGTCTTTTTAAATAAAATTTTATTGACTCACAGTCACACTCATTCATTTACGTGTAGTTTAGAGCTGCTTTTGTGCTATGGTGGCTGCAACAGTAGCTGTGACAGACCACATGGCACAAAAAGCTCAAAACATTTACTATCTGCCCTTTACAGAAGATGTTTGTTGACCACTGTTTTAGGGTATTGAGGAGAAGGAACAGACTACTCCTATTTTCACAATCTATCTAGGACAGAGGAAAGGCTCATTTATGCAAATATACGGCAAGTACTGTACTAAAAATAGAGGGACAGACCACCCACTACCTTCTTTGATGAACACTATTAATCCCACTGAGTTCGGATGTCAGTGACTTCCTGGTTATCAGGTTATAGGACTAAGCTTTAAATCCAGGCTTTGTAACTTCATGGTCAAGATCCTCCATTGTAGGATTCTGCCTAATGACTTGCTCCCTACACAATGGGTTAGGGTTAACTACAGCACTGGATGTGAACTTTACACTTGACAACAGCCAAGTGTTGCTATTGTCTGATCTTCTCTTTCACTTACTTAAACAAAACAACAAAACAATTCTTGCAGCCTCAATTAACTCTTAGAGGTAGGTACTTCAAATGAAACCCACACACACATATGAGCCACGAGACACATTTTACGTTTCAACTTCTTATTTGGACACAGTGACCACAGTTCATTTTCAGTTGCAGATAAAATGGTTGTGGATTTGTTCTTATGTTACTCACTGTAAAAAAAAAAATGATTTTAACATTTCTATTACAACCATATTTTAGCAAGATCAAAAAGATTATTTAGAGGTTTCAGAGAAAAACTCATCATAGAAATAGGAGGATGGAGTAAAGCATAAGTGAGTCTTCAAATGACTTCTAAGGACACTCAGTATTGACCTGTTGTAGTACTTCTGTTGTAGAACATCATAAATTTTAGATGGAAATTTGTCTATACTTGAAAAAATCTGTCTATACTTGAAATTTGTCTATACTTTATGAAAAGTTATTTTCATAAAGCTTATGTTTTTCAGGGAACCCCTGTTCCTGAAGAGGGTCTCCCCTTTTCTGAGAAGCACATCCATCCTGACTAGTTTTAGCATCTACTGAAAATTTATGATATACTGGGGGCTTTGCAACAAGTGGCTTATATCCACATTCTTTCAGTTATCTACTTTGCTTTAATGTAGTAGTTATAGGCAGGTTCTGAAGCCAAACTGACTGGATTTGAATTCTAACTCCCTTTCTGTTATGGTTTGATGAGATCCCCCAAAGTTCATGTGTGGAAAACTTAATCCCCAGTGCAACAGCTTGGGAGGGAGGGAGGACATATCAAGGGGTGATCAGGTCAGATGAGCTCTGCCCTCACGAATAGATCAATGTGGTTCCTGGGGAGTGAGTTAGTTATTGTTAAAGTGGATTTGTTATAAATATAAGTCCAACCCTGT
The DNA here is from genome assembly GCF_001458135.2 of Marmota marmota marmota. Lineage (NCBI taxonomy): Eukaryota > Metazoa > Chordata > Mammalia > Rodentia > Sciuridae > Marmota > Marmota marmota. The sequence continues at coordinate 15,017,019 of NW_026000164.1, read as the reverse complement.
CTCTTTTTTCCTTTTCCTCTTCTACTTTCTACCACAGGATGATGCTGCACAAAGTTCCTTGCCAGATACTGGCACCATGCCTTTGGACTCCCCAGTCTCCAGAACCATGAGACAAATTTTTGTTCATTCTAAATTACCCAGTCTGAGGTATTCTGTTAAAACAGCAGAAAATAAACTAAGACACCTAGTCAAGCTGTGTGATCCTAACTGCTCTGTGCCTGTTTTCCCAATGACAAAATGGGGAACACAAATCATGCCTAATATGATTATTGTGATGATAAGGTGAGTTTATTTATATCAAGCACTTAAAGAAGACAACGTTATGTTGGAAATATCATTTTATCGTGAGCTACCTTATACTTATCAACTCTATGTGGTAAGTACTGGTCCCCTGTTACAGAAAAAAAAGCTATGCTGTGACATTAAAGAACTTGCCAAAGTCACAGAGCTATTAAGAAGCTGAACTGAGCACTAAACTTAGGACTGTTTGGTACCATGACACACAAATGTGTCACTAACTGAGCTACATGAGTAAAAACAATGAGCTTACAATGGACACACTTGTGTATGAGGTGTATAAAACCTATCAAAACAGTAACAATTGATTCTTCAGTTATTACAGAGTAAATTTTGTAGTAATCATTTGGGTAGGCCCTTTATGATGCAGTCTCATCTTAAGGCAATTCAGAAAGATACTGCAAGGCTCAGTAGTCCAAACCTTAACCATATTATATGGAACAGAACTTTGGTGGTTTGAAATAATAATAAATGTGTGCTTGAGAATACGTGAAGCTGCTTATATTTTATGGAAGCAGGGCAGTGAGTAAATTGAATAAAAATTGGCTCTACCAACAAGCACATCTATTTGCATATGTTCCAAAGGACTGATTTTCAACACTTATATCATATACATTTGATTCTTAAATACAGCAGCGAAATCTGTACTGTAACATACTTCATTGTGAATCAACAATACTGGTACTTGAGAGAGATATTCAAGTGGTTGCTTGATTTTAAAAAAAGAAAATATATTTATTAAAAACATCAACAATAATAGATAAAATGGTTTTCTGTATTTCTAAGCAGACTGATTTTTTTTTTTTTTTTTAATATCAGCAAATAAGAAATAGTTAACTTAAGAGTGGTCTAAAACAGGGCTGGCAATGTAGCTCTGTGGTAGGACACTTGCCTACTCTGTGCAAGACCCTGGGTTCGATCCCCAGCACTGCAAAATAACCAAACCAAACCAAATCAAGTGGTATAAAAGAGCTGTGAGTTACCAAAATTAGTGCTGCACAATAATCGGGGGTTATACATACATAGATTTTTTTCTTGTAAGGTCAGAGTGGACTTCCTAAGGAGATAAATTCTTTGACAGTGTGAAGCAGAGAAAGATGAAAACAAGAAAGCAAAGTTTCTCTTAGACTTCTTCCTCTCAGATATAGCTTAGTACATCAAATATCTCTAGTAACAGGATGACGATACGATGATATATAATAAAAAATTAAGTATGCTGTCAGTTTATTTTTGTAATCTAAGAATAAAACTAATTATAATGCTTAAAGTTCTCATTAAATTTTCAATTTATGGTATTTTGATTTTTGATGTTAAGATACAACATTCTCTGCCACTCTCCCTTCTTTATGTGGCACTGGGGATTGAGCCTAGATGTTCTCTATCACTGAGCTACACCTCTAGCCCTTTTTATTTTTTGAGACAGGGTCTCACTAAGCTGCTCAGGCTGGCCTTGAATCTGAGATCCTCCTGCCTCAGCCTCCTGAGCTGCTGGGATTACAGGTATGAGCCACTGTGCAAATGTAGTATCTTTAAAGGATTGACAACAGAAACACTGCTCCACAATCCCCTAGAGAGGATTATTTAGAAATGGTTTTCCCTAGGATTAGGAAGCAAGAATACTGGACTCCTTAAAAATCCTTTATTATCAATTATGTGTTATAAAGGATTACATAGAAGGAATTTTAGTAAGTACTAATATTATAGAAAGTTTAATATGCAATAAATATATTAATTCATATTAATATGTGTATTATTAATATAAGAAATGTCCAACATGATAATGTACTGATACTTTAGGCAAACAATTATTTCTTATAGAATTGTTTTGTGAGCACAAAAGTAGATTAAAATGTCACATGTAACTTGAAAATAAATGAATTTTTGAATTTATGAAAGCCTATCAGATAATTATAGTTCAAGAATACTACTTTTATAAATAACGTGCTCATTGCATCTTGCTATGAACCAGGTATTTGTGATTTTAATCAGTTTAGAAATGAACGAACGACAAAAGTCCTAGAGCACTGTCCTATAAGCTTGTGTGTGACTGTATAAACTAATAAAACTATTTGAGAAATAAGTGCTTGCATAATTGAACTTGTATCACTTGGGAAGAACTGTTTTGTCATTGAGGGCTGAGGTTTTAAAATGATGCATAATATAAACTCTAAAACTATATATGAGCAACAGCAGTGGTTGGCTGGCAAACTATGGCTTGGATACTTGTTTTTATAAATGAAGTTTTACTGGAACAAAGCTGTGCCCATTTACTGATGTACTATCTATGGCAGCTCTGGAGCTGCTGTGGCAAAGTTATACCTGCCATACCAGGCATATGTGACTCTTCAAGAAAGTTTGGCTACCTCTGTACTAGAGGATATTTTTAAACTATATTTTAAATATCCCCCCCCCCCCAAAAAAAAAACCCCAACCCTTCCTGGTTAACATTTTTAAGGCAAAAAAAGAGTACTTTATTCAACTAAGATAATTACAATTCTAAATGACACATGATTACACAGTCTGTTCTTGTTTTGATAAAAACAGGCTGAAGTGTACTGGGCTTGGCCTTTATTCTGACTGCTGTGCTCCTAAGTTCCACTTCTCTACCAAGGATGTCTGTTTTACACACCCAGTACAGCTTCTTTCTTATGCTCTCATTCTTCTGCTGCTGTTACACTTTTGAGGGTGCTACTTGAGATTCAATTTTAGTCTGTTTCACCTGCTTCTTCTTTTCCTTGTCTTTTCTCATCAGTTTTGTTATATTTCTCATATGCTTTGGATACTCATACACCAGGAGCTTTTGAGTGTCTGTCTTCTATCTTATATGTTATTATTCACCAATTCTTCAGTGCCAGTTAATTTTCATTTCATATTTTAATATTTGTTTTGATTTATTCAGGTATTAATTTCTTTTTATTATTCCTTCTTGTATCTGCTTCTTCCTGAAGTGCATCCAACTTATCATTCCACTTGGTGCTCAAGAGTACTGAGCTCCTCTGGGCCTGGAGAAGCCCTACAGAAGTCCTGGATCAGCTCCTACCTTTTGCTTTCTTGTGCATATTTAGAAATGTTTCTTTTTTGCCCCTGTCTTTGCCTGCTTTCTATCTTTCAAGGATTTGCTGTTTCTTGTCTAATGAATCCCCTCTTATGGTTCAAAGCAGATACTGATTCATTCACTTTGAAAACACTTTTTCTGTCACTGGGGACAAAAAAGGGGATAGTAGAACATGAGCTCAGACATCAATCTAGAAGAGGAATTCCTTCATCTGTTAATCTCTACATTTTTCTAATTTCCCAATTCAACAATTAAACATGATGCTGCATGAAATTTTACCTGCAAATATGTACAGGCTCCATTTCTTATAACTGCCCTAACTTTGAAAGGCAATCTCAAGTAGTAGAAAGAATATAGGTTATTGAATCATACATCTTAGAACAAATCTTGAGTTCATTATATTGTTTGGCCTTCAGGCAGTCAAATTTTTCAAACATATACAGTTTCCTTATCCATAAAGTGGAGATAATATACCTATGTACTTGAATTAACAGTAAATTATAAGTGGTATAGTACATCATTTACAGTTTGATTTAAAATATTCTAGCATTTTTTGTTTGTGTTTTGTGATCCTCTTCCATTAGTTGTGATCCTACTGTTTCTAAATTGCTGTTTATTTATTTTTTTTTCTTTTGTGGAAAAGCAAGCTTTATTTCAAAGTAATCCAAGAAGAGAAGAGCCGTCAAGGGGAAAATATTTACAAACTGGATGGGAGCACACAGATACTGTATCCATTTGGCAAAGGCTCAGTCAGAAGTCTCAGCATAAATTGCTGTTTATTATTCTGTCTTTTTTCCTATGCTAATAATGATATATATCAGCTGGATAATATATTAGCAATGTCAATGATTCTGGAAACCATAAGAACTCAACTGTGACAAGAGGCAGAACTGGACTTAATACAAATATTAATTGTAACTTTTTTTTAAAAAAAATATTTTTTAGTTGTAGCTGGACACAATACCTTTATTTTACTTATTTTTATGTGGTGCTGAGGATCGAACCCAGGGTCTCACATGTGCTAGGTGAATACTGCTGAGCCACAACCCTAGCCCTGATTATAACTTTTAAAAGATGGGGAATAGCCCTATTTTAGCAATTAAGGATTTTTCAAAGAGGACAATTGGTTTAAAAAAAAAAATTGGCTAACAAAACCATAGCATGTCCATTAAAGAAGATCACACAATTAATATCAAATTAATTAATTCTGAGAAAGCAGAACTAAAAATTTCTATGCTGCTTTCAAAAAGTTTAAAGAATTCATGTAAAACAAATAATGGTTCTAAAGGGTTACAGTCAATCTTCCATCAATAGAGCCTTTGCTGAATGTCTTTTATTTGCCTACAAAAACAAGGCTCAAACACAAACTTAAAGAACGATATAAGCAAAAGAAAAACCAAACTGCTTGAAAGTTATAATGATTCAGCAACACAGTACATACGTGTGTGTGTGTGTGTGAGAGAGAGAGAGAGAGAGAGAGAGAGAGAGAAAGAGAGAGACAGAGAGAGGGAGGGAGGGAGGGAGAGAGAACTTTTTAAAGATAACATATAAGGGCCTAATGTACATACAAATCAGCTGGACTTTCAGGAATTCTTTATTTTAGAAGATTCCATAACAATGAAAACTTACAACCACAAGGTTTCAATAAGCTAGAACACTGTGTTTGGAGACTAAGGTCTACAAAGCAATGATTTGGGCTCTCTCAAGCACAACAATAATTATGTTTACCTAGGAGGAAAAAGATGACTATCAGAAAAAGAGTATTTACTCTGATATAGATCCAGATACAGCTAAAAGGAAAGAGCATGCTTAGGGGTAATACATGTAGTAAATAACTCTAAGTTAAAAGGACCCCACAGAAGTTTTTATTTTCAGAAAAAACCCTTGGGTGAGCAGAAAAGGTCAAAGGAAGAGGGGAAAGAGGAGCCATTCAGTTCTTTTAGTATATGCTCAGCTAGCAAATAGGCAGAGGCCATGAGAATTAAGTGACACTGAGGAGGAGCAGAGAGACAGACATCAGATCTTGGTCATGTGGCTTAAACCCAGGGTCACATTGGGTCTCAGCTGTACAGTTATGAGTCAATAAGCTCCCTTTAATTTGTCTGTCTATGCTGGGTTTAGGTATCTGCAATACAGATAGTCCTTACTAATATACTATTGGAATTATATCAGCCTTTCATGAATTATCAATCTGTACTTATAGCCGGATTGACTACTGGAAACATGTTTTTGATATAGTAAGCAAGAAATATTTCCCCAGGGATGAAGCTGGAAAACATAGTGACTGGAAATCTTTGTGAGCATACCCTATCACAGAAGCTGTTCCACCATAGTAGCAAAGAAAAACATTTCCATTTATTTTGTTTTTTTGGGGACCCATACCATTTGTAGCATGGTATATAGTACCTAAAAACTGCTGTTAATATATACCCAGAAAACAAAACAACAAAAACCACATATTTAAAGAAATCTAATAATTGTGTTTAATAGGAAGCTAAGTATAGAAAAAATTTTCTAGTTTTAGAGGACCTGAATAAATTGACTTAGAACCATATCTTTAAAAAGTTGTCAACACAATGTTAGAAATAAAAGTGCCACCTCTTTCTCAATTCTCTTCATACCTTATTGAAATTTAGTTAAAGGAACACAAAATCCTCTTTCAGTCTTAGTTATAATAAAAGCTACTATTTATTGAGCACTTATTTGGTGTCAGGCACTCTGGAAAATGCTTTATATACATTTACTCATTTAATTTCTATTCTTCCTTACTTTTTTTAGCAGGTTTTATTCTAAGATCCCAAATGAGTATATTACGAATAGCATTTTTCAGAGAATGGTCATAGAATGGCAAGCTTGGAATTAATATTGGTGTCTTATTTTATAAATATTTCTTACCTTCCAACATCTAATATAGCTAGAATGTCTGCTACTAATTGGTTACTTCCTAAGGATGGATTCTGGAAGTCCATTAATATTAATAGCAAACACAAAAAACAAAACAAAAAAACCATTGGAAATCTCCAGATTTACCACTATCTCAATCATATCAAGTAACGAGATGACTTAGAAGTGTCCTTACTTACAGCAAAATGCCTCTAATGATCTTGCTTAGTATGGACTATGGAAACTGAAACTTAATATCAAACCAGTGCTACTCAAAGTGTGGTCTGTGATCCAGTGCCAGGCCATAAACTGTTACTCATCCATGACATTTTCTACATCCCTAAGTATAATGTGCTTATTTCAGCTAACTGTTTTATAAGATTTTCTTGAGGAAGAGACTAGTCCAAGCTCCTTTCCCACATGTCCACCAGGAACTGATAACAGTTTGTGGACCAGTTATTTTGAGTAAAACCATTGTAGATCTCAATTTTGGATACTACCTCAAGTTTTCTATCCTGTAGGCATATGAAATTAAGTAAATTAACAATTAAATACTTAGCTTAAATAGTTGCACAGTAATGGGGGAAAATTGAATAAAAATGAGCAAATAACCTCACCTTTGAGAGAAGCAATTTCACACAGGAAACATGACCCTCATAGACAGCAGACAGAAGAGGGGTGATATGATGTTTATCTGGAGCCTATGAAATGACAAATAAAGAGAGAACCTTATCCTCTTTTCATTTCTTCCTTCTTTCTACATCTGAGGCAGGGAATTCTTGAGAATATTCATAATTAATAAACAGTCATTTGCTTCCACAGAATAAGTTTTTAGTCTCTTAGAATGGTAACAAGTAGCCTTGGAAGTTTGCATAGTGGAAGGAGTGGGCTCTTACCTCAGCTCAAATCTTACATCTGCCACTTACTGTGTGTGATTAGTTACTTAGCCTCTGTGAGCCTAAGTTTCCTACTACTGTAGAAATGCCAATGTGATCCAGGAAGGAAGAGATGGATAGACCATAGCACTTTCCCTGAAATGTGAAAATCTCATCTTACTTGCTGTTATGGTTACTTAAACAACTTTCTTAAAGTCTGAAATGCAGAAGTTATAACAGGCTAGAGTCTAGAGATGACTGCTTCTGTCTGATTACTTCATTACTGACCTTTGCCCCACAATCCCGTTTAAATGTAGACTATGACTACAGAGTCCTATGTTCCACTACATGACAGCATTTGCTACGTACAGACAGTGCTAACTCCTCAAGATTTAGAACTTAAAAAGCAACAGCCAAGGGGGAAACATGAATCCTTAGTTTATTAGCTTAAAAAAGTCAGTCTGTTTGGCTTACTTTTTAAAAATTCCAACTATATTTTGAAGTTACAGGAAATTTGGCATAATTTCAGCTGTATTATTAGAAGAGGTTTCTGTGGGTAACTATTTTACAAATCTATAGAAAACAATTACCCAAATTATATGTAAAAATTTTTCCTAGAACGATATACGTTATATATGTTATGTATTAATGTATACTCTTCACATACATTAATATCTGCTCCTTTCAGCAGCAGAAATTCCAGGATTTCAAGCTGTCCACAATCTGCTGCATAATGAAGAGGCTTCCTTCCACCTTCTAGTGTCCGATTGACGTCTTCTCCCTTATAAGAGAAGCCAAATGAAAACGTTTATTCCGACAGAAGATCGAAGAAAGAAAATGAAGAACAATTTTACTTTCTTAAATTTAGGCTTAAGTTTCATGAAACAATTATCTTTATTACAAAGTGAAATAAAAACCCAAAATGAAATTTTGCATGTTAACATACAGAATTGTAGTAATTCAAATCATGATTAGTTAAACTGAAAACAATACACAATTAATAATACTAAATGTAATGAAATATATTACTGTGCCCCATCATCTCTAAGGAATTAAAAAAATATAATGTCAATGCGACCACAAAAGAAGTTCAGGTATTGAGATTCTGTACATTTCATATAATATGCCCTTTAATTCTATAAAGAAAGCAATGCTATTTTTTGATGGAGGCAGCTATCATTATCACAAGTATTAGCTATTAGGAATTCAACAAAATAAAATTCATTCATTCTTTCAACTTTTATTAAAGTCCCATTGGACAGCAGACACTGAACTTGGTGCTGGAAAGACAATGATGAGCAAAATCAAACATGGCTTCCAACTGCATAGAGCTTACCTTAACATCAAGTGCGTGTGTAGGAGATATTAATAAAATAACCATACAATGAAATATATAATTTCAAAATGTAAGTGCTATTAAAAAAAAGAAACCCAGGACTATACAAATACTTATCAGAAGACCATGACTTAATCTTAGTGATGGATGAGATATAGGGTCAGAAAATGAACTTAAGCCCTCAAAAAGTAGTTTCCATTCATTGAGGATTAAAGAGATTTTTACAACAATGATAATTAATTTTTTCTACTGACCAGCTACTATGTATTTAGTACTGTGCTACATGCATTATTTTCTAATCTTCAAACTAACCTAATAGGATAGAGAACTGCTAATACATGAAAAATCTAAAGCTGAAAAGAGGTGACTCCGTAATGGTAAAGTTCTACACTCTTTCTCTTTCTATACCACCATGCTGCTTCAAAACTCAGTATTTGTTCCTTCTCTTTTAAGAAGAGTTCAGATTTTATACAATAGGTGGCATAATCTTATGGAACACTATTGTATATACAGTCTGTCTTTGATAGGTCAGTTAAGTATTACCTACCTGTCCCTGGAATGCAGAATTCCCTAATGGAGTGTTTAGTATTTTTTTAAATGAGAGATCTTTTTAAAATGAATGCTTTGGTCCTTCTTTTCCTACCTCTCTCCTTTTGTATGTTCCTTCTCCCCTGTCTCCTCCTCAAAAGTCCTTACTCAGGATGTAACTTGGCAAAGAAGAATCATGTATTATTTATTGGTGATAACATTGTATAAAATAGTACTAAAATTATAAATTGCAGCATAGCAATGAGTTCAAATGTAAAATCAACCAATTAGGGGCAAAGCAAAGAAAAAAGGTGGTAATACTTATCTGGAACTTTACAAAGTACAGGAAAATAGATGACACAACAAAAAAGGAAGGAGGTCAAGCCAAGTATGGTGGCACATGCCTATAATTTCAGAGACTCAGGAGGCTGAGTCAGAGGATTCCAAGTTCGAGGTTAGCCTCAGCAACTTGTGAGGCCCTATGCAACTTAGCAAGACCCGGTCTTAAAATTAAAAAAAAAAAAAATGCTGGGGATGTAGCTCAGTGGGGGCGGTTTGGAAAATATAAAATCAACTTGCTTTCTTACTCTACATATTTTCTAAAAAGTTAATGGGTACACCAACCAAATGCATTAAACTCTCAATGTTAAAAACTCATCTCAAAACAATAAATGATAACAAATCTCAAGATTAAATAAATACATAATGCATCCTCTTGAAATAATTTAAATGTTTTAAAGAATAGTTCTTTATTACTTGTTAAAATCCATAGTAGGGAGATCCTGACCAAAGTGAATGATTACCATTTGTAATCTAACATATCAGTTACCTCAGACATGTTCTGAGGGGGATATTTTCTATGAGAAATTATTACAAAGCACAATTTAATGACAGAGAATGCAGAAAAGAAAATTTTCTTGCAGGAAAAGAAACTGTTACAGAAATAAAACAGATGTAAATCTTGTTTAGGAATGGTAACTATAAAATAAAACTAAATCATAGATTTTATCTGTAAAAAATTGTTATCCTAAAGCTATTCAAGATTCTGGAAATATATATTCCAATTACAAGTTCATTTTAATTTTTATTACTTACCAGTATCACAAAGAACTAATGGGATGAAAAAAAAAGTGAACCAGAAAAAAATTTAAGTGCAAATGTAATGCATAACTTGACAAATATTTTTAACTAATAAAATATCTGAAGTATTTACCTTTCTGACCAACAAAAAAATGTTTAAAATGGAACTTGTGATAGTTAAGGCCTCAAACCTTATCTTGAAATAACTTAAAGGATTTTTTCCCTCAAAATAACTGTTAAAGTCATTTAAATTATGGAAAATTTGATTTTTTAGTTTTATAAAACTGATTTACTAGGTAAAAGCACACTTAATTTTTATGACATATTATGACAATAAATGTGAATAGGTTAATTTCTTCTTTGGAAGAGAAATTTTCTCTATTTTTAATTGAAATCATGGTATTTAAGAAAAGGTTTTATTTGTGGTATAAAATAAAAATTTTAATAATTAAATGCATATATTTATATTAAGAAAGACTACCAAAATTAAGAAACTTCTTTCAAAACATTAAGGTGGTATCTCAAGTTTGCAGAAAAAAACCTGATATGATCAGAAAGTAGCTTCATTTATAAGACATGAATTCATGGCTCCATAGTTGGAATTTATTCTTAAAATCTTATGAAGCTGGGAAATATCAAGTATCTTGATTCAATGCTTATGTCCAAAAAGCTATATTTATAAATAAACCTGTAATGTGAGAGAAAGGGATAAAAAAGGGGCAAGGTGGGGGGCAGACAACAGAGGAGAAAGAAGATAAAAATTCAGTCTCTTAAATTTCAAGGTATAATGTTACAAATCTATTGAGTGAGAAGAGTGTTAAGGTTTCTTAAGATTGTTTTTCTGTAACCATGATACAGAATGATAACCTGAATATATTTTTTTCATACCCTGTATTTCTGACATAATTGCTTCACTGTTTTTGGTACCCTGTATTTTTAGAAAACAACCTAAAGGCAAGTTCATTTATTGTCTTGAAACAAATATTATTCTACCAATAGGATGACAAGTTTTTTTTAAAAAGACTTCATAAAAATTTTAGCAAGATATGGCTTGCTCCTCACTTGTTTACTAATTTTGCAAATAAGTATATACCCTCTGTACTGAAAAAAAATATATTTATATATATACCCTCAAAACTGAAAAGAGTCATCTTTTCAGTTTTGAAAATTTCAATTTCTATCTATTAGTTCAAATGTATATGTTCTTCCCATTTTTTGCTGGTTCAATCACAATGTTCTACTATAGTACCTCATCTTCAATTTTTTTCATCTATAAATTTTCTTTGTAGTTCTAAAATATTTCAATGCAAAAAGAGAATAGGAATACTCTTTTGGATCAGAGTTTAAATCTTGTCCTTCTACTACATCAGCTGTAGGACTTCAGGCAAATTACTTAATTTCCATTTTCCTGACTACAACATGGGAATAAAGCCTACCTGCTCAGTTGTCAAGAATTAAATTATAATTATGTACACTGTACCTGGAATAGAGTGTTCTCAAAGAGAAGGCATTCTGTTCCCATTATCTGTTTTTTCCTCTTTCCACATTCTCCCCCCACACCCCCGCCCAGGGGGGAAAAATATTTACTAGGAGTAATCAGTTGTAAATAACAAAATCTTTAAAATAATGGTTAATAGGATAATAATGTAATGTGCAGAAGTGAAAGCTATATTTATATATAAATTCAAGTCACTTAAAATGTCACTGTTAACATTTAGTGTAATTGAGTATTTCAGATGAGATGTAACATTTAAGATAAGACTATAGAGAATCAAAAAGACAAATAAAACAATATGTTACGAATTGAAAAAACTGAAAATATTTAATCATTATTAGAATTGTCCTATAATATTAAATTGCATTATAAAGGAAAAGCTGGAAGAGAGAGGAAAACATTTTTTACTCTTAATCCTACCACTCTTAAAATAGACATTGGTATTATTTTGGTATGCATCCTTCCAAATTTTCCCCAAGCACAGGTATTCTTATTGAATTCCGAATTTGATGTTCTTTAGTGCTGATTCTCTTTCATACTGAAATCAAATATGAATTTATCTTGGCTCTTTCTGTTCTTTTTATATAGCTGTAAGTTTTCAATAAAATGTATAGTTAGTTGCTTTCTAAGTTTTGTCCATAATTCATGTATTAAATAAGGAAAATAATTTATTCAGAATCCATAACAATGTTGCTGTTTTCCTGCATACTTTTTAAAAAATTTTTTTATTTTTTATTTTTAGGTGGACACAATATCTTTATTTTATTTTTATGTGGTGTTGAGGATTGAACCCAGTGCCCCGAGCATGCCAGGCAAGCGCGCTACCGCTTGAGCCACATCCCCAGCCCTTCCTGCATACTCTTAATGAACTTCCAAAGAAAACTCATCCTCAGAAGTACTTTTCTAGTGTATTCCAGGCACTGTAGATGTTCAAATGATATCTGCTGAATGAATTATGCACCAAACAGTGAAAACTGTGCTAACTATCCTCCTCTTTCACTGTTGGGAGCTAGAAATCAAGTCAGTTCACAGAACTGGTACCAGGCTTGGAGAAAAGATTCTGGAATATTTTTGGTAAACATTTTGGCAGTTGAAAAGATTTTGTAGAATTTCCTTTCTATAACTAATTTTTTTTTTTTTTTTTTTGTGGCACTGGGGATTGAACCCACACCCTCAGAATTTCCTTTTAGTTTATGAATCAATTAGTTCCTATTTGTATATTTACAAACAATGACCCCTAATTTTCAGAATAATTCTAGATCTCATTTACAATCTAGGTTCTGCACTTTCCTTTTAGAGCGCTTCATTCAAGTTCTCTTTCTCTTCTACCGAATCTACATGACTCTCCATTCCTCACTTTTCTTTACGATTCATCTTTCAACCTAAGGATTTCTGAGTTGGATTTTTTGAAATGCTCATCCCCAAAATACTTTTTACATTTTGTCATACATTTAAATTTTAGATCTCAAAAAGCTGAAGAAGTAAAATTTAGTTTATTAGACAAATTAGTTTTTCTAATTTCAATATTTTGAAGGGGTGAACAATCTGACTAGTGGGCCACATTTAGATTACTGCCTGTTTTGTAAATACAGTTTTACTGGAATACTAGCAACATGCTCATGTTTATATTTACTAGCGTGTCCTTTACAAAACCATTTGCCAAACCCTGCCTTGGCTTCTCTTATGAACTTTTACTTAGGAAATGATCTACACAGACAACACCACAAACAGAAAATTTCTACTGCACAGTTGCAATGTGTAGGCATTACTTTGTGAATTTACATTTACTATCTCTTAAAACTACAAAATATATGAATTGGATACTATTATGCTTGATAAAATTAAATATCTTGGTCAAGATTAATAAGTGGGTAAGGTTAGGAATAAAACTCTTTTCCTCTGAAATGCAGGGCGAAAAGTAAGCAATTTACAGAGAGCTTTAAAATAACAAATAATAAAGAGGGGCCCGTGCTTTTATGTTGTTATAAGTAATGTGGCATTAAGCATATTTTTCACTAATATCAAGAAAAAATGCACTAATGATTCTTACTCTTCATAGACAATAGCACAAAATCTATCTTTACTTTTAGACTGTGTGGTTTTAAAATCTCTTAATTGAAATTCTAAAATGATGGCGTGTACAATAATGTAGAAAAGTTGGACAGAGTTCACTGAGTTTAAAACAACAAAGAATTTGAAAACTTAGAACTATTTCTAAGAGAGGAAATGAAAGAACATCATTTATACTAAGAACATCTGTTACAAAGAGGTATATGGTAAAGCAACTTTGGAAACAACAAAGGACTAATTTCTGCAAATACCAACCCAACCCAGATTTAACTAAACTATAAGGCTGATAACAAGCAATGTGATAATTATTTGGAATATAAAAATAATTTTTATCTTCAGAAAAATCCATGGTATATCGGGAAGACTGGCAGGTAAAAATAAATAATTTATTTTTTATTTAATTGCAAGCAACAGAAACCAATTCAGACTAATTAAAAGAAGTGTAATGCATTAAAACATACTAAAAGTAGCTCCCAGAATTGCTGGGAAAGCTGAAGAAATGAGCAAGAAATAAAGAGACATAAAAGTAAGAAACAAAAAACCTGTCATAGAAAGAACTACCTGGGCATAGAAGAGATTTCACAACTGGCATTCCACTACTGTTTTTGAATATCAGATGTTTTATTGCTGCCATACATCTTTTACTGTGCCTGAGTCTTTGTACTTGGCTCCAGACATAAGCATTCAAATGGTCATATTTGGGTTATGAGCCCATTTCCTGTGTTGGCAGGAGAAAGCAATTTATTTGTTCTTCTTGGCTGTGTTGTGGTGGGAGCCAGGTCCTGCATCTCATCAAGATTCATAGTAGAGAACTCAAGGACAGGATGGGGCTTCAATTGTTGGGAAGCCATTTATCTTATCCCACAAGATAAATGCTCTCCTATGAACACTGAATCTTAAATCATGACTTGCAGATTATTTTTTAGGGGAGAGTCACTGAGTCGTCAAGAAGCAATAAATGGTAATAATTGATCCTATACCTATAGTTTTTTAACCAATCATTAAGACAAAACTCTTTTGGAAAGCTCTAAACTTGAAGATACATTCCACAGAGCAAGTCACTGTTTTTCATATTCAAGTCACTGACCTCTCAGATCAGGAGCTCATAAACTCTGAAGTTTATATACCTCTACAATAAAGAATAAGCAGTTAAAAAGATCTGTATTATATACCACAATGGCGTAAATGAGGGATTAACTGCAAGAGAGGTTATGAAATGATATGCAAAACCAAATAGCCATGAACAAAACCTTTAAAAACAAGCAGTGCTATGGTTTGGATGTGGTTTGTTTCCCACAGGTACATGTGCTGAAAGCTTGGTTCTCAATGTGGTGTTGTGGGAGCTAACAGAACCTTTAAGAGGCAGGGCTTAGAGGGAGGGCCTTGGATCAACTGATGGTGCTGCCCTTGGGAAGGCATTAAAGTGGTTCTCTGACAGGGTTATTAAAAAAGCTATAATAATATGCCATGATGTGACAGCCAAGAAGACACTCACCAGAACTCAGTCAATGCCAGCTCCATGCCCTTGAACTTCCAGAACTGTGAACTAAATAAGCCTCTTTTCTTAATATTAAGTTAGTGTGTTTCAGGTATTTCATTATAGCAATGAAAAAGTTGACTGATACAAGCAGATGGAGTGGAGCAAAAAATAATATTCCAAGAGAGAGTAAATAAAGCACTTCATTAGAAAACAATAGTGTGGTGGAAAGAAAATACCCATTTCAAGATCAGGAAAAGTGAAATAAAGTCCCAACCTCAATTAGCAGTATGACTCTGGTCAAGGTCTTTAACATCCAATTTTTCCCTATCTATAAGTTAATTAAGACTACATTTTAAGTAGTCTTGCTCCTAAACAAACTTACAGTTATTATCATTAATAGCTAACATACCTTGCCACTTACCATATTATAGGCAGAATGGTATATAATTTCATAAACTATATTCCTATTTTATGCTTTACTTCAAAATAAGTAACATGGACACAATATCCATGTCACAAGACTGTCATAGAACAATGACAGATATATCTTCAAAAGTTGTCAAGATATGTGCATGTGCATACATATGCGTGTGTGTGTGTGTGTGTGTATACACACACACACACAAAGATAATCCACTATAAGGTTGTTCAATTGCAAAAATAAACTGGAACCAAAATATTTATCATAAAGAATTAGTGAAATAAATTATGACATACCCATAAAATGGAATATTGTACCCCATTTCAAAAAAGGGTAATCAATAAATTTCAATATACTTCTTTAAGATAAATTAAGTAATTTAAATAAAACAAAGTGCAGGTATGGCTATAAAATCTAAATGGAGAAAATGGATGAGTAAGTAATTTTTAATGTTTTTCCAAAATTAATTACCTTGTTCACAGGGTCTGTTGATAGGAGGTCCTTTCTGTCCTAACTGTTGCATTTTCTAATTTGTACTGGAATTAATAGATTCTATGTCTTAAAGTTAGTAGAAGTTATCTAGATGTAGAATTATGGGCTAATTTTTGTTTTCTGTACCCTTTTCTGTCTCTAAGACACTTAGTAAGTTTTCCATATTAAAGGAAGAAATCACAAGTAGGAGGAATATGCAATGAAACTTTTTTTATACTATTCAATAGTTTTTACTCAGTCACCAGCCCCGCTATAGGAAAAGTAGTACAAAGTGATAAATGTTAACAACTGAGTCAAAAAAACAAACAAAACACCAGGAAGCAACCTAAAGCCAATCAAAAGACAGATTGAATCAAGTTCTCTTCTAAATTGGCTATTATATTAGGAAAATGAAAAATGATCCAAATAAGTCTAGAAATTTGCAAAGATTAGAATTGATACCTTTCTCAGGTTCATTCTCTCACATGGTGCACAATTGTTGCTTTTTAAACCTATCAGAGAGCCAAAGGCAGATGTAATTAGAATGGGGGATGGAGAGGGAAAGGAAACCACAGAGAAAGGGAAGTTAGAGTCCTGATGTATAGTATTTCACAGCAAGTGAAACAGAAGTACATGTAAACAAGAGAGTACATATATCAGACCTGCTAGAGATTTTAAGGCGCTACTCATCACCTGAAGCATTCACCTGAAAAAGTGTTGGATCTTCATATCAGAGAGCTTATCTTTAAGCAGTCTCAATGGATCATTATGATCCCCCCCAATTCTTTAATATTTAATATTTTTATATACAATATAGTGTGCCCCGAGAAGGTGAAGGGTGAAGTGGCTAATAACAAGGAGTTCTGAAGCTCCTTCAGCACCCATGGAACTGGGTTCAAGTCTCAGTTTCACCACCCAAAAACTTTAATGACTTTGGGCAAGTTATTAAATCTTTGCCTCAGTTCTTCATCTCTAAAATGGTGTTAACTTATTAATTACATTCATGGGTCTACGTGAAAAGTAAATGAAATAATACATAAAATGCAACACAAATGCTCAAATTTAAACTGCTCTGAATAGAAATCTCAGTAATTAGTTACTAGTTTTGTCCTAAGGCCAACAGTCACAATTTTAACCTTTTCTGGACTGTGTAAGATTACAATTAGGAACCTAAATTATAAAGTAAAATTATGACTGTAAGTACAGAAAAAGTTCTCACAACCTATCAATCATTCTATTTATAGACACACCTTGAGCAAAGACAGCTTTTGGTGAAAATTTAAGTTTACAGAAATGACTGTCTGTGTACTAATTATTTCCAAATTGTTACACTTAAAATTTTTTTTAAAAAGCTATTTTCTATGTCTTCAGAGTCAGAACTAATTTGTCCTGCCTCTTGCAAGCCCCTCTCCTATTTTTCTTAAAGTGCTTATAAACTGTTTCAAGAAAAGAAACTAGATAATTTATTTCAAAGCAGACCAGTGTGGTTAATTAAACAAGAGTGTGTGTGAGTGTGTGTGTGTGCGTATAGGTTTTCAACTCAGAAATCCTTGAGTCTGAATCGCAGTTAGGCTACTTAGGGTGTGACCTTGTCAAATTACTTCTCTAAGCTTTGATTTCCTCATTCTTAAAATGGTAATATTGAAACCCTATGGTATAAGCAAATGAAAACAAGTAAAATATCTTTCAGAGTGCTTTTTACAACATAAATTAACCAGTCAATGGTAATTACTATTACATAGTTTATTGAAATCATTGTGAAGAATGAAAAGAATTCCCAGGAATATAAACTTTTATTGTGTGAAGTTTTATGACACCATATTGGAGATTCAAAGATGAAAAAAAGTACAGCATCTACCATCCAGATTCTCAGAGCTTAATGAAAGATATATATATAAGCAAAATCACAGCAAAATGTTAAGTGAAACAGTAAAAACATCAGAGCTCCATTTGAAGTTGAAATGTTTTTCTGGAAGAGGTAATATGCTAAGAAGATAAATAAATTCACTAGCTTCGGGGCTAGGGACTGAGGTGGAGCCAACTTGGTCAAGGAGAATGAAGAGTACATGGAAAGTAATCCTGCTTTCTGTAAGAAATACTATGGTAAGTTCTGGAGCACAGGGCAGGCCTGGGTCAGATCATACTGGCCTAATATGCCAAGCCAAGGAGGAGTTCGCCCTTTTTAAATTAGCAGTGGGAATCACGAGGATATCTTAAGAGAAGGAGGTTGAATAAAAAAGATAACGTGCTTAGTTTCACACTCTAAAGAGATTCTTCCAGGTAAACTCTATAAGTTGACCAGGAAGGAGATGTGGGGAGGGGAGACCATACCCAAGGAAAATACTATTCGGGTTGGAAAGCAGCAAATGACCTAAAATAGCAGTGCTAAGAATGGAGAGTGAGGTGCAGATGAGAGAGACGAAGAAGGTAGTCTTGACAATCCTCAGAAATTAGAGAAATCTTCTAATTTCTAGTTTAGGTGAATGGCTGGTTTATGAGGTCACAAGTCAAAAAGGAGACAACAGGAATAGAAAGTTTTCGAGAGGAAAAAAGCTCATTTGGAATATGAACAGAGGTATCCAATAGGCAACCTGGCATTCAGGTAGTGCCAAAATTAATTCCAGCGGGAGAAATTAACATTAAGTCGGAAATAGAAGACAGGGGCGAAAATGCCGTCACCCAGATGCAGCACGTAGATCAAAAACTGGGCTGTGAGTATCCACTATGGCTGCTCAGGCTATTTTTACTTTCTGTCTTTCTCTTGTTTTCCAATTGGACTACCAAATTTTATGTGAGATGTTACTTGTAATTTGCATATTACTTTAAAAAGCCTGAGTGTGTTTTCACATAAGTCTACTAAATATAGATGTTTAACTTCCCTGAGCACTGAGCTCAACTTTTTTAGCTACTAGGCCCAGCTAGGTCTAGTAGTGTTTGGTGTCCAATAAAAGTAGATAAATTAACTAAACATGGCCTTTAGGTCATCTGAGAAGGCAAAACACAGTGTTCAAAAACTTTAAATTGCTTCAGATGTCATTTTAATGTTATAGATAAACATTTAAGATAGCAAAATATACATTTTTCTCTACACTCTGCTTTTTTCATTTGGAAACATGCAATTTTCAGTGGTTTTGGAACTCTAAAGTCAAGAGTTCAAAAGCTCACTCAACATCAACAATTAAGACTATATTTCAAGTTTCTGTAGAAAAGTCAGAAGCAGATAGGGAAGTATAATTACTGAATTTTCAAAGTATTATATAAAAAAAGGGAAACATACTAAAATGCTACTTAGTTCGTTCTCATATGTTAACAGTGCAAAAGATCTTACAAGAGTATTTTAAAGTCACTACTCATAATGAAAACTAGCCCAGTCTGAGTGTTTCTTTAATACTTTATACCCACTTAGATAAAGGTATATCCTATAAACCAAGAAAATAATGAATGTTCACAAATTGGTAGATGAAAAAGGTGAGTTGATGACTAAATACAGAAGGTGGTTGCCGAGTAGAAGATGCCATGCAATAAGAACTTGAGTGTGAATTGACACAATAAGGCAGTTCAGTCAGTATAAAACCAGAATGTTAAGTTTTTAAAATTAATTTTCCTTATTTACAAAGTAAAAGATATTAAGACCTACACTTCTCAATGAACAACACTAAGAAAGCAAAAAGCTCAATGATCTGTTCATAGGATTAAATTAAAGTCAAACCTTTATGGATAAACCAGTTCTCAATGCTTTTTTACATTTATTTGAATGTCTATCCTCCCTCTCATGCACATCTCTTTTATTAAGATAGCAGGCAGTTTAAGTGGTAATGTGGGTGGGGGGAGGTCAAGCTGAACACAACAACCTAACTTTAAAAATGACCTGGAAATAAGTTAGATCCATCCACTTTTATTGTCACATATTTACATTAAAGTTTTTGTGCGATACCATTCTTAGTGCACAATTTATCTGCCTGAATATGGATCTTGGGGATGTCCTACTAGAAAGCTTGTATTATATGCTGTCACAGTTATGTTTGGATCGTGACTGTATGAACCAGTTCTGGAGTCTGCAATTTAGTTCTGGTTTTATCATACATGATCTCTATAATTCAGGATTCCTTTCGTAAGTACCCTTTAACTCAGTAATTTTATCTGTAAAATGGGGCTAATAGGCTTATTTCACAAGACTCACAAGGAAGATGTAAAGTGAATCAGGAAGACACTACATAAACTGAGTTATTTTCTGTAGCTGTAAATTCAGTTAGTACTTATCAACTTTCTGTATTTCAAATACCCTAGATTCCACCCTGACAGGAAACCAAAGTACTACAGTGTCCCACCACTGGCAAATTTTTCATAGACTGAAGTGCTCCAAGTAATTTCTCTTTTTTTAACCTTACTTTGAAACAGGCAATAATTCAGGTTTCAGCCTGCCACTAGGTATGAAAGCAGTAAATAGAAAGCAGATTATTCTAAAAATCCATTGCAAATAACAATTAAGCAGATCAAATACATGCAAAAAGTCTAAACTGTAATACAGTTAAACAGATGAAAAACCATCAGCATTTGCCTTGCACAATCAGGCAAGATTTATGAAACTCCGTTTTGCTTACTTCCTAACACAGACCACTAAAGTAGTATATCAGTGGTCATACTAATGAAACTTAGGCCTGGTTCTCACACTTTTAAAGTTGATCAGGTCCCAGTGGCACACCCCTGTAATCCAGCAGATGGAGAGGTTGAGGTAGGAGGTTCTTGAGTTCAAAGCCAGCCTCAGCAACTTGGCCAGGCCTTAAGAAACAGCCAGACCCTGTTTTATTTTCAGAAGAATAAAATTTTAAGAAAGAAGGGGGTGGGGGACTGGGGGATGTGACTCAGAGGTTAAGCGCCCCTGGATTCAATCCCCTGTACCCAAATAAAGTTGAACAAGATACTTTTTCCTGTTTGTCATAAAATTACACTTTTGTTTTGGAAGATGGTTAACAAATTATCATCCACCAATCACATTAAGTTCTTTTATAATTACAAAATGCGCAGTTTCAGGATCCAAAGGCAGGTTAGCTTGGAACTTAAAATTTTAAGTTCACCACTCCACCACAACGTGTATTCAGTTTGACATCTTGGGCTTCGCTTTGAGTTTGGCTTTCATAATCATGATCTTACCCCCAAAATATACTGTGACTAAACTGCATGACTATTACACAAGTAAGCACTTCAGACGAATCAAGGAGGAAGATAGAGTAACCAAAGTTAACGTGCTTGTTGAAAAACTATTCAGATTTCCTCCACACTCCAGATGCCAATTGATGACCTTACCACCTGAAAGCACGTGTGGGGGGGGGGGGGAGAAGAGGAAAAAAGCCACACCCAAAGTTAAGACTTCACAGTGAAGTGATACCAAGTCTCAGAATTTTAACTATTGCTATTTTCAGTACTCCTTTTCACGGGCAATGAGTTCTTTAAATTCCTATCAGGCCCAAAGTCAAAGAAAAGGTTCCTATGACCCCAATTACCTAGGTTACTTCATTCAGTAATGGGCACGTCCAAGATGGAGAATTACTTCATTCAAAGAAAGATTTGAGTAACGCTGGTGTAGAAGAGGGCCCTGTTCAAATGATGAGTGCTCAGTGGAGGAGGCTCAGAGCCAGTTGCCACCTCCCCTCCTCCAAGGCGTTATGAAGACAAGAGACTGACCGTACCAACACAGCAGTCACCTGGCACAGGCCACTAAGTTACCCAGACCCTTGTCTCCGCCTGGACGCTCCCCGGCGACACTGCCGCCCCCGCCAGCGCAGCGCTCATAGGATTCCTCAACCTCATGTCCACCCCGCTTACCTTGGCCACATAGTCCTTCACCTCATCCAAGTCTCCGTTTTTCAGGGCCCACATGAACTCCTTGTCGCACATCACTGCAGCGGGGCGGGCCGCTTGACCGGGCAGAAGACGAGGGAGGCGGTGGCGGCAGCAAGCGGATACCGCCGCACGAGAAGGAGACTGGCCGCCCGAAGCCGGAGAGGAGGAGAAGAGAAGGCGAGTGAGGCTGCCAGGCGGGCGAGGCAGTTGGCCGCGGCCACCCTTGGGGCGGGAGAAAGTTCTTTTGCGGCCACCGGGCCCAGCAGAGGAGGTTCCGCCTCGCCGAGAAGAAACAGGAGCGTTTACACTTCCGGTTCACTCCCAGCTAGGGCCCTCCCCGAACTTCCTCTTCCTCTTCCCCAAGGCGGAACGCCCCGCTCCGGACCCCGCCCCTACAGGCGGTGGCGCGGTTGCCCCTTGTGCGCAGGCGCAGTGGCCACGCGGGCCGAAGCCGGTGCCGAGGGAGGAGCAGGGGCGATTAGGCGGGGCCGAAGGCTGAGTGTAGTGGATCCTGCCCAAGTCAGGCCAGGCAGGGATGAGGCCTAGGAGTTAAGAGGATTTTGGGTGGAATTAGGACGTTTCTGCACCACCATAAATAGGCAAAGTTTTTTTATTATTATTATTATTATTTTGGTGAGAAAGGGGGCAAATACAAGATCTTGGAGGACATCTTGCTCACCTAAAAAATGTCCAGAAGTGTTTGATTTGGATTGCTTGCCTTTTTTCTTGCCTTTCTTTTTGCCTCAAACCAATTTTAAAACACACACACACACACACACACACTCACACAACTGTATCACGAGACAGGTTTACTCTGCCTTGTGGCATCAAATTGAATTCCCAGTCCTGTACGTCATTTGCTGGTCAGGAGATTTGTTAGTTCGTTCATTCCCTCTTTCCCTCTTCTCTCTCCCATTCATTCTTCCTTCCCTTCTTCCTCCTTTCATTCCTCCTTCTTTTTCTCCACTAGATAGTATTATTTGGGTTCCGACTACGTGCCAGACTCTGGTAGGCACCAAGAAGATAGGATAGAATAAAGTATTCCAGCCTTCAAGGAAACTTCAACACAAGATAGCCATGTGAATTTAGTGTGTTAATACTATGTATAATGTTCTGTAAAGGGAAAAGCTTAAGTGTGTGATGGGGGAAAAAAAATTCATGTTCTTGCCCATCAAATGACATCCAGAATTAGAAATTAGGTTTAATGACACAAGGTAGAGCAAACCTGTCTTGTACACTTTGTGTTATTGTTTTCTTAATAGTCTGGTGCTTCTGGACCTTTCTTATGAAGCCAGTTCTATTCTTTCTAGGGTTGGCTGTAATGCCTTAGGGCACATCCACCAGGTGAATTGTAGCTCATAACCCTAATGATCAAGACATGCATGCATGAACATAGAGAGATACAATAAAACTCTCATTAGAGCTTTTATATATATGTATAAAACTTATTACAACTCCCTAAACAAATAAATCAGGCTACTATACCACTATTGCCACTTAATAAAGAGGTTAAAAATACTCTCTGGGGCCAGATTGCTTAGATTTTGAACATGGGATCCACTGTTGCTAATTTTGTGTCATCTCAGGCAAGTTTCTTTCCCTCTGCTTTAGTTTTCCATGTGTGCTAGATAGAGAAAACAGTGGTGCTCAATAAGTATATTTTTGCTGTCATTTAGTCATAGCAAAGATTTCAAATCCAGAAAAATTTTCTAAATACTTAACAGCTATGCATTTTGTTATTCCATTTATTTTGCTTTCTAATAGTTGGAAATATGAATCCACATACCTGATGATGATACATTTCTAAAAGCAAATCTTAAGGAGGAACTTGTTAGGTAAACCCTGGAGTCCTCTTCTCCTCCCTGGCTCACACTTCCACCTGTGTGATCTCTGTGTTGTTGCAATGACCACTCTTGACGTCTCTAACCCAGACTTCTCATATGTGATCTTTTCTTATATTTACCTTCTTACCTATTCAAATGTCTTGAACTTAAAATAGGCTTGGGATCTCCTGTAGATTCTAAACCTGCTTCTCTCTATATACTTTCTGTTTTGGTAAATGGCACCACCTCTACGTTGTCATTAAAACTGGAAATATGGTAGTCCTAATAGCTTCTGTTGTTCCCAACTTTTCCACCAGTAAATGCTTTGAATTGTATCTTAAACTAGTTCATTTCTGGTACCTTCAGTACTGACCATTCCCCCCCAATTGCCACCCAAGCCACTATCATCTCTGCATTCATAGCCTTCCCACTGGTCTCCTCATTTTAATTTGTCCTTTTCCAGGTAATTCTTCACATAGAGAGCTGCCATATTAAAACATAAATATGTGCTTCTTGCCCAAAGACCTTTCAATTTCTTCCTATTGCACTTGGTTAAAATACTAATTATTTGCTATGGCCTTTAGGGGCCTCTGTGATGTGTCCCTATTTTATGAAATTTTCTCCCACCCTGCATTGATGCTTCTATTCTCATATATCTTGTCTTCTGTCAGTCTCAGGAAAAATCAGGCAATTTTACCTTAGGGCATTTATGCCCATTGTTTCCTGTCTAAAATATTCATTTAATTCTCACTCACTCCTTCAAGTCTCAGTGAAAATGCTTCCTCTTCAGAGAGGACTCCTGAGACCACCCACCTAAGGTAGGTCCCTCCATTCTTTCTGTCATATAGCCAGTTTTCATCCCCCAACATGGTACTTATCACAAATGTTTTCATTATTTTTAATATCTGTTTTTATAGGTATTCATGATGTTCCACAAATATTTCCTTTTGCCTGCAATTCTGTATGCAAGAGAGAATTGCTCTTCCTGGCTTCTTTGTTGTTGAGTAACATCATGTAACTAATTTTGCCTGTTAGTTATGAGCAGAAGTAATATGAGTCACTTCCAGGCTTGCTAATGCAAGACCCTTCAGAGTATGTTTCTTCCTTCAGCTACAGCAACCAGCAATATTCAAGATAGTAGATACATAGTCAGTCTGGGTCCTAAGTGAGCTCTCTAAGGATGCTCCACCAGACCATGATGGATATGAAACTTTTATTGTTTTAAGAGATTTTGGCAATTATTTCCAGGTGAGCCAATTTGACTCATAGAAATTATTGCCCAGATGGGGATATTACTAGAATAAAAAATGTAAATAAACTGCCTTGGCTTAGGAGCCAGGTAGCACAAAACAAAGAGAGTAATAGGAGGAGGCATAAGGATGGTGATTCACATTTCCAGGTGTTAAACATTTGGTGAAACTCCTGTGCTAGCATGGCGAAGCATGGGAGGCAAATAATGTGCTCCATAAACTTGAAGCTGTAGTGGAAGAGGCTAGAAATGGAAAGCTGGTGTCATGTGTTGGTAACTATTGATTACATAAAATAACACAGGAAGAGATCTGTCTGGGAAATAATTGTCCAGCTTGCAAGTAGAAATGAAAATGATTGTAAAGCCTCCAGAAATTTGGAGACTTGCCCAAGTGGAAGATGCAAGTGATTCTCATCCTCAATCAATAAAAAAATAAAACTGAGCAACAATTGGTGATTAGAACTCAGACTTGTGGCAAGGACCAAATCCTGGATTAAGGTGGTGTTCAGTGAAACTCTTCAGTTTGACAAAATGGTATAGTTTTTCCCATGTTAAAGCCTGATAGGCTGAAGGTACCTATGAGAAAAAAATAAATGAGAAAGTAGGATCTTAAAAATTATAGTGGCTGAGGTTATGACTCCTGGAGCTGATTTGGATCAAATGTAGAAGAAACTGACTAAATTTTTGAGAGCAATGCCAAAATCAGTCATATTTATAGGAACTGTAAATAGTTTTGAAAAAACCCTGGACCTCCTTAAATAGGAAGCAACCCAAGAAAACTGCTCACACTCCCAGAAGAACATGTTCTCCAGTGCCTACTTGAGACAAGGACGAGTAGGATTGTGGAAAAGAAGTGCCCTTCTATAAAGTGTAGCTGAGGACCTCCAGAAGCCGTATGCAGTGGAGGACTGTACCATGGATCAGAATTGGGGCTTAATCAAGGAACGTGTCCTGCCCTGGAGGAGCGGATCCTGCACTATCTGCCTGGGCAGGATTCCAGAATTGCGATAGACTAATGATTGCTGCCATTCTTCCTCTTTTTGAATGGGGGTGGTGATTATGGTTATCATGTTCCTGCTCTAGTGTTATATGGTAGGTAGAAGGGAGGGATATTTCATTTATTTAGTTTATGTGTTTTCAGATCAAGAAAAGACCAGCTACTATGAGGCCCTAACTTTGAGATTTATACTGTGATAGTAAAGAACTTTTCTGGTTATTTCCCTGGAAGATGGTATGTATATGTTGTACACATGGGAAGAAGGGTAAGCCCATTATATGAGGATCAGAGGGCAAAAGTCACCATTAGGACACATTCTGGCCCCTTAGTGTTTGAGTGGGGATATATGACTAGTTCTGACAAATGAGTTATGAACAAAACATTTAAACTTTGACTGCCATTATGAGTCTGCAGTGCCTTCTTTTCTGGTAGAGTTGTAGCCCTCAGCCTGGGTTGTAGAGTAACTGGCAAGCAGATTCCCTTACCACCTGTGCTAGGCATGTAGCATCATTTAGAAATAAATGTTTTTTGTTTAACACCACTGAAATTTCAGGGTTTGTATTTTATGGTGAAATAACCTAGCCTGTCTTGGATAATATAATTATTTATCATCTGCCTCTTGCATTAGGAAGAAGAAAGTTATAGTCCGCTTGGCTGACTACTTGGTATTTATACAAATATGTGGTATTTAGATGAAGATCACAGGCTGGGTGGCTAAAACAGCAAACATTTATTTTTTATAGTTTTGGAGGCCCAGAAGACCACAATCAAGGTGTCAGGGAGCTAGTACGGTTGGGTTTTGGTGAATGCCCATTTCTTGATTTTTTTTTCCCATAGTGGGGAGAGAAAGGAATAGAGAGGATGGGGAGAGAAATGGGGGGGTGAAGAGGGAGAGAGAATGGGAAAGGAGGGGAGACAGAGGATGGGAAGGAGAAAGCTCTTTTGTTTTTTATAAGGACACCAATGCTATCATGAGGATTCCATCCTTCTGACATAATTACCTCTTGGAGCCCTACCTCCACATACCATCATATTGGGGATTAGGATTTCAAAATGTGAATTTTGGGGAGATGCAATCATGCAGTTTATAACACAGTTTTAATGAGGACCAGAATTTTTATCTTGCTATGAGTTATATACAAGGTATTTATCATTACACCTGGCTCACAGTAGATGTTCAATAAATATTTCTTGAATTACTGAAAGGATGCGTTTTCTTAGCAGAATTAAGGACTTTAATTAAATTCATGCCTGAGTGGACAATCACCTTACTTTGCATGGTGGGAGGGAAAGAGAACACTGAAAACAGGATCTAAAGATTCTTCCAAAAGAAAGAATTTTAAGCTTTACTTCAAAACACAAATAAGAAGAATGATCATAAAGATGATCATGAGAGTTTTAACTGGAGTTGTGTTATTTCCATATTACAAAATTAAAATATGAATGCATGCTTGTTTTAAAAATTTTTTAAAAACTTCATTGTGTATAGAGTAAAAAGTGAAAACGTACTTTACTGCAGTTCCTAATCTCCTCCATACAGGGTCACATAGATAAACACCAACATTGTTCAGCAGAACTGGTAAACTATGGTGCATACTTCTGATTTGAGATAGGAAAAGCATGGCAAGGGGTTTTATAGGTGTCTTATGTATACATATATACAGGCTATATACATATATGTATAGATATATACAGGATACATATAGTAATGAATCAAGTATTGATCATGGTGTTCTCTGAATTGTGGAATTATGGTGATTTCTTGCTTTCTTCCTTACACTTTTCTGAATTTCCTAGTTTTCTATAAACAAATTCTAATTTTCCAACTAGGTGGAGCAGAACTTGTGTCCAACGCAGTTGAGGGAGTTTCAAGCCATTACAAAAAAAAAAAAAGTTCTAAAGGTAGAGGAAAAGAAAGAGCATTGATGGCACAGGTCTACTAGATAGTCAATGTAGTAATATGCATTTACAACAAATAATCAATTCAATAAATTTTATTCAGTGCCCAACACTCTTTTGGGGGTCAAGAAGAAAATGTTGACTAAGGATAAGATCTCTCTTATCATGGAGGTAAGTATTCTAGTCGGGGAGCTACTTAATAAACAAGTAAATTAATAAAGTAATTTAGATAATATTAAGTGCTATGAAGAAACTAAAGAGATTGTGGTCAGAACAAATGTTGGTGGGGGCAATGTTAGCAAGAGGGACGGTCAAAGGCAGCCTGTCAGAGATGGGAACTGTTGAGTTGAGACTTGAATGAGGAGGAGTAAGTCACTCAGCCTTCTGCTGGCAGCACCCTCCAGGTAGAAGGAACAGCAATGGCAAAGGCCCTGGCAGGCGTGGGCCTGGGAGAACGGCAGGTTGGGTGGATTTGGCTGGTAGAAACATATAAGCAAAGAGTCCAGGCAAGTTCTGACCATGGTGTGGACCTGCTGAATGTGTTGTAGGGATTTTCACAGGAAGAAAAGGGTATGTCTGTTATGGTTTAGATGTGGTATTCCCCAAAAGCTCAGGTGTAAGACAATACAAGAAGGTTTGGAGGTAAATTGATTGGGTTATAGCCTTAACTTAATCAGCAGATTAATCCCTAATAGGATGAACGGAGAGATAACTAGAGGGCAGTGGGGTGTGGCTGGAGGAAGTGGTTCTTTGGGGGCGTGGCTATGGGGTATATACAGCTATGAGTTGGTCTCTCTATTTTCTGATCACCATGTGAGCTGCTTCCCTGTGCCACACTCTTCCACCATGATGTCCTGCCTCACCTCGAGTCTCAAGGAATGAAGCAGGCCTTCTATGGTCTAAGACCTCTGAAACTGTGAGCCCTCAAATAAACTTTTCCTCCCTTAAAATTATTCTGGTTAGATCTTTTAGTCACAGCAGCAAAAAAGCTGACTTAAACAATGACCTATAAAAAACTACTGACGAACTTTTCAAATGTGGTAAGGATAGCTGCAGTGCTCAAATGGCATTGAAACCACACAGAAAGACTACAGGAGTCCAAAATTCAGTTTCCCATTTCTCTTTCAATTACGTAGATTATTATGTAGATAACAGTGTCATGAGTGGCTCAAACCCTGATAGTTAAACAATTTCAAGATGAGGAAACAAGTGAACTGTTAAAGACAAAACATTATCCACTGGAAAGCAAGTAGTTTTTCCTTTTGTTAATCCACACCTCTGTGAAATCTGGTACCAGGTATCGCTATTCACCTTTGCCGGTTTCTGAATTTGAAGGCACATTCCCAGACTGCGATGAATTATTTCTAAAATGTTGATTTTGCCCTTCTAATCTATAACTGAAAAGGCAAATGTTGGGCTGCCACAGGTAACATTTAGGGATTTCTAAAATGGACCCTTAGGAACTATGTCAGAGTCCATAAAACAAGAGACAAAGATTTAGCTGGCAAAGTCTACCACATTTAGTTCAATTTGTGGTACAAACTCATAAAAAGAAGAACTAAAATCTCATCAGACTATTATTAAACAACAATCTGCTTTCCTGAGCATGTGTCAGTAAATTGCATGTGTTGATTATGGTCTCAGTGTAAAGTCTGATCAGAAGCATCAGGGATAACTTCCAAAAACGTGCTTATAGCTGGAGGGAAATGGATTTTTTATTCAAGTTACACACATCAAAATGTCTGCATCTGTAACATTTTTGCCATAATAATCTTAAAATGTTGATTTTTATTTACTTACTAAAGAATACGAATGGGGTGAGGGAATCATATTCTATATAATCTATAGACAGGTTACTAGGAAACAGAGACAAATAAACACTAATGTGTGTAATGGGGGTAATTAACACTGTAATCCACTTGTTCCAAATAGACTAATTCATTGCACAGTCTCTGAAGCAGTGTTTCATGCTGCTGACTCTGGAAAGTAACCCAGGGGAACAAAACAAGGTGATGAGAAGAGGGGGTCTCCACAGCTCTGTGCTTCACCAAGAGTCAATTCATTAATACCTTTCAATACTCAAAGCTGAAGAATTGTAATTGTACTTAATGCCGCTCATTTCTGCCTAGCTTTCCATCTGTGGTTTATTTTCCCATCTGATGCTGAAAGATAAAGGTAATTGTAGGAATAAGCCTTTTCTCAAGAAAGCTTCAAATGTTTAGATCCTGCAGTGAACTCCTATGAATAAGACTTTGAGTTTCACTAGATAGTGAAAAAGTTTGAATATTTCTGCAAGCTTTAGAGAAATTTATTCAGGGAAAAACCAGACAACAATTCAAACTTCCATGAGTCGTGTTTTTATAAAACAGACTATCCAGTCATCAATAAAAATGTCTTCTAAATGTTAAGACTAACAAAAATATGTATCAATGTGTACAACACATTAATGTTCATTGTACATGGTTTGGAGCATACTGTTTCTGTTTTAAAGATTTCACAAGTTTCTTCTTTTTTGTTTGTTCTTATTTGATTTATTTGTTGTAAAATTTTGTTCAACCACACATCATAAGATTGTTCTTTTGAGAAAATACTATATTTAATGATGACTCATTTTATATTTCATTTCTAGGCACTGTATAGAAAATATTCTGAAACACCTATATTTTTTTCTGATAAATTTAGGAATAGGTCACCTGCAGTGTAAGCCCTTCTCCACCCTTCTAGATATGACTGTGCAGACATACTGTCTATGGGGTAGGTCAAGTAAATACACTTGTCACAATATGCTGATTTTGAAGTTAAAAGCAAATGCTTAAACATGTGACATCCTTGTTATGGAGGCCTTGGTAGATGAACCACAGGGGAATAGGGTGTTTAGAAGACATTTAGAAGACATTTTTATTGAAAGGAGCTGGGGAGGAAAAGAATAATGGTAAAAACAAACATTCTTTTGTTTTATTGATGACAGATACTTTTTCCCATTATTTCATCTGTACAACAAACCTACTCTGTGAAGTTGCTTTTGCTAGTATGTCATTTTGCAGATGTGGAAAGAAGCAAGGAGAGGTTCTGTACTTCCCAAGCCACTTGGATTTAGGTGAAGAAATTGAAGGTCCATCCTGGCTTTAAGACTATATACTGTACAGAAAAAAATGGCACAGACTGAGTTGTTACATTCCCAGGTTTCAATGCACATGAAAGAGTAAAAGTGTTCTGAGTTTTCAGAATAAGAGATCAGTGGTGCCCTCATCTGCACAGTTCAGGATTGAGGATGGGAGGTCTTGGGTGGCCACTCAGAATCTTGCTTCTTTAAAGACTCAGGAGCCAGAAGAGACCTCTTTAGATCAAGAAGGGGAGGAGTCCTGGAGTGAAGAAGGAAAACTAGGAGGGTTTCTCAACCACAGTATTATTGACATTGGGGCAGGATAACTTCTTGTGGTGAGGAGCTGTCCTGTGTCTTGTAGGATATGTAGCAATAGCAATATCCTCAATCTTTACTCCAGGGATGCTGTGGCATTGCCTCTTCTCAATGTGTCAACCAAAAATGTCTTCAGATATTGTCAGATGTCCCCACAGGGGCCAAATCACCCCTTGTTAAGCACCATCGTTTAAAGTGAATCAAACTGAATTAAGTAATGAAGGTTGTATGCTTCAACTTTACTTAGCTGCACATAGATAGTAGTTGTTTCAGCATCTGTGGGAAATTGGTTTTAGGACCCCCTGCAGATGCCAAAATGCATACATACTCAAGTCCCTATGCAAAAAGTCATAGAATTTACATATGCCATAGGCACATCTTCTGCATCTCTGGATAACTACTTGTAAGATCTAATGCAATGTAAATGCTATGTAAATAGTTGTTAAATGGTGTTGTTTAGGGACTAATGACAAGAAAAAAGTCTGTAATGTTCAGTACAGACAAAAATTCTCTCTAAATATTTTAAGGCAGGAGTTGTTTGGATTTGTGGATGTGGAAACTGCAGATATGGAGGGAAGACTGTATTATTTAAAGCAATATGATCAATTGGTTAAATACATACATACTGGGCAATCTATAGATGCATATGATCAAGAAAGAGTATGAGGGGAAATTTATGGTCTCCAGGAAAAAGACTTTGGAGAAAAATTTCAGAGTCTTGAATACTGGCAATAGAATATTACAATAGAATAAAACAAATTTCTTGAATCCAGTTTTACAACAAATATACTGGTTACTAGGCATGTAAAATGGTACGGGCCTTTTGGAGAAGAATCATTTGGTCTTGAACCTGGTGTCAGGGGCTCCTTCTATAGTGTGTGGAGGAGCTGTTATTTCATATGAATGCAGCAAAAGCAATCAGCGATCAGATTCATTTGCATGAGTAGTTTACAGAAGATTGTAATTTTTTTTTTCCATACCAGGGATCAAACTCAAGGGTGCTTAACCACTGAATCACGTCCCCAGCTCTTTTTATTTTTTATTTTGAGATACTGTTTCACTAAGTTGGTTAGGGCCTCGCTAAATTGCTGAGGCTGGCTTTGAACTTGTGATCCTCCTGCCTCAGCCTCCTACGTCACTAGGATGACAGGTGTGTGCCACCGTGCCAGGCAAGACTGTAACTTCTGTCCTGCTAACAAATTATTTCCTTCTTGGCTTGCACATTTAGATAAAGCAAGCTGCCATGAGATGAGCTGCTATGTTGGAGTCGCAAGGAACTGAAGGCAGCTTCCAGCCAACAGCCAGCTAGGAATGGAGGACTTCATTCCTATCAACAACCACATAAGCTTGTAAGTGGATTCTTCCCCAGTGAAGCTTACAGGTGAGACCCCCAGTCCTGGCCAAAACATTGGTCCTAGAACTGTGAGACCCAGTGAAGCTGAGCATCCAGCTAAGCCTTGCCCAGGACTCCTGACACACAGAAACTGAGAGGTAAGAAATGAGTGGTGTTTATAGCTGCTAAATGTGTAGCAATTTGTTATGCAGAAATACATAATCTACATAATAACTTCTATGTGTCTCACACTTTTTCTAGGTAGATCAGGTCCTTGCCCTAATGGGACTTACACAAGGCATGATCACAATAACTTCAGGCAGTTATTAGTGTTCTGAGGGGATTCAAATATGGTGATGATCTACAAGTATCCAATCTGCAACTCCCATCAATACAAGGGAATTTAAAATTTAATTAAAAAATTAAATAAGATTAAAAATTCAGCTCCCCAGCCAAAGAAGGCACATTTTGAGAGTTCACTAGCCGCTTGTGTCTTGGCTTGTGGTTCTTGTGGGAACAGCTGTGGGAGGCCAACCTTACGGGTGACTGAGTTACACTCCCCAGCTGAGTGCTGAGGTTCTCAGTCACAGAAATGGGTGTGTCTTGCTACAGCCCCATGGGTGAAGCTATGCTTACCTGTTCCTTTGTAATATATTCCCTCGCCCTGTTTAGGATAGAATCTTCCATGGAAGTGCCTTGTGTGTGTCCCCTCCTCTTACTGCGCCCTTGGGTGTGGCCTACCCAGGTGTCAGTCAATCTGCTGATAGTGGACATCATGAAGATAGACTCAGCCCCCTGGAACCTGACCCCTTGCCTCATTTGAATAGCTTCTCCTCAATAAAAGGGGTCAGTGCGTGCTCTCACTCTCTCTTTCTGCAGACCCTTAAGGTCAGAGGAGCTGTCACAGCGACCCCAAAGAAAAAGGTATTTGTGTCTCTTGTGTGGTTATTTCGTGCAGCCCAGTTAACCCAGTTTAACTAGAGTGACCCCTGAACCTTTTAGTCGCGAGAACAGAAACCTGGCAAACAGCACTGATTATAGGACATTTCTGTCATCATAGGAAGTTCTGTTGGACAGTGCCACTGCACGGGGTGATGGGAGTTGAGGGGATTTTGTATAATGAGCAGTTCAGGAAACTTCTCTGAGGGAGAAGTATTTCAAAGCAAAAGCTTAAGGAGAAACAAAGCCCTACCTGCCATGATCTAGGAATGTGGAAACTCTTGGCATGTTTGAAGACCTGTGTGATCCAAGTTGAGGTTGGAGGGTATCAGCAAAGGGGCTGGCAGTGTCCGGGCCAAGGTTTTGGACAGTATTCTATGTGCAGTGGGAAAGCTCCCGGAGGTTTTAAGCAGGGGAGTAACATGATGTGACCTACATTTATGTGCTCAACAGATCACTTTGGCTGATGTGTGATGCATTGATTGTTGGGGCTAACCATCACCAACAATTGTTTTTTGAGGAAATCGCTGATTCAGTAGTTGAACCAGTAGGTGATGTAGCCAAATGGTAAAGCATACTCTCTAGTAGTGGTTGTGGGCAGGGGCTGTTGAGATAGAGAGGTAGGTGGATAAAGGATCTATTTTAGATGTATTGTTGATGATACTTGATAAATTGGATAAAGAAAGGGAGGGATCAAGGCATGTATGTACAATTTTGATTTAAACAAAATGTTGGATGGTGGAAGGGATAGGGAAGAAGTTTTCAGGGAACAAGTGAAGGGTTTTCTTCCAGTCATATCAAATTGGAGGTGCCCAGTGAGATAGGAACTGGGAGTCATTGTAGTGTAAATGCTACTGAAAGCCCTGGGACTAAGGAACGTCGCCAGGATTCAGTCCCCAGGGTCACCAACAATGGAAAAGTTAGAAGAAAATAAAAGAATATTTCTCCCTTGCCCCTCTTTCTTCTAAAAAAGAGTTAGGTTCACAGTAACAGGATAAATTTCTAAACTGGAGATTTATCAGACTCTTGTACAGCAGCAATTTCTGGTATTCAAACCTAAAACCAGGGTCTGGAGATAGTGGTAGGAGGGAGAGGACTCAGACTATAAGCAAGCTCCAAATTGTTTACAATGGAGGCCTAGAAAGTTCACCTCTCCAAATTCACCATGTGTCTTGTCATGCATGGCTTACCAGGCTCTAACCATGGTGGTCTTTCAGGTTCCTAAACTTGCTAATCTTTCCTACTGCAGGACCTTTGCCCATCCTCTTTCCTCTGGATGCTTCTTTTTATTTCTCTTTTGTGAGCATTTTACCTATAGTAAGTCTTTAATTTTTTTTTTATTTTGTGATTTTTCTATTGTTTCTTTTATAGTTATCATAACAATTTATATTATTTTATATTCTAGCTGCCTTTCCCAGTAGAACATAATCCTTATAAATGAAGAAATTAAATTATGTGATTTTTGCCCTATGTTAAAGGGTACTTGTTGGCTAAATATCTTCAGTGTTCAGGGACCAATATTCTTATGTGAATGACATATGAGTGTGAAGGCGTTTTAAGTAGTTTAAGAGATTTTAATCTTGTTTAAACCACTCATTTCTATGGTGTGTATATTTTACTTTCCATTTGACAGATCAGAGGACAAAGTCTGAGAGAGGCTGAGTCACTTGGTAAAGCCCTTACAGCTATGAGAAGTAGAGGCTGCATTTGAATCACTTGAAGCCAGAGACATTTATTCTAAGTTGTATGTCCCGGAAGGGAACAGGACTGTGGGGGCCACAGGGGAAGAGGAAGCTGGAGTAATATGCCAGAGAGAACCCCACTGCCACCCACATATCAGGAGTCCACGAGGCAGGACAGTGCTCCAATGCTGACGCCTGAGATGTGGGTTGTGTTATTTAACAGAGCTGTTCAGAAAGAAGACAGGAAAGAGTGGGAAGCAGGCCTTTTCTTGGAGACGAGGCCTAGTGGCATCTGTCTAGCGAGTCAGGACTAATTCATTGACTGAACTGAACTGACTCTTTTCTGTCCACCTGGGAAAAACAGAGGCACTGCCGAAATCTAGTAGATAGGCCTGAGATTTTTAGGGGGAGTAGTTGTCTCTTATGCATTTATCTTACATTGATAATTATACATTTGTGAGCTTTTTTGATGAATGCTTTTCTCTTTGTAGCTTCCACGAAGGCTGTTTCTTCATTGCTTGCTCTGCTCAGTGCTGTTTTATAATGCCTAGCATAACAGCCCTAGCAGAGGTCAGTCAATATTTAATGAATGAATAATAAGCAAATGATAGTAATAGTGATAGAAAGCACATGGGGCATATGCTATGTGCCAGTCACTCCAAATACTTGACACCTGCTAACTCAATTGCTACTCATAATAACTCCATGAGATGGGCACCATGATTTTCCATATTTTATAGATGTGGAAATAGGCACAGAGGGGCTAAATAAATCAACCAAGATCATACAGCTCTAGTGAGTGAGTGGCAATGTAGAGAGTGGAGTGTTGTTCTAGAGAACAGACTTTCACCACTTGGCTACTCCACCTCTGAATGAATTAATGCATACACAGACCATTGCTCTAAGACCACCCGGCATCCCTGCTTTTAGATAAAGAACATTCTGAGCCTATTTTTAAACCCATAGTTTTCTTTTGAGGATGAAGATTGCTGATATCCTGTCTGCTAAGCCTTTCCAAAGCTCAGTTAAGGGAGGTGTTTGGTTTGCGGGGAGATGGACATACATGGTGAACAGCTGGGGTGCAGCTAGAGTAGTATAAGGACTGGCAGGAGAGGGCAAAGCAATAATAGCAGACTTTGGAGTAAGGAAATTCCAAAATTATAGTTTAGTATTAGTGTAAAGGAAGAGGAGATGAAGTGGGATCCCACACACGGTGTCAGACATGTAGGGCAGGAAAGGGTTTCGCAGGTATAAACTAACCAGTATTTCTTAAACATAAACTTTTTTTTTCAGATATAAAGAAAAAAAGATACAGGATGAAAGATATTCAATTTTAAGTTGGCATTGATTTGAATACATCTTCATTTTGTTTTTTGATTATAAAAAAGAAAACGTTGAATTAAAACACATTTAAAAATATAATAATAGAGTACATCTAGTAGTATACAAAATAATGCAAAATGTGATTGATAATCTTATTTCAATAATAGACTGTTGTCTTCACTGTGGTATATGGAGCAATGATAGAGTTTAAGGTCCAATGGTTCTAAAAATTAATTTTCTTTTTTTCTATGCCTATGCTTCCATTTCCCAATCTATTACTGATATTGAGAGATTTACCTAAGCCCATTTAAAATAATATAAGTTAGTCCTCCGAATTGCTCTGAAACTTAAACTGAAAACAAATATTTCTTAGAAAGCAATTACATACTTTGTGCTTATTACCCGCTCTGCATACATTATAAAAATCAACTGTTGTGTGTTAGAGAGGTTAATCTGAAATCAGACTGAGCTAAATGTATTGTTCTCTGTACTTGTTAGAACAGGTGAAGTGGTATAGCAATATGGTTTAAGCAGTTTTATTGTCTGTTTGGCAAACCATGAGAATTAACTTTTAAAAATTCCTTCGCTATTGAGTTATGGTTGTTACTTAGCTATAAAAAGATGGAAATATGAAAATATTCTAGAAGGCTGCATCTTATCACAAAATCATATAAATAAATAGAAAGCATGACAATAAGAAGAACTTTGCCCAACATTTTTCACATGTATTATTCTTTTTAAAAAAAATATTTTATTTTAGTTGTAGTTAAACACAATACCTTTATTTTATTTTTATGTGGTGCTGAGGATCGAACCCAGGGCCTTGCCCATGGTAGACAAGCACTCTACTGCTGAGCCACAACCCCAGCCCCTCGTGTATTATTCTTATTTAATACTTAGAAGTATGATGAAGCTGATGACATCATTATTTTCACTCTAGAACTGAGGGAATAGAGTTTTTTGGGGAAATACCCACAAAAGTAGCTGGTGAAACTGAATTAGAACCCAATTTTCTGACTTTTAACTCTGTACATGAAGCTGCTTCTGTGCAGGAAGCAGATGAATTTGGATTTCAACATAGAATTTAAGGAGATTTTTAGGATTTTTGCAAACACATGTTTATAAGGTGACTGAAGATATTTGGTTTGGTGTTCAGAACCATGTTGAAAGTGGAAGAGTCCCTCTCAGCCCAGGAACCCTCCAGGTGTAGTAATAATCAGGACCCTCTCTTCCTAATGATTAGCACACTTTGTGAAGTACAGTGCTCTGTATAAACTCTGGAGGAAGACCTGGGGGCAAATTCCAGTTCTGTCATCTCGTATCTAAGAGAATTGGACAAATGAAATCACTTCTCTTAAAACTCTGTTTCCTCACCTGCAGGATGTGTTTGAAAAAGAACCTATGTGAAAAGATTTGTTCTGAAGGCCAAAGGGAGTAGTATATGGAAAGTACCCAACAGATTGCATTAGCATAGCTTTAGCTATTGCCTTAATGCTCTGTGCCTACAGAGAAAGTAAATGTGTGCAGTATTTTAAAGGTTTAGCATTAAGACAGGATCTCAGTACATGGAACATGACTAAATTCAAGTTGGCACAAGTGTTAATAATAAATTTTATTTATTTATTTATTTTTAATTTTATTTAAATTTTCACTTATAAATTTTCTGTAAATACTAAATCAAACATATTGTCCTGTTGTTCCCAGAAGTCAATTTACTTTTGACCTGGTGAATATAGTCACTATGTCTCTGAAACAATCCCTTGATACTCTCACAACAGATGACCCTGTGACTCATTTCTGGGTGGAAAGATGCAGAAGATCATCAAGGGAGGTTGTTAGGAGCTGGAGTTTAACTCTGAGCATCTGCCAATCTTGACTTTCTGGTTTCCAATCTAGGGCTATTTTGAGTGACTTAGCTGAGCTGCTTAAAGTGTCATCAAGAGTTTCAGCTGGATTGAGGGCAATGGATTAGTTTTTACCGTGGTTAATTGGTTAAAACTAATTTTAGGAACTGGACATTATGTGGAAATAGTTACAATGGGTACTTTTAAAAATCATGCATTTGCATAAACACATCCACATATTATGTATTAATTGAGGTAATTGGCATTGTTGACTCTTTGGTAGGTTTCTTTCTTTCTTTTTTTTTTTTTAAAGAGAGAGTGAGAGAGAATTTTAATATTTATTTTTTAGTTATCAGCGGACACAACATCTTTGTTTTGTATGTGGTGCTGAGGATCGAACCCGGGCCGCACGCATGCCAGGCTAGCGTGCTACCGCTTGAGCCACATCCCCAGCCCTGGTAGGTTTCTTGATATGCTTTTTATTTGTACCCAAAGGGGCACTTGTGCTTCGTGGCAATGGTGAATCTCCAAGAAAGCACTGAATCTCTTAAGTATTTGATCCATTTGGATCCGGTTAACCTGAGCCCAGTACATGGAACTTTGTGAGGGGGAGGGTTATTTGGAACTTCTGAGTTGGTTTGTATTGCTTCTATATGTACGAAATGTTTAGATTTTCTTAGATTTGCGTTTTTTAAATACACTCATTCTTTAAATTAGTGAACTGGCTAAGTTGAAAAATCCTTCCTCAGACCGAAATGGCTTTGAGAAGCAGTTTCTTTTTGTTGCTCAGGGGTAAAATGCTCCTTATTTTCTCATTCATAGATAAAGTTTGTTTTCAGAGAAATGGACATATTTTCCTTTGTGTCTTTGTACATGTTGCTGTACCCATGCTTGCCAGATTCATCTGTAATAACTCTGTATTTGAGTTATGGCATTTCATTGCGGATATGAAGAGAAATCGTGGATAGCATTTGTCAAATGGGTGGAAAATTTAAGAATGTTTAGCTTAGCATAGAGAACTGGAGTTGCTCTTCAATAATTGTAACATAGCTAACTGTATAGATCCATACAACAAATTAGAAATGATGAGAAAGTTATCTCTGGACCTGATGTAAGACTTTTATAATGGCAAGAACTTCTGGAGGGAGTGGGTTCCTCTGAGGGTGGGAGGCAATCAGCTCTGCCACTCCTTAGAGGATGTCCTCTTAGGGATGCTGCTGAAGTAGCTTTCACTATGGGGAGAAGTTGAATTGATTGACTTCACAAGATTCGTCTTAACTCCAAGATGCTTATGATTTCATAATCTTTAGGAACTGAGGTTGGCCAAAAAAAAAAAAAAAAG